>NC_143579.1:103333188-103648320 GCF_048544385.1 Mastigoproctus giganteus
AAGCTGTCGTAATTATGGCTAAGGGTTTGCTTACTTCCTTTGCTGCCTCTAACATAACTGGATAGATCCCATCCACCCTGGATGCCTTTTTTTATGTTTATCTTCAACAATTTCTCCTCCACTTGTTAGGCTCTAGTATGTTTTTAACTTCTTTGACACCAAATCCATGGTGTCAAAGTCTATGCATTGATATTTTTTCACCTTCCGACAGGCACTTACAATGTTATGAAAAACATGTTTAATATTGTATGTAAAAGAGGGAACTGTTGTCCAGTTACCCCTTTTGGGCTGCTTTTTGAGAACTGTCATGTTCTGGCACACGAGAGTTTACAAAGAACAATTTTATTACTAACAATTCAATAAAATTCAGTTTATTATAAACCTTGGGTAAGTATTCCTTTTTCCATAACACGTTTAGGTGGGAAGATGCATAAAATATATATTCTGGAACATGCAAAGAATGCTGCATGTGGCCACTCTGATATATTCTTCACCTGTAGCATTGAATGACTATACCATTTTACAGCCATACAGGAAGCTTGGAAGAATATACAAAGCTACAGACATTTATTAAAATGGTGATTTAAATTACTCTTGGACACGGAAAATTACTTTTAAAGCAATATAAATCTGGTTCCAAAATTTCTCTCTCTAATAAATTAGAAATGCTTTGTGGCATTTTTTACTTTTACTAGCAATTCAGCTGTTCTCTCATTAATTACAGAATCAGTTATAAATTTTTAATAGTGAAAATCACCAAATTATATGTTGTGATTATACGAGGCGGTATCAAAAAGTTCGTACCCTTATCTAGAAATAAGAGGCGCCTCTGTAGCCAGGAGCAGCAGTTCGTAGCACATGCTTCTTGATTAGACCAGGGTTTGAGTCCGTGATCACCAAATACGGAGGATGTGGAAAGGTCAGGGAATGACCACCGCATATCCCTGGAGCAATATGGCCTTAGTTGTTAATGCTCCTAGAAACCAAATAACAATAACAAACAACAGAAATAATAGCACTAGAAAGGTGAAAATTCACAGGAACTTTAATCCTTTTCTATGTACTCTCCATGTACAGTAACACATTTCTTCCATTTATGGATCAGTTGTTTAATGCCTTGATCATAGACAGTCCGCACTTTTTGCCTGAAACCACGATTCCACTTCATTGATGACTTCCTGAGACAAATCAAAGTGGCGTCCACACAATGGTTTCTTCGTTGTACACAAAGCATTCATCATTTGTAACCAACCAATCAAAAAAGTTCTCAACATCTGCATTACACAAATCGTATTTGTGTAATACAGATGTAGAGAACAGTTGGCAAGAACATTGCATTCGACATTGCTTCTGCAAAGGTGTCAGAATCTTGGAACCCATCGTGCAGAGACCTTAGACATGTGCAGATGGTCATGTAAAATGCTGTGGGCAGGCCCATAACTAATTCCAACTGCATTTGCAATGAAATGAATTGCCACACGTCTGTCACTCAGCACCAGTTGCTCAACCTTTGCAACCGTCTCACTGTCTGTGGATGGCCTTCCTTCTCTTGGCTTGTCGAAGATACTTGTACGACAGCACTGGAATTCCTGTTTCCACTTTTTTAAGGTGTCATACATAGGATGGACAATTCTGCTAATACACAGTTTTCATTTCTTTATCAATTTCCTGAGCTTTCTTGCCCTGGAAATGCAGGAACTTGATCACTGCTTGATACTCCACTTTGTTGTTGTTGTTGTTGTTGCTATTTGGTTTTTAGGAGCATTAGCAACTAAGGCCATATTGCTCCAGGGATATGCGGTGGTCATTCCCTAACCTTTCCGCATCCTCTGTATTTGGTGGCTCATGGGCTCGAACCCCAGTCTAATCAAGAAGCATGTGCTACGCACTGCTGCTCCTGCCCACCTGGCTACTGAGGCGCCCTCCACTTTGTCAACCATGGTGTCCTTCCTCAGATTCTGAGCTCCACCTCTGGTGTACGATCATGGAAATGAAATTTCATATGGTAGTTATTGAATATGTAGACAACTTATATTAAAAATGGCATCTTCACACTGATGTTTATCTAGGTCAGGGTGCAAAATTTTAGATACCCCCGTATTGCTCTTTTTACCTCTTGTGGTACAATGTGTTTTAACTTTGTATCTTTATATTTTCTTTCCTTTTTTTCTATTTTCAGCATTATTTTGAGTAAGAGTCTGGATTATATAGTTTTGTGAGTGACCTCAGGATTAATGACATAACATTAAACCATAGTATACTATACATAGAAATAATTATACTATGTATAAGAATTGCTAAAAAATGCAAAAATTCTAAAGAGGTGCACTAACTGCTACCTGCACACAAATACATTTTTACATGCACAAAAACAATTAAACTATATAATAAAATAATATTAAAGTTGGTAAGAAAGAGCCTGCACTTACTCAGAGAAGCACAGTGGCACAGAATACTGCAATATAACTGCAAGTGCTGCCTGAACTAATGTCAGGAAAACTTCACTCTCTCACCTGCACCACAGTGACCAATTCATCAGAGAGAAAGAGGTCATTGTGATTCCCTTTTAGTTTATTTTAATTTCTTAGTAGGTTTCCACATTCATCCAATAGGTGCTCGAAGAGGGGGGGGATGTTCCTTGCAAGATTTCAAGATTTCTATGTGACTTGCTTCTCTGGGTGAGTGCAGGCTCTTCATTATAACTTTAGCATTTTTATTTTATTTCATTATGTATGTCTTAATTTGTGCTTGTTGGTTAGCACTTCTTTAGAACTGTTTGTTTACAGTTTACAGTAATTCTTATATACGGTATAAGAATGTTTTTTTATTACATCATTAGTTGATTACACATGTTCAATTTACATTTTCTTGGAGTTCATATATGGTGAACTCCAAGCTGCTCAGCATCAGATTAAGTTTGGCATGTACAATCTGAGTGAAAATTCAGGTCCTGCTTATACACTGGTGTGCAAAACTTAACGACCAACACTATTTCTGAAGGTTATAACCACAAAATCAAATGAAACAGCCTGTGGATATTTGCATAACTGTGACTGTTCATTTGAAAGCTGGTGCACATGCAAAAATTTGAATCGTGATGAGAGGGCTCACATAAACAGATAAAAGCAGCAGTTCAACATTTATTGCAAATTACCAAATGGTGAGCATGATTGGTTTCGTACAGTGCTACAGACAACAAAATGGCCAGTAGACAACATCTGGATGATTTTACCAGGGATCGAATAATTGGGAAGCTCGAGGAAGGTCGAAGTGTGAGGGGTGTGGCTGTAGAGTTCGGTATCGCCCATAGCATCATCTCACATGTGTGGTCAGCCCTCAGAATGATAGGTACAGCTGTGCGAAGGAACAGTGGTGGTCATTCACGAAAAACAACGCCCAACAATGACCGCTATATACTCCTATAGGCCAAGAGGGACCGACATCAGACAGCGGGATCCATTGCAAACCAGCTGCACAGGATGCAGGATATCGCGGTCTACTGTGGCCAGGCGACTCCACAAAGGTGGACTGTTTGCCCGACGGCCAGTACGCTGTGTCCCTTTAACACCTGCCCATCGGAGAAACCGTTTACAGTGGTGCATCGAACACAAGGACTGGACACCAGCGCAATGGGGGTAAGGTACTCTTTACTGATGAGAGTAGATTCAGTCTCAGCAGCGATTCTGGACGTCAGATAATCTGGAAAGAGGTTGGCACACAGTATCACCCCACAAACATCACCGAAAGGGATCGATATGTTGGGTGAGGTGTTCTCGTCTGGGAAGGCATTATCCTGGATGGACGTACACAACTCCAGATACTGGAAGGCGGTATTGTAATTGGTGCACGCTACTGTACCGAGATAACCCTTCCCCACGTGCGTTTGTTCCGAGGTGCCACTGGCCCCGAGTTCGTGTTTATGGATAATAGCGTCACACTCCATCACACTGCAGCTGTTGATATGCTTTTGGAAAGTGAGGACACTGTTTGTATGGATTGGCCTGCCTGTTTCCCCCAATCTAAATCCCATCAAACACATATGGGACGCTCTGGGGAGATGCCTAACAGCACGTCCACACCTATTAGAAAATATTTACCAGCTGAAGATGGCCTTGACAGAGGAATGGACGATGTTACCGCAAGAACTTATCAACAACATTGTTCTAAGTATGAACAGGTGGTGCAAAGCCAGCATCGACATTAGGGGGTGGCCATATCTCCTACTGAGGACCACCTCTTTGTTCCATCTTTGGCAGTGATGCATCTGTAGCATGGCAGCCAGTGCTACGTTGCCATTTTTGAATAAAGTCCCTCTGTACTGTTTTGTTTCCACTGTTGTGTCAGTGTTGTTTCCTTCATCATTTCTGTACCTCAAGAGGTTCCTTTGGTATGCTTTTCCCATATCCAGGACACTCCTATGAGAAGCTACAGGTGAAAACCTAACTGGTCCTTAAGTTTTGCACACAAGTGTATGAATGCTGGCAGTTTAGGAGTGTTAAAGTTGAAGATTACATTTCTTGTAATAATAATAATTACTGATTGTTGTAATTACTCCATCTCATGTTTGGTTTATATGACTCTTTGGTAATGCAATTCATGTTGGATTTTCTCCTCTGATACACTAATGATATCCCTCATTATTTTGCTTAGAGCAGTTGATTTTGGTTTATTCCTTATACCTGGAAGTCTCCCAATTTCAGGAACTGAACTATTTTGGGATATCCAGCTGTGTTTGAACATTTCAGCATTCAAAATGGCAATAATTTATCATGACCTTTCTGGTCTCTTTGTTTTAAAGATATTTGGATCACATGAGTGCTCTGTCCTGCATCTATATACCATGTAGTTTGGCAATTTGCAAATAGCAAATTTTAGTTCTCAAGAAGAGACTCTTTCTTCCAATGTTCCTGGTCAGATTTGGACCATGAGAGAAGATGGAAGATGGGGGTGGGGAGTTATGGTTAGTAGTTAATTAATGGAATTAATTAACTACTAACCATAGTTAAGTAGTAATTAATGTATTCTGTGAATACATTAATTACTACTTAACTTGACTTTCCAGGCTTTCTGAACTCTAAAAAATATATCTATAAAGATGTGCACTAGCTGATCACTGAGCGAGAAAGAGAGTCACTGTGATTCATATAATCCTATATCGCCTGGCTCTCGGGGCCATTAGAGCTGGTAAATTAGAGGCTACTTAAGGAGGATACAGAGGACTAAGAATTGCTCATTTAGACAATCTCTCACTTGTAATGGGGAAGCATACCATCTTACCGAAAAATTATTTCTCCTTCTAGGTACTCTCCATATAATTATGATATAGAAGATGTGGTCCACATCTTTCATTACATTAATTTCTGTGGCCTGAGGAGATATGCCCAACTCACTTGTTCGTATGTTAACAATAAGGCCTACCAGAGAACACCTAGTTTTGCACAAAATTTATATGTCATTCATAAAACGAATGTCTGTGTATGAAGGTGGATGAGGACAAGGATCTATTGTAAAGTGTATTAAAGTTTTATTGTGCATTATGCTTTTACAGACACACCTGTAAAAGCATAATGCACAATTTACAAGCACACCTGGAAAATCTGCAATTTCATTTTACTTGCAGCAGTGGCCTCAGTGGACAAGAGCACAACTGCATACTGATAAGGCACCAATCTGATGTATGCATTGTTATTGAAGCAGGACAGTCAAGTTTGTTTTCATTTAGTGTGAAATAAAGTTATAAATGTTTGAATTTGTAAGGTGACTTTGTAATTACCCTGTATACAGGAAGAATACAGTTTAATCTTTAGAGTGAAATTACAACCTTACCTCTTATGCATCACTGTCACTTTGTTCAGCTAATAATCTTAAGTATTCTTCATTATTACTAACACTGGAACATTTTGTGGATGACTGCCCTCTTCTTCGTATCCCATCGCTTTCTCTCTTAGATAATGCTCTGTATATATATATATATATATATATATATATATATATATAAAAAAAAACAATATTAATGAATGCACTTTTAAACCACATTACAAATTATGTATACACAATATATCTCATAATGGGGGAATGAATTTTAAGAGTAAACAGTTGTTATTGTTATTTTAGTTTTTAGGAGCATTAGCAACTAAGGCCATACTGCTCCGAGATATACGGTGGTCATTCCCTGACCTTTCCGCATCCTCCGTATTTGGTGGTGACGGGTTCGAACCCCGGTATAATCAAAAAGCGTGTGCTACGCACTGCTGCTCCTTCCCACCTGGCTACGGAGGCGCCGAGTAAACAGTGATGCACCATTATAACTTTTGTCCTAAACTTTAAGGACTGATTGTCTTCTAGCACATTAACAGAAGGTTTGTTTGTTATTTGGTTTTTAGGAGCATTAGGAACTAAGGCCATATTGCTCGGGGATATGTGGTGGTCATTCCCTGATCTTTCCGCATCCTCCGTATTTGGTGGTGATGGGCTCATTACCAGAAGGAGTAAACTAAGGTCACCTTCTGATATTCATGCAAATTTAACTATTTCGCCCATTCATTTATTCCTTCCTGAACTATTTGACATTCTGTTTGTGTCTACACATCACCTTGTTACATATAAGCAATATGCAAGTACAGATTGTTGGTGCTTTGGGTTGTCACAGACATTCTCTCAGATATGCCACACAAGCCTTGCACAAGCACTGTGGGTGACCACCCAAGTGTGAACCAACGTAAGCAGGAGTCGAGGTGTGGGGCCCACACCACATGGAGGAATGCCGCCCCTCTGTGTTACCAGGCAATACTACCACTTTGCTTATTGGAGGCTTGAAATGGTGAAACCTATGTTTAGTCTCCAGAGCTAAGTTCCAGTCAACCCTTCCCTATCTTTTCCGTCACACAGTATGATTGATGACTTTTGAGGTTATGATGAACATCAAGGCGAGATCCATTCTACCTTACATATCGGGGGTACAGCTGTAAAACGGTGTTCGTAAGCCTGCCGGTAGTTAGTACACGGGACTGAACCTATTGGTAACTCTTTAGGAGGCTTCCAGATCAGCTAGTGTATAATCTTGCTACCTCTACTCTGCCAGATAGTGACTGAAGGAAGTCCGAGTAGTGTGTATAGGGGGGGGGCATTGTCAAGGCCACATTACGTCAAGGTTCTGAGTATATTCTTACCATGTGTATGCCATATTACGTTCTTAGCGTTTTTTTTTTTTTTTTTTTTTTTCACCAACCTTTCATGGAGTAAAATAAAATTAAAATAAAATAAAACAAAACAAATCTTGATAACTATATTTACAACAACCTGTATTTACAAAATTAATATACGTATTACAATATTAAAAGTATTAAAACACAAGATTAAAATGCATTAAAATATACTAAGTTAAAAGCGATAAAATCCAGTAGCTTTCAAAGGCTCCAGCCTTCTTCTTCAGCAGTACTCTCTATTATTCAGTACACCTTTAAATATCAGCAGGGTAATGGTAGGCATCACATGTTTCCATTCTCACGTGTTCCGCTCTCTTGCATTGTGGAACCGGAAGTGGCTCGAACGGAAGTCGTACGGAACCGTTCATCCTTTTTTAGGATAATAGTCTCTAAAAGGGGGTGAATCCGTACACCCCTATCCCTATTAATGTTGGTTGTAGAGCTGATCCGCAAACTCTCGAGCCACTTACGGTCCCAGAACCTATGCGCTCGATCGGTGATAGTGGCATCGTCTGGGGAGATCTGGTGCTGCTTCTCCCAAAAATGTTCGGCCACGGCGGACTTGTCATATTCCGCATTTCTTATTGCTTTTTTGTGTTCCCCCAGACGATCTTTGAGACGACGTTTTGTCTCCCCTACATAACATTCCCCACAATCCGGGCATCTAATATTATATACGACCCCACTAGCATCCTCTTTTTGAATGCGGTCCTTAACTTGAGACACAACTGTGCGCAGTCTTCGTCCTGGAAGCTGCACACAGCGTGTCTGATATTTTCTTAATACTCTAGTTATATAATCCGTCAAGCCCGGATAATAGGGAATGTATGCAGTAGATACTGGTATAAAAGATTCATCTCTCCTCTGATTTTCATTAATAAATTTATCTATAATCCTCTGGGGGTAACCACATTTAGCAAGATCCGCCGTGACACGTTCATACTCTGCTTTCCTATCATCGGAGTTACTGCAATGTGATTTCGCTCTATTAATTAACGTTCTTATCACACTGTTCCTATGATGGCTGGTCAGGGCTGAATTATAATGCGTATATTGCCCTTTACACATCGTTTTTCTAAAAACTTTTGTCTTTAACTGCTGGTCTTCCCTACAGACCAACACATCCAGGAACGGCAGAACTCCTCCATCTTCAACTTCCGATGTAAATTGTATGAATTGGGAGAAGCCATTTAAGATATTCAACACATGATCTTCACTCCCCTTCCGAACAAATGTAAACGTATCATCCACATACCTTTTCCAGGGGCGCATAGGGAGAACACTAGCATTAAATATTCTGGTCTCGAGCTCCTCCATAGCTAGATTTGCTATAATTGCGCTAATGGGGGAGCCCATAGCTGTACCATTAACCTGCTTATATATAATGTTATCAAAAACCATAGTGTTATTTGAGAGGCACAATTCTATACCCTTCCTAATATCTTCTGGATTAAGTTGCGTCCTAGTATTTAGGGTAGTATCCCTCTGTAAAACTATGTTTGCACACCACACTCCATGGTCAATAGGAATACAAGTGAATAACGATTTTACATCAAATGATATCATAATTTCATCTTCTTCTATACGCTGGCTCCTAATAAAGTGCACAAATTCTTTACTATCCTTGATACTATATTCAGAGAGTCCTACTAGTGGAGACAATAGTTTGGCTAGGAAACCCGAAAGTGCATACGTCGGACTACCTATAAATGAGACTATGGGTCTGAGTGGCACGTCTACTTTGTGGATTTTGGGTAAGCCATAAAACCTTGGCATTTGGCTACCTGTAGCATGTAGTGTCCAATATTGTTCTTTAGAAATCTTATTAGATTTAAGCCAACTCTGCAACATTCCGTTCACTTGTCGCTCCAAACTAAGAAGTGGACTCTTCTGGATAACCTTATAGGTTGTCTGATCTTCAGAAGATCAGACAACCAATAATTCAGCCCTGACCAGCCATCATAGGAACAGTGTGATAAGAACGTTAATTAATAGAGCGAAATCACATTGCAGTAACTCCGATGATAGGAAAGCAGAGTATGAACGTGTCACGGCGGAGCTTGCTAAATGTGGTTACCCCCAGAGGATTATAGATAAATTTATTAATGAAAATCAGAGGAGAGATGAATCTTTTATACCAGTATCTACTGCATACATTCCCTATTATCCGGGCTTGACGGATTATATAACTAGAGTATTAAGAAAATATCAGACACGCTGTGTGCAGCTTCCAGGATGAAGACTCAAGTTAAGGACCGCATTCAAAAAGAGGATGCTAGTGGGGTCGTATATAATATTAGATGCCCGGATTGTGGGGAATGTTATGTAGGGGAGACAAAAACGTCGTCTCAAAGATCGTCTGGGGGAACACAAAAAAGCAATAAGAAGTGCGGAATATGACAAGTCCGCCGTGGCCGAACATTTTTGGGAGAAGCAGCACCAGATCTCCCCAGACGATGCCACTATCACCGATCGAGCGCATAGGTTCTGGGACCGTAAGTGGCTCGAGAGTTTGTGGATCAGCTCTACAACCAACATTAATAGGGATAGGGGTGTACGGATTCACCCCCTTTTAGAGACTATTATCCTAAAAAAGGATGAACGGTTCCGTACGACTTCCGTTCGAGCCACTTCCGGTTCCACAATGCAAGAGAGCGGAACACGTGAGAATAGAAACATGTGATGCCTACCATTACCCTGCTGATATTTAAAGGTGTACTGAATAATAGAGAGTACTGCTGAAGAAGAAGGCTGGAGCCTTTGAAAGCTACTGGATTTTATCGCTTTTAACTTAGTATATTTTAATGCATTTTAATCTTGTGTTTTAATACTTTTAATATTGTAATACGTATATTAATTTTGTAAATACAGGTTATTGTAAATATAGTTATCAAGATTTGTTTTGTTTTATTTTATTTTAATTTTATTTTACTCCATGAAAGGTTGGTGAAAAAAAAACGCTAAGAACGTAATATGAATATACCCAACCTCAGAGGCCTATTTGAGGATGTGTATGCCATATCCAAAAATTTCATTACTTCATATAGCATGTCCCCTCCCACTTTTTCTTACTACTGAATATACCACGAATTGTCAAACTAATAGAGTAAGCTTATCTGCGAAAAGATCTAAACCTCCCAAACACTTCCTAGTTCATTTCATAAATATACATGGTCTCAATTCTAATCTCAAAGGTGTCCATTTCCACTTGCAGTCTGCCAAACCCCATGTACATTTTCTGACAGAATCTCAGTTATCGGTTGATTCAACTACTGCTCATCTCAGTTGCCCAAATTATTCGCTGTATCATTCCTTTTGTCTCAAAGGTGGTACTTGTGCATATGTCCGATATTCCCTGTCAGAGACTTGGTAATTTGGAATCTCCTCTCTTCAATCATCCCTGGCTTAAAATCTCTCTACCTCATTCTGTCAAATTAAATCTGTTGTCTCTACTGTTCTCCCAACTCCACTAATCACTTGGAGCTTTTTGACTTCCTCTCTTTGCAACTTGACTTTCTCCAGTCCAACTTTCCTAAGAGGGAGGTAATTTTCCTTGGTGATTTTAATATTCACAACTCCAGCTGGTCGAGATGCTGAGGCTTTTGCAATTACTAATGACCTCGCAGAGATTGTTCATTTACTTACAAGAATATCGGACAATCCTAACCATACAGCCAACATGCTTGATCTTTTTCTTACAAACGACTCTTCTAAGTACACGGTCGAAGTGAGTGGGCCTTTAGGCACCTCAGATCACAACTTGGTGATTGTCTCTTCTCCAACGGAGCCTTTATCTCATGGCTATTCCCAACCTCGTGTTGTTTGGCATCACAAGGTTGTTCCAGAAAACGGCAGTTGTGGACAAAACAGTTCGGACAAAACAGTCCGAACACGTGGTGGCACGTGTTCGGACTGTTTTGAAAGAGAGAGTGGGAATTATAGAAGCCAATTCAGAAGAACAGTGCCCATGGAAGTAACTGTAGAAGAGGCATGCAGCAGAAACAGTACATCTATGAGAAAGTGAGTGGAGAGACTCTGTTAGAGATGAATCATTAATTAACCTAACTGCCTTCTTCTGAATGGAATCAAGAAGTCTGAAAGAGGTTTTGGGGGCACCACCCCAGATGTGGGAACAATATTCCACGGCAGGGCGGATGTGCCATTTATACAGAGTAAGCTGCGGTTTGGAAGAAAAGTAACGCCAACAGCGAAAGAGAAAACCAAGTATTTTAGATGCAGAGGAAGCAATATTTGTAATGTGCTTGTGCCAAGAGAGATTAGAAGTCAGGGTAATCCCCAAAAGAGATATATCATTTTGCCTAGAAATCGGAGTGTCATTGAAGATAAGCATAGGAGGAGAAGAATCCTTTTTGCGAGATATAAGACAAGATTGAGTTTTAGAAGGGTTGAAATCAACTAAGTTGTCTTTGCCCCACTGGAGAATTATCTGAAGATCGGCATTTAAGGAATTGGTAGCAGATTTTCAAGAAGTTGAAGCTGATTGAGCAGGACAAGGTTTCTCAAAATGGAAAGTGGAATGCAACGTGCTATCATCGGCAAAACTATGGATAGGATTTCCAGTCAATGGAAGAAGGTCATTAATATACAAGAGGAAAAGAGTGGGGAAAGAAATGAACCTTTGGGGGACACCGGCATTAGTTAGAAGACAGAGAGCCATCTACCATCACCCTCAGTGAGCGATCGGAGAGAAAACTGGATAACTAATTACTAAAAACAGTTGGCAAACCATAAGATGGAAGCTTATTTAGAAGACCTTTATGCCAAACACGATCAAAAGCCTTTGAGATGTCAAGAGCAACTACTACTGTTTCACCGAACGTTTCCACTGAATTAGTCCATAAATGGGTAACATAAGCCAGAATATCACCAATGGATTACCATTGATGGAATCCATACTGGCGATCGTTGATCAGGCAGAAGGTTTCTAGATAGTTTAAGAGTTGGCGGTTAATTGATTTCTCCAATGGGATGATAATTGAATGGGAGGGATTTGTCACCTTTTTTAGGAACTGGCAGGATATGAGCAAATTTCCAAGCAGAAGGAAAAACACCTTTGGAATAAGAAAGTGAAAAAAAGCGACAAAGAATAGGGGTAATTTCAGGAGCACAGGTTTTGAGAACAAGTGGAGAAATACCATCAGGACCTGGAGCTTTCTTAGCATCAAGATTCATCAAAATCCTTCTGGTATCCTTTTGAAGGAAGACCAAAGGAGGCATTGAATGGAGCATGTTGCGAATGGTGGGAGGTGTTTTACCAAGATCATTAGTACATGAGCTTGAAGAAAAATGGGATGCTAGCAGGTCAGCTTTATCCTTTGCTGAAGTGACAACAGAACCATCTGGTTAGGACAGAGGTGGGACCAGAGACGGGCAAAAGTTGCGGCCAATAGCTTTGGCAGGAGACCAGAATGCTCGGCTACCATTAGGGCAAGAAGCAAGTTTTCTACTCTTAGCCTGTTCAAACTCTAGTTTGGACTGATTAATAACTGCTTTACAATTGTTGCGAGCTTTGGTGTAGGCAGAAAATGAAACTGAAGAATTAGAAACAAGCCAATTACGATATACAACATTCTTCTCTTGAAAGGCCTTAGCACATTTATTCGAAAACCAAGGTTTAGATAAAGGAAGAGCTTTTAAAGTGGAGTGTGGGATAAAGGATTCCATTCCTGCAAGAATAATTTCATTGACATGATCTGAGCAAACGTCGACATCAGAAGTTTTGAAACAATAATCTGACCATGGAAAAGAAGAATAGAAATCTCACAGGTCATCCCATTTTGCATTCTTGTAATGCCAAACAACACGAGGTTGGGAATAGCCATGAGATAAAGGTTCCATTGGAGAAGAGACAATCACCATGTTGTGATCTGAAGTGCCTAAAGAACCTCTCACTTCGACAGTGTACTTAGAAGGGTTGTTTGTGAGAAAAAGATCAAACGTATTGGCTGTATGATTAGGATTGTCCGGTATTCTTGTATGTAAATGAACAATCTGTGCTAGTTCATTAGTTGTTGTTGTTGTTTGTTATTGGTTTGTAGGAGCATTAGCAACTAAGGCCATATTGCTCCGGGATATGCGGTGGTCAATCCTTGACCTTTCCGCATCCTCCGTATTTGGTGGTGACGGGCTCGAACCCCGGTCTAATCAAGAAGCGTGTGCTATGCACTGCTGCTCCTTCCCATCTGGCTACGGAGGCGCCGCTAGTTCATTAGTAATTGCAAAAGCCTCAGCATCTCGACCTGCTGGGTCGGTGTGACTAGAAAACGGAAGCCAGCTGGAGTTGTGAACATTAAAATCACCAAGGAAAATTACCTCACTGTTAGGAATGTTGGACTGGAGAAAGTCAAGTTGCAAAGAGAGGAAGTCAAAGAGCTCCAAGTGATTAGTGGAGTTTGGAGAATGGTAGAGACAACAGGTGAATTTGACACAATGAGGTAGAGAGATTTTAAGCCAGAGAAGATCAAAGTGAGGAGATTCCAAATTGCCAAGTCTCTGACAGGGAATATCAGAACGGACATATGCACAAGTACCACCTTTGAGGCGAAAGGTATCATACAGTGAATAATTTGGGCATCTGAGATGAGCAGTACTTGAATCAACTGATAACTGAGATTCTGTCAGAAAAAGTACATGGGGTTTGGCAGACTGCAAGTGGAAATGGATATCATTGAGATTAGAATTGAGACCATGTGATATGAATTAGGAAGTGCTTGGGAGGTTTAGATCTTTTCGCAGATAAGCTTGCTCTATTAGTTTGACAATTCATGGTATACTCAATAGTAAGAAAAAGTGGGTGGGACATGCTGTATGAAGTAATGAAATTTTTGGACATGGCGTACACGTGGTAAGTATATACCCAGATCCTTGACATAACGTGGCCTCAACAATGCTCCCTGCATACACACTACTCGGACTCCCTCCAGTCACTATCTGGCAGAGTAGAGGCAGCAAGATTATACACTAGCTGATCAGGAAGCCTCCTAGAGAGTTACCAATAGGTTCCATCCGGAGTACTAACTAGCGGCCTGCCTGCGAACACCGTTTTAGAGCTGTACCCTCAAAATGTAAGGAAAATTGGATCTCGCCACAACGTTCATCATAACCTCAAAAGTCATCAATCATACTGCATGATGAAAGAGATTAGGAAGGGTTGACCGGAACTTAGCTCTAGAGACTAAACATGGGTTCCACCACTTCAAGCCTCCAATAAGCAAAGTGGTGGTATTTCATCGGTTGATGAGAGTCATCTACCACCTAGTTCTGCCTGGTAACATAGAGGGATGGAGTTCCTCCATGTGGTGTGGGCACCACACCTCGACCCCTGCTTATGTTGGCTCACACCTGGGTGGTCACCCACCATGTACTTGTGCATGGAGGTTATACCCAGGATTACTAACAGTCCCACCATCGTGAAGGTGCAAGCAGAGGATTTGGCTATCACAGACCGTCCGGACTTCGCCGAAATTGGGTCCACTTGACTTGAGTGTCACCCGAATATCAGTTCCATCAGCGTTTTAGACTCCCAGGTAGCAAGTACAGTTTGTCTGGCATATCTGAGAGAATGTCTGTGACAATCTCAAGGACCATTGCAATTACTTCTGCAATTATCAACCCATTGCAATTACTTCTACTATTTCTAAAGTAATGGAGAAATCAATTAACCGCCAACTCTTAAACTACCTAGAAACCTTCTGTCTGATCAACGATCGCTAGATAGATTCCATCAGTGTCGATCCACTGGTGATATTCTGGCTTATGTTACGCATTTATGGACAAATTCAATAGAAAAGTTTGGTGAAACACAAGCGGTTGTTCTTGACATCTCAAAGGCTTTCGATCATGTTTGGCATAAAGGTCTTCTAAGCAAGCTTCTGTCTTATGGTTTGCCAACTGTTTATTGTAATTGGTTATCCAGTTTTCTCTCTGACTGCTCCCTGAGGGGTGATGGTTGATGACTCTCTGTCTTCCAACTTCTCCACTAATGCTGGTGTCCCCAAGGTTCAGTTCTTTCACTCACTCTTTTCCTCTTGTATATTAATAACCTTCTTCCATTGACTGGAAATCCTATTCATAGATTTGCTAATGCACATTGCATTCAACTTTCCATTTTGAGAAACCTTGCCCTGCTCAATCAGCTTCAACTTCTCGAATATCTGCTACCAATTCCTTAAATGCCGATCTCCAATGGGGCAAAGACAACTTAGTTGATTTCAATCCTTCTAAAACTCAGTCTTGTCTTATATCTTGCAAAAAAGGATTCTTCTGGTCCCATGCTTATTTTTGGTGACACTCTGATTTCTAGGCAAGTTGATATATCTCTTTTGTGGATTATCCTGTCTTCTAATCTCTCTTGGCACAAGCACATCACAAATATTGCTTCCTCTGCATCTAAAAAGACTTGGTTTTCTCTTTCGCTCTCGGCTTACTATTCTTCTAAACAGCTGTTCACTCTGTACAAATTGCAAATCCGCCCTACCATGGAATTTTGTTCCCACATCATGGGCGGTGTCCCCAAAACCTCTCTCTCAGGCTTCTAGATTCCATTCAGAAGATAGTAATTAAGTTAATTAATGACTCCTCTCTAACAGAGTCTCTCCACTCACTCTCTCATAGACATACTGTTTCTGCTGGATGCCTTTTCTACAGATACTTCCATGGGCACTGTTCTTCTGAATTGGCTTCTATTATTCCCGCTCTCTCTTTCAAAACAGTCCGAACATGTGCCCCCGCTAGCCAACATCCATTTACTGTCCAACTTCAAACTCACAGAATGAACTTTTCATCTTCCTCGTTTATTCATTCAACTGCTGTTTTCTGGAACAACCTTTCTTCGAACGTATTTCCTGAAAATTACAGTCTACAGCAGTTCAAGTCTAATGTCAACAAATATCTTCTTTCATCTTTTCAACCTCCAACCCAGGCACGGCACCAAGTACTATAGGTTCTAATACCTCTCGTCGTTGGGGTTTTCATAAAAAAAAAAAAAAAAAAAAAAAGATAAGCAACAAGGGAAACCATTGCAAAATATCATGTATTAGAGTACTCTTCCACATCAGTAATTAATTTAAATTGCTATAAATTTGGGAAACAATAATAGAAGCAATAATAGGAAACAATAATTGGTGTTAACAGATGATTTTTTGCCAAAAAAAAGTGATTCCGGTATCATAATACACAAGTGTTTTCATTTCTTTTGTCTTATGATTAATGAAAATGCCACATATAAACTGTTCGATCTATGAGGTTATGCTGCAGATATAAGTTACATGGCATCCATCTTCACTTTTAATAAGGAATAGATTATATTGGCCCTCTCTTTGAAGAGTATCCACGATTACACATTCAAGGTTTAACTCCTCTGCACTTTACAATCCTTGTCTTGCTCATTCACCAGTGAGAGGAGTCTTGTTTCAATACCAGATTGCTCAAAACATTTCATATGCAAATATTTCTCATTCATGATATTATGTTCTGTGCTAGAAGGTTAATGTATATATCACAAATTTTTTTTTATATTGATATTATATCATTACACACAATCTGATAGCACTCATTAGTGAATCTACAGAACTGACCTCCAATTTATTCTGTCCCATTTTTCAATTTAAATAAACTATACACGGTACTGCCATAAATACGGTCACATGTATTACTGCACGTAGAGCCACAAAATAAAAAGACTCAAAACTCTGTGGATTTATTCTTGAACACCCAACAAATGAAGCAACACAACACTCATCCAAAATGCCTCCCCCTTGTTTTTTACCCAACACCTCAAACGTTTCAGCCATTCATAAATAGAAGTATGCACAACATCCAGTGGGAAATGGGCCACAGCATGCTTCAGTGATCTCTTCAGGATCGCCAATGTGGCATGCCTTTTACTACAGACCATCACCTCCAAAATAGCCCACAAACAGTAATCAAGTGGATTAAGATCTGGGCTGACAAGAGGCTATTTGTCATGATTGATGAACTCTGGCAGATTCTCAGTCAGCAATGTTTGGGTAATCTTTGCCTTGTGGGCAGGTGCTGAGTCCCTGTTGGAAGATCCAGTGCTGACCACTGAAAAGGGTCTGATTGAGGGGTCTCACATGCAGCTCCAGAATATCATTCAAGTACACACTTGCACTGGTTTTCATCCCCTGAACACAAAAATGCATCTTTGTTACACCTTCGTAGAAGACTTCCCATTGATGCTGGATCATAACCCTTTTAACGGCCTGACATACCTCTGCAGAGCTATGGGCACACACACTTTGTCATTTAGATGGTTGTAACTCTTCTCAATAATAAAAATATTTTCATCTGTGAAGAGTATCTGTCGATGCTTACCATTCTTGTACTGACGCTGCAGTGCCTCTGATTTCTTGCACCTCCATTTCATCAGAACTGGAGTTAGGAACAGTCCTGTTCTTTTCCGGTAGGCTTTCATCCCTAGATCACTTTTGATTATGTGTGACATCGATCTTGGTGATATTCCTATTTCTCTGGACATGATTTTCTGTTTTTGTAGGGGATTCCTATGAATTATGTTCTCCACCACCTTGATAGCTGCAGGGGTCCTCACAGTTCTTGGGTCTGTCATCAATTCTTTGTTGTTCATTGTACCCATCAACTGCCCTATAGACAAATCTTCGGCTTATTCCAAGTGGTTTCAGAAGTTTGAAAATTGTAGGTGCATCATATCCTGCTTTACGATATAAAACCTATGACAGTAGTCCTGTTTTTTTTATCTCCCCATTTCATTTTCACTGGCTTCCATTACTAGTTGCTGATACCTGTTAAAGAAAACCATACATTATTATGACACATGATGCAAAACCCACAGCTCTGTGATATCATTTGCTATTTTTATGGGAGTCTTACTTTTGTGACAGTATTTATGGCAGTACTGTGTATTTCTAACTGTACCCCCAGGGGCTCACATCTGGTGAGTATGGGATTGGCACACCCAGGGTCCTGAGCCGGATATCATCATTCTTCTCTTTCTTGGTGATTCCCTTCCGAATCTCTCTCTTTCTTTCTTTCTCTCTCTCTCTCTCTCTCTCTCTCTCTCTCTCTCTCTCTCTCTCTCTCTCTCACATGGGTAACTCAAATATTTTTTATGGTCTGGTGCAGCAAAAGCTTCAGGCTTCCTTGCACCATATGGCTAATAATAATAATAATAATTCTAATTTTAATATACTATTAAATGTGGCCATATTTGCTAATATACTGATTCATATTGTGGAGGTACTTTGCTAGATGTTGCTTTAGTATTACACAATGCACTTTAAATAGTGAGATGCTGAGAGAGGTTACTGTTTCAAGTGTGTTGTCCAGAATTTCCAAAAAAGCTAAATATCTGAAGATATGAATGAAGGCAACTCATGTCTGAGCCTTCCTAATGTAATATAATTGACAAGGAAGTTTATAATCTCCATGTGAATTTCACTATTAAAGATCATGGAGTAGATTGCACTAAGTCTACTACCAGCAAGCTTCAATCGCTGATATGTTTAGGTAAATGTACTTTTGTCTGACTGAAGCAAAGGAACTCTTCTCTTGCTCGATTTACTCTGAAAACTTTTGCAAATCTTGTGTAACTATGTCTAGACATCCATACCGGACCTGTAATAGATTTTTTCTGGTTAATTAGCCAGTTAATCCGGCTTACTCTAATTCTTACAAATCTGATACTGATGGAATCAACTATATCACTCTCTGTCTTGATTCTCATAGTGATATTGATGCCTTGCATCTGGATGATGATATAGTTAACAAATGACATTTAAGTTATTTGATTCATGAGAATTTCTATGAATAGGTAACCTCCTGATTATCATTTTTTAAATCAACCCAAGTTTTGAGATTGAAAAACAATTTTGAGAATAAGTTGGGCTTGTTACAAAATAGTAACAAACTGACACAGAACTTCATAAATCACTACCATTAAAATTTAATGATAATCTACGTAAAATAGTTAGATGGTATTACTGAAATACTGAAGGTATCATCTCCCTGAAGAAATTCTCATGGTTTCTTCAATCACATGCTAAGTTCAGAGATGAATTATCAATTAAATTCTGTCTGTACACAGAAATTACAAACTGAAGTGGAAGGTAATTCTACAGAAACCAAACATGACCTAACTCTAACTTTAGGTGCAAAGTCTAAATCACATGATTTTTGCACTGATAATATACAACTCAATCAAAATAAAAAAAAAATAAAAAAAAATAAAAAAGAAATACATATGCAGTAGTCTCAATATACCTCTATTACAATGTATGACACTATAGCAGGATACAAACATAAGCAAGTTAAATTTAGTAATAATAGTACACCTAAGGTTAATAAGTTCATGGTTACAAATTACATTCAGTAGGTAATGATAATACTACAAAAAATATGGTTAATAATAAAGATAATCTCTGTCTTATATATGGGCAAGCATATGGCTTTACCAAGAAAAATTTAAACATTGATGGTGCTCCTATTCAGGTATCTAATTGGAAACATGACAACCCAGAATCCTCTAAGAAGTTCAATGAAAACATCAATTTGGAACTAGCAATACCACAAAGAAGCAATATTTACCTTTAAATGCCAAACAAACAGCTCACAAAAAATTAAGCTCAGCCATAACCCTTATGGTTAAATTGGAGAAAAATGCACCAAAACATAGAGAATTTAAAAATAACAAGAGGGCACTAAATCAGAACAATCATTACATAACAGGGAGTCACATCAATTGGACAGGTACTGGCTTCTAGATAATCTAGTCACTGTACCAAGGAAAATGACTCTATATGTCTCAAGACTTTCCCTTTCTTAAACCCTTCAGAATTAAAAAAAAAAAAAAAAAAAACATACTGGACATAAAAACTAAAGAAGTTATTAAGCACAATTCTGATAAAAATGCAAACAAAATGCACCTAAACCAATATAGCAATTATTCACTAACAGAGTTTTACCACTATCTAAAAGTAATAATATTAAAATATTTTTAGGATTAGCATTTAGCATTAGTAGAGTTATATGATGCAAGAAAGCAAGCTTATGCAGCATCAGCCAAAAAAAAAAAAAAACCCACTTCCACTTCCCCCTCTGTTCGTTCGAAATACCTGTCCAGCTGAGCCTTAAATTTATTTAAGCTATCAACTTCCACGACAAGGGATGGAAGTCTGTTCCACCAACCAACCACCCATTGGCTAAAGGCAAATTTCCGCATATCTATCCTACATCTGTCTTTCCTCAATTTGAATTTATGCCCTCTCAGGTGATTATTCTGAGCAAGTGGAAGAATCCCATCAGCATTGAGCATGCTCAAACCATTCAAGGCTTTATACACCTCTATCAGATCACCTCAAGAAAAAAGAAACTGAAGCACTCTTCTCTCAGCCAATTAACACCAAGATAATAGTGTTAAGAGATTTTAATATTCAATATGATCACTCACCAAAACTTTAATAAGGGTATCCAATCCATGTATTTTACAAGTTTTTGCAGTTCCGGCAAAAGCAAAGTTTTTAGCTATATTTAGCCACTTTATTGACTTAATTGTTATATTAAATTATTTTCTATAAGTAGCTTATAGACCTAGTCAAGATCCTTGGTTTATTTTGAATTTAGATAGCAAGATTTTGGAAGTTAATTAATACTTAGTGTCCGTTGATTTACCATTCGTAACTTGCCGCCATTGTTACAATACAACGTTATATCCCATACTAGACAGCGTTAATTTAATACAGTATTATCGATTAATCAGTAAATGTTATTATTCATGTTAAACTTCATTATAAATTAAATTGTACTTTTTTTAATTAAATACATATAACGACTTACATTTTACAAACGTAATATTATTAATTAATACATAACGTGATATGGAAATTATATAATGAAACTCGGAGATAATACGCAATACTGAAAAAAAAAAAAAAAAAATATATATATATATACAGAGTTATAACTGCATTTGGATATAAGTTTAGGGTTATAATTTGGGGTACTGAAATTGAATTTTATTGAAATTGAATCAAAATCATGACTCAGACCAGAGCAGCAAAGCAAAAGACTCAAGCTAATGGGACTGCTGTGGCTCAGGGGAGAACTGAAGGGAGCAGTTGGCCTCTGAATCACAGCCTTTTAAAATGCACTTGCTCGCTTGATGTTTGTGGATCAATCAGGTACGGGACATGATATTGCCAAGGGGAATGTCTTTGTGTGTGCGTGCGATGTAAGGAGTGTGAGGAAATAAAGCAACAACTCAGCGTTGTTATGGGGCCTATACGAGAGCTTGAAGGACAGGGTGGATGCCCTCGAAGGATCTAAATTGAGGGCTCATCAAGCTCTCAGATGCCCACATCAATGCTAGAGCTTGCACTTGATCATCACGCGACACAGCGGCAACGCCAAGGAAGAATGTGCTGGTCCCACAGGAACTAGCAGTTGTCAGTGATTCTATTGTCAGGGAAATGGAGAAACATACTGTGTAAAAAGGATAGGTGGAACAGGACCAGGGTATGTCTGCCAGGGGCAAAGATCGATGACGTTGTAGAGCAGATATCATCTTTTAAGGGCACAAAAGGTGATATTGTTGTACACGTTGGCACTAATGATATTAAGAGTAGGAGACCGGCGGAATTACTTACAAATTACAGGTCACTGTTGAAAAAAAGTCGTGAATTAGGGTTGAATTTGAAAGTGTCGGCAATTCTACCCAGACGCGATAGGAGGGAGTATATGATGAGAGCTTTGTCGATCAATTCGGCCTTGTATGTTGTTGTTGTTGTTGTTGTTGTTTTTGGCGCAAGGGCTGCTTAGACCATATTGCGCCTATCAGTAATATGAAAGTTATCAATGGTGACTGTTATGGAAACAGTCAGAGACGATCATATAGTTTTATTCGTTTAAGAAAACAGAATAACTCCAAGGGATTAGCATCGTTGCCTATGATATGAGAGAGTTTTAGAGGTTCTTTTAGATTTGGAAGGAAGCTGATGAACATTGCTGAGCATGTTTGTACAGAGTGCATTCAACAAGAATGTGTTTCATTGTTAGCTGACAGTTCCATTGAAAACACTGTGGAGGATCATTTCCCGTGAGGAGAAATAGGTGAGTAAACTGGCTGTGGCCGATTCGTGCTCTGGTTAAGATGACTTCTTCCTTTCTGTTAGTACAAAAACTAGAGGTCCATAACTGTGGTTCTGATTTTATTTCCAATAGCTTATTACCCATTTGAGCTTGCCATAGAAGTGTCCATTGTTCCTTACATGTCCTTCGTATCAAAGGTCTGTAATCAACATATGGAACGCAAAAGCCTGAAGATAATGGGTTAGATGGATGTTTTGCAGCATGGTCTGCACATTCATTTCCTGGGATCCCAGTGTTACCTGGGATCCAGCAGAAGATGACTACTTGCTGGCGTTCCTGAATAAGAATCATCTTACTTCTTATGGCTTTTATTAAAGGATTGGTTGGTGAGGAGATGTTTTGTAGGGCTACTAGTGTACTCTGCGAGTCGGTATATATTATACTTTTTTTAATGGAGCAATGAACAATATTTTCTAGGGCAAGTTTAATGGCGAATAACTCAGCTGTATAACTGCTGCATTCAGTAGGCAGAGATACATCGGCCCTGGAGAGACTGTGCAAGGCTCAAGGGGTAGAATTTTCCTCAGCCTGGTCTGTGCTTGTTAACAGGAGAGACTGCTTCTACAGGGATGGGATACACTTAAATAGAAAGGGTGCAAGAATATTTGCTGATGCTATCGAGGCAGTGTTAGGTGGGTCGGAAAACTGCTAGCTTGGGGGGTTTCAAGGACTAATAGATTAACAGTAGCTGCTGGCAGAGTTGAAAGTTATTCTTGAACTGCTTCTATTGGAATGAGCAGCAGCCTGCAAACCAAAATGCAGGGGATTTCAGAGACTGCTGGGAATCATTGCGGTACAAGGAAACATATGGGTTGTGTTAGGGTAGCTAAGAATAGGAACAGGTGCATGTATATTTGGGTGTACACCAATGCAGGAAGTTTGGTAAATAAATTTGATGAATTTGGGGTGTTGATCAAAACATCAAAGGCAGATATTGTTGGGATATCAGAGACATGGTGTCACTCAGATATAAGGAATGCAGAACTGCAATTTGGGGAGTATAATGTGTACAGGAAAGATAGACAGGATATGAAAGGAGGAGGGGTTATGCTATTAGTTAAGAAACACATAAAATCCAAGTAAGTGCAGCCAGTCGAAATCGCTGGACAGTGCAAAGTCGAGTCAGTTTGGTGTGGCATAAGCACTGGGAAATCAAAATTGAGAGTAGGAGTGTGTTGTAGGCCTAATGACTCTAATGAGTATAATAAAAAACTGTACAGGGAAATAGAGTGGGTCAGTAAATCAGAGAGTCTTATAATGGGGGATTTTAATTTCCCAGATACTGACTGGAATTTGTTGGTTGGTCACTCACACAGTAGCAAAGCTTTTGTGGATTTACTGAATGATTGCTTTCTACATCAGCATGTTCGGGAGGCAACTAGAGAGAGTAATACTCTTCATCTGATTAACAGTAGTGATTCTTCATGCAATAAGAATCTGCAGAAAAAGGAACCACTAGGTCGCAGTGATCACAGGGTGCTAAAGTGGGATTTACTCAAAGCGGTAACTACCATCAAGGGTAAAGGGAAAGGTTTTTTCTTTCATAAAGGCGACGACGGAGGTCTGAGACAGTATTTAAATTTCCAACTGATGATGTTACCAACAGAAAATTCAAAATGGGAAGCATTCAAAGAATTAATCTTGGAAGCTACTAGGCTTTACATACTAACTAAGAAATATTGTTCAAGGTTTAAGCCCAAATGAATGTCAGATGAACTAATGAGACGTTTTTTTTTTTTTGGTAGTTGTTGGCGCATCAGCTTCTGTGACCATAATGCACATCCCAAGGTTTTTGCAGTACTTTGATCCAAGCCCGAGGCAGGATTCGAACCCGCGACCTTTGGGTTGCCGGGCAGGTACTTTACCCGCCAGGCTAGCCCGGTCGGCCTAATGAGACGTGGCAGAGAAGAAAAATGCATGGGATACATAAATTAATGGGTGACATGGAATCCTACGATAGATATAAGGTCACTGTAACCAAGTTACAAAGGAGGTTAGGCAGGCAAAGAAAGATTATGAGAAATCTTTGGCAACAGAAACAGCAAAGAGTTCTTTACGTATGTAAACTCTAGAAAGAAGGGGATGAATCAGATTGGTCCACTGGATATCTATGTTTCAACTGTTGATGATCCTGCTCAGGTAACTAACAAACTAAATGGGCATTTTGCATCTAATTCACACATGAGGAGTTATTCAAGGAGAGGAATGCCAGAGGTGAACTGAACTCTGTCAGTGAGTTAGATGATTTTGTAATAACTGAGAGGAAAGTGGAGGATAAATTGTTGAAGGTAAACATAAGAAAGGCACCTGTGGAGGATGGGATCTATCCAGTTATATTAAAGGAGGCAGCAAAGGAAGTAAGCAAACCCTTAGTCATAATTATGAGAGCTTCCGTGGATTCAGGGGAGGTACCCATGGACTGAAGATTTGCAAATGTGACCCCAATTCACAAAGGAGGATCAAAGGGTGATACAAGTTATTATGGACCTGTTTAACTTCTGTTCCAGGGAAATTAATGGAGGCACTGGTTAAAGAAGCACTGCAGAATCAACTAGACAAGACTTCAGTTATAGCTCGGACACAGCATGGTTTTGTTAAAGTCTTGCCTGACCAATTTGATTGGATACTATGATGTGGTAACAAAACAACTGGATGCAGGGATTAACTTTGATATCATATATTTGGATCTTAGAAAGACTTTTGATACTGTTGCACATGGAAGACTGCTGCACAAATTGGAGCAGTGTGGTATTGGAGGCAAATTGCTGCTATGGATAAAGGGATAGTTCAGTGGGACAAGACAGAGAGAGTGGTAATCAATAGACACTGCTCTTTGTGCACTAATGTTATTAGTGGAGTCCCTCAGGGTTTAGAGTTGGGTCCATTTTTGTTTTCTGTATTCATAAATGACATTGATAATTGTATATCAGGCTTAATGTCCAAGTTTGCAGATGATACATAGGTTGGCAGGTTGTTAATTACACTAATGACAGTACGCTGCTCCAACAGGATCAAGAAAAGTTGAGCAGAGGGGCTCAGAGGTGGCAAATGAAGTTTAACATTTTACAAATGTAAAGTACTACAAATGGGAAGCAGTAACCCCACAGTAGTAGTAGTAGTAGTGGCATGTGATGCAAGAAAGCAAATGTATGAGCTTATGCAGCATCAGCAAAAAAAAAAAAAAAAAAATCACACCATTCCCTCCAAATGCCTGTCCAGTTCCTCCTTAAATTTATTCAACCTATCAACTTCCACAACGACAGATGGAAGTTTGTTCCAGCAATTAACCACCCGCTGGCTAAAGGCAAATTTCCGCACATCTATTCTACATCTGTCCTTTCTTAATTTGAATTTATGCCCCCTTAGGTTCGTAATCTGAACAAGTGGAAGGATCCCATCAGAATTCAGCATGCTCAACCCATTCAAGGCCTTATATAGCTCAATCAGATCACCGCGCAGGTGCCTAATCTCCAGCCACTGCAATTTGCAGAAGTTAAGCCTCTCTTGGTAAGAGGATCCCTTCATTCCCCTCACCAATCTTGTTGCCCTTCTCTGTACACGCTCAAGCAAATCTACATCCTTCCTAAAATGAGGCCTCCAGACCTGTACGCAGTACTCAAGGCGTGGCCTGACCATTGCCTTATACAGAGGGATAATCACCTCCTTTTTCCCTGCTAGCAAAATTCCTATATATCATTGACAAAACCCCATGACCTGCCCTGGCAGCCTGTCGACATTGCTCAGAGAACTTCATATCTGACTGCACAATTAGTCCCAGGTCTTTTTCATTTTCTACCACCTTAAGTGTAGTACCACACAGTTGGTACGTTTCTCTGCGGTTACTTCTACCCATATGCAGTACTTTGCATTTGTCAAGGTTAAACTTCAGTTGCCACTTCTTAGCCCATCTGCCCAAATTATCTAGATCCTGTTGCAGTAGCACATTGCCATTATTGTCATTAACAACCCTGCCAACCTTTGTATCATCTGCAAACTTCGACATTATGCCTGATATACCTTCATCAATATCACTGATAAATATACAAAACAACAGTGGACCTAACACCGAACCCTGTGGGACTCCACTAATAACATTAGTCCAAGAAGAGCAGCACCCACTGATTACCACCCTCTGTCTTCTCGCACTTAACCATCCTTTTATCCATTATAGCAATTTACCCTTAATACCATTGTGCTCCAATTTGTACAATAGTCTTCCATGCGCAACAGTGTCAAAAGCTTTCCTGAAATCCAAATATATGATATCAAAATTATTTTTTGCATCCAGTTCCTTTGTAACCACATCATAATATCCTGTCAAATTTGTCAGACAAGACTTTCCCTAAACAAACCCATGCTGTGTCTGAATTATTGCTGCAGTCTTGTCTAGATGATCCTGCAATGCATCTTTAACCAGCGACTCCATTATTTTACCCGGAACAGAAGTTAAACTAACTGGTCTGTAATTACTCATGTCACCCTTCGATCCCCCTTTGTGAATTGGGGATACATTTGCACATTTACAGTCCGTGCAAACCTCCCCTGAGTCCAAGGATGCTCTCATAATTATGGCTAAGGGTTTGCTTAGTTGCTTTGCCGCCTCCTTTAATATAACTGGATAGATCTCATCCACCCCAGGTGCTTTTCTTACGTTTAACTTCAACAATTTCTCTTCCACTTTGCTCTCAGTTATTACAAGATCATTAAGCACCCTGCTACAATTTGATAACCTGCCATTTTCAAACCTTAATAATTCCTCGTGTGTGAATGTAGATGCAAAATACTCATTCAGTTTGTTTGCTATCTGAGCAGGATAATCAACAGTCAAAACACTGATGTCAAGTGGACCAATCAGATTCATCCCCTTCCTTTTAGAGTTTATATAAGTAAAGAAATCCTTGCTGTTTTTCTTAGCATCTTTTGCCAAGGATTTCTCGTAATCTGCTTTCGCCTGCCGAACCTCCTTTGTGACCTGATTACAGATTAACTTATATCTGCCATAGGCTTCTGAGTCGCTTGATAATTTATATGCATCCCATGCATTTTTCTTCTCTGTTACGAGTCTCATTAGTTCATTTGACAACAATATTTCTTAATAGGTATGAAACTTTTAGTAGCTTCCACGATTAATTCCTTGAATGCTTCCCACTTAGAATTTACTGTTGGTAACATCGTCAGTTGATCCCACTGTACAGAATTTAAAAACTGTCGGAGACCACTGTACTCGCCTTTACGGAAGTAAAAACCCTTTCCTTTACCCCTGATGGTAATTAAATCTTTAAGTAAATCCCACATCAGTACACTGTGATCACTGTCACCTAGTGGTTCTTTTATCTGCAAATTCCTAATACATGAATGATCACTGCTGATAACCAGATCAAGAGTATTACTTTCTCTGGTTGCCTCTCGAACATGCTGCTGCAGAAAACAATCATCCAATAAATCCCCAAAAGTCTGTCTAGTGTGTGAGTGCCCAACGCCCAAGTTCCAGTCAATATCTGGGAAGTTAAAATCCCCCATTATAAGACATTCCGATTTACTAGCCCACTCTATTTCTCTGTACAATTGTTCATTGTACTCATTTGAGTCATTAGGCCTATAACACACACCTACTCTAATTTTTGCTTTCGCAGTGCTTATGTCACACCAAACTGACTCAACAGTGCACTGTTCATCTATATCAACTGGATGCACTTCTTTTGGTTTTATGTTTTTCTTTATTAACAGCATAACACCTCCTCCCTTTCTATCCTGTCTATCCTTTCTGTACACATTGTACTCCCCAAATTCCAGTTCGGCATTCCTTATATCTGTGTGACACCATGTCTCTGATATCCCAACAATATCAGCCTTTGATGTCTTGACCAACACTTCAAATTCATCAAATTTATTTACTATACTTCTAGCATTGGTATACATGCAAGTATACATGCACCTATTCCTAGCCACTCTAACACATCCCATATACCCACCTGTTTCACGATGACTGACATCCGTCCCTGAAACCCCCAACACCCCCCTCGCTCCAGGTCGCTACTTATTCTAACAGAAGTTGTGCTAGAATCACCTTCACCTCTGCCTACGGCTACTGTTAAAGTATTAGTCCTTGTATCCCCCCAAGCTATCAGTTTTCCGACCCACCTAACACTGCCTCGATAGCATCAGCAAATATTCTTGCACCCTTTCTATTTAAGTGTATCCCATCCCTGTAGAAGCAATCTCTCCTGTTAAGAAGTACAGTCCAGGCTGATAAAAATTCTACCCCTTGAGCCTTGCACAATCTTTCCAGGGCCGAATTGATCGACAAGGCTCTCACCATATACTCCCTCCTATCGTGTCTGGGCAGAATTGCTGACACTTGCAAATTCAACCCTAATTCACAGCTTTTTTTTTCAACAGTGACCTGTACTTGTTAAGTAATTCTGCCGGTCTCCTACTCTTAATATCATTAGTGCCAACGTGTACAACTATATCACCTTTTGTGCCCTTAAAAGATGATATCTGCTCTACAACGTCATCAACCTTTGCCCCTGGCAGACATACCCTGGTCCTGTTCCATCTATCCTTTCTACAAAGGATGTTTCCCGTTTCCCTGACAATAGAGTCACCAACAACTACTAGTTCCTTTGGGACCAGCGGAATCTGCCTTGGGGGTTGCCACTGTGTTGCGTGATGACCAAGTGCAAGCTCTGGGTAGGCGCATTTTGGCCATAGCAGCCCTTGCGCCAATAAACGCCACTTCAACAACAGCAAGCTCTGGCGTTGATGCGGGCAGCTGAGAGCCTGATGGGCCCCTCAATTTAGATCTTTCGAGGGCATCCACCCTGTCCTTCAAACTCTCATATAGGCCCCTAACAATGCTGAGTTGTCGCCTGATTTCCTTACACTCCTTACATCGCGCACACACAAAGACATCCCCCATGGCAATATCATGTTCCGTTCCAGATAGTTCGGCAAACATTTCAAAAGTTGCACATTTTTTAAGGCTGTGATGCGTTGGAGAATCGCCCCCCTCAGTTCTCCCCCGAGTCACAGCACTCCTGCCATTTTGTGCCCGTTGCTTTGCTGCTCTAGTTTGGGGCATGATATTTTAAATTAATAAGATCAATAAATTAAATTAAATTAAATGTCAATACTACGCTATCTAATAGAAACAGTGAAGCGTATTACTGTTTCTATAATTATACGTTAGAGCTACCTAACTACCTTAATTAAAAATTTGAATTCCCGATCACTATATACAAAACAATGCCTGCAATATTCGAATGAAATAACGGTTTTATAAAGTATTACGTATATCTACAAAAACTGTTTATACAAATAAAAATAAAAATAACCAGCGTAATTAGAACTATAAGACAACGTATTAAGTACAATATAAAATAACAATTATGTAAATAATAAGCAAAAACTTATCGTTTTTTTCGGAGCCTGTAACTCGCAGCTGTATTTTCTAAAGAGAGTTAGCAGTAATGAATCAACTCTGTGGTACTACACTGACAGTGGTAGAGAATGATGTTATTATTATTGTTGTTATTTGGTTTTTAGGAGCATTAGCAAATAAGGCCATATTGCTCCAGGGTTATGCGTTAGTCATTCCCTGACCTTTCCGCATTCCCCGTATTTGGTGGTCACGGGCTCGAATCCCGGTGTAATCAAGAAGCGTGTACTAGGCACTGCTGCTCCTGTCCGCTTGGCTAAGGAGGTGCCGATGGAGAATGAAAAGGACGGGGTATTTGTGCAGGCAGGTAAGAAATTTTCTGAGCAGTGCAGACGGTCTGCAAGAGTAGCTCATGGTGTCTTGTCAATGATATACAGGAATTTTTCTAGCAGGAATAAGGAGGTGATTATCCCCTTGTATAAGGCGATGGTTGGGTCACACATTGAGTACTGCATACAGGTCTGGAGGCATCATTTTAAGAAGGATGTATAGCTGTTGGAACGAGTATATGGAAGGATAACAAGATTAGTGGATGGAACAAAGGGTTGCTCTTACGAAGAAAGGCTTAAGTTTTGCAGAGTACAGCGTTTGGAGACTAGGCACCTGCAAGGTGATCTGATTGAGGTGTATAAAGCCTTAAATGGTCTGAGCATGCTCAATGGTGATGGGATTCTTCCTCTTGCTCAGAATAATCACCTGAGAGAGAGCATAAATTCAAATCGAGGAAAGACAGTTAGCATGAGGCATATGATGAAAGAAAGCTAGCTTATGCAGCATCAGCCAAAAAAAAAGAACCCTTCCACTTCACCCCGTTCATTCGAAATACCTGTCCAGCTGAGACTTAAATTTATTTAGGCTATCAACTTCCACAACAAGGGATGGAAGTCTGTTCCACCACCCAGCTACCCGCTGGCTAAAAGCAAATTTCCGCACATCTATCCAAATCTGTCTTTCCTCAATTTGAATTTATGCCCTCTCAGGTGATTATTCTGAGCAAGAAGCAGTATCTCATCAGCATTGAACATGCACAAGCCATTCAAGGCTTTGTACACTTCTATCAGATCACCTCTCTGGTGCCTAGTCTCCAGACACTGTAAATTACAAAACTTAAGCCTTTCTTCGTAAGAGCAACCCTTCGTTCTGTTCACTAACCTTGTTGCCCTTCTCTGTACTCGTTCCAGTAGCTCTACATCCTTCTTCGAATGAGGCCTCCAGACCTGTATACAGTACGCAAGGTGCGGCCTGACCATTGCCTTATACAAGGGAATAATCACCTACCTATCCTTGCTAGAAAAATTCCTATATATCATTGATAAGACAACATGAGCTACTCATGCAGCCCATCTGCACTGCTCAGAGAACTTCATATCTGCCTGTACAATTGCCCCCAGGTCCTTCTCATTCTCTACCACTGTCAGTGTAGTACCACAGAGTTGATACATTGCTCTGGGGTTGCTGTTTTCCATATGTAGTACTTTACATTTGTCAATGTTAAACTTCATTTGCCACCTCTCACCCCATCTGCTGAACCTTTCCAGATCCTTTTGCAGCAGCATAGCGTCAGTAGCATCTTTAACAACCCTACCAACCTTTGTATCGTCTGCAAACTTGGACATTAAGCTTGATATACCATCATCAATATTATTTATAAATACAGAAAACAACAATGGACCCAACACTGAACCTTGAGGGACTCCACTAATAACATTAGTCCACAATCAGTAGTGTCCATTAATTACCACTCTCTGTCTTCTGCCACTCAACCATCCCTTTATCCATAGCAACAATTTGCCACCAATGACACACTGTTCCAATTTGTGCAGCAGTCTTCCATGTGCAACAGTATCAAAAGCCTTTTTAAGATCCATATATAATATCAAAGTTATTCCCTGCATCCAATTCTTGTGACTATATCATAGTATCCAATCAAATTGGTCAGGCAAGACCTTTCCTTAACAAAAATATGCTGTGTCTGAGCTATAACTGAAGTCTTGTCAAGATGATCCTGCAGTGCTTCTTTAACCAGTGCTTTCATTAATTTTCCTGGAACAGAAGTTAAACTCACAGGTCTATAATTACTTGTGTCAGCCTTTGATCCTCCTTTGTGAATTGGGGTTACATTTGACCATCTCCAGTCGGTGGGTACCTCCCCTGAGTCCAAGGAAACTCTCATAATTATGGCTAACGGATTGCTTAATTCCTTTGCTGCCTCCTTTAATATAACTGGATAGATCCCATCCACCCCAGGTGCCTTTCTTGTATTTATCTTCAACAATTTCTCCTCCACTTTACTCTCAATTATTACAAGATCATCTAGCTCACCGCCAGTGTTTACTTCATCTATGGCATTCCCCTTCCTGAATAACTCCTCATGTGTGAATGTCGATGCAAAATATTCATTTAGTTTGTTAGCTACCTGAGCAGGATCATGAACAATTGAACCATCGATATCAAATGGACCAATCTGATTCATCCATTCCTTCTAGAGTTTACATAAGTAAAGAATTCCTTGCTGTTTTTCTTTGCATCCCTTGCCAAAGATTTCTCGTAATCTGCCTTCGCCTGCCTAACCTCCTTTGTAACTTGGTTACACATCAACTTATATCTATCATAGGCTTCTGTGTCACATGTTAATTTATATGTATCCCATGCATTTTTCTTCTCTGCCATACGTCTCATTAGTTCATCTGACATCCATTTAGGCCTGAACCTTGAACAATATTTCTTAGTTGGTATGTAAAGCCTAGTAGCTTCCAAGATAAGTTCTTTGAATGCTTCCCATTTTGAGTTTGCTGTTGGTAACATCATCAGTTGGTCCCACTGTATAGAATTTAAATACTGTCTCAGACCATCGTAGTCGCCTTTATGAAAGCAATATCCCTTCCCTTTACCCCTGATGGTAGTTACCTCCTTGAGTAAATCCCACTTCAGCACACTGTGATCACTGCCACCTAGTGGTTCCTGTATCTACAGATTCTTAATGCATGAAGAATCACTACTGATAATCAAATCAAGAGTACTGCTCCCTCTAGTTGCCTCCCGAACATGCTGATTTAGAAAACAATCATCCAATAAATCCACAAAAGCCTTGCTAGTGTGTGAGCGACCAACCCACAGATTCCAATCAATATCAGGGAAATTAAAATCCCCCATTATAAGACTCTCTGATTTACTGGCCCACTCTATTTCCCTGTATTTCCTTGGATTTTATGTGTTTCTTAACTAATAGCATAACCCCTCCTCCCTTCCTATTCTGTCTATCCTTTCTGTAGATGTCGTACTCCCCAAATTCCAGTTCTGCATTACTTATATCTGTGTCACACCACGTCTCTGATACCCAACAATATTCGCCTTTGATGCTTTGAACAATACCTCAAATTCATCAAATTTATTTACCAAACTCCTAGCATTGGTGTACACGCAAGTATACATGCACCTGTTCTTTTTCTTAGCTACCCTAACACAACCCATGTGTTTTCTTGTACCCCAATGACTCCCAGCAGTCTCTGAAATATCGTGCATCTTATTTTCCAAGTTGCTGCTCATTCCAATAGAAGCAGTGCAAGAATCACTTTCACCTCTGGCAGTGGCTACTGTTAATCTATTAGTCCTTGTATCCTCCCAATCTAGCAGTTCAGTTGTAGGATAGATGTGCAGAAGTTTGCCTTTAGCCACCTGGTAGTTGATTGGTGGCACAGACTTCCATCTTTTGCTGTGGAAGTTGACAGCCTACATAAATTTAAGGCTGAACTGGACAGGTATTTGGAATGAATGGTATGGTGAAATCGTAGCATTTTTTTTTTTTTTTTTTATTGGCTGATGATGCATAAGCTTGTTTTCTTGCAACGTATGCTTCTACTAATGCTAATTCTAATAATCTTTGTTCATTCAAAAATGACCTCCTGCTAATAATAGAGAATATATTATTTAGGCTCCGTAGCCGAGTGGTCAGGAGAGGGAGTGCAGTAGCACACGTTTTTTGAGTAGACCGGGGTTCAAGCCCCTGACTGCTGAATACGGTTGATCTGCCAACCCGCACTGGACCATCATGGCAGATTATGGTCCATTTCCCTCAGCATGAATTGTTGAGGAAGCTTCCATCCTGCAGTGGGTTGATAATGGCTGCACTTTACCTTTACCTTTATATTATTTAGACTAAATTTTAAATATTCTTATTTATTACCTACAAGAGATTCTTGGATCTATATTCTGAAGTATAGATTTAACTGTTCTCTATGCTGATTGGTGTGCCAAGTCAGATCATAAAACACTTAAATTTTATGTTGACTGTACCAAAAACTCTTTAGTATTAATTATTTGAAACCCGATAGAAAAAAATTTTTAAGGCAGACTGGAAAAACAACAGAAAACAAATTATACAAATAGACTGGTCTGAATTTATAACACATCAAATCCAGATCACATTGTACAGCACGTGTATTCAAAGCTGAATAAAGTCATATCAGATAATATTTCTTCTAATACACGCTCAAAAGATAATAAAATAAAAATTTCCAATTTGGATGACTAAGACAAGAAAGTTAATTTAAAAAAAAAAAAAAAATTTGGCATGCTAATTATAAACAGACTAAACTCAAACCTCTATTAGCAAAAATATTCAGAGCTAATGAAAAAGATAAAATCACTTGTAAGTACTGCATATAAAAATTATTTAGATAAAATTGAAAATAGCTGTTCAGTTCTCTGATCTTAGGCCATTTTGGTCAAATTGGAAATGTTTCTAGAAAAGGAATGATCCTAATAAAAACAAGACCCTACTTTACACATTTTTAAAAATGGTATTCAGAATTCTCTCCTGACATATATGAACTATCTCTACTGTTTATTTTGATAATACTAGTAGTATACTGCTGGACACAATTAACAGATTATGTAGAAAATGTGGTGTAACTTGTGCAACTTGCGATGAAGGACAAAATTTGGTATGGTGGTGTAACATATAATAATAATGAAATGAGGAGACAGCAAGAAGCTTCAGACAGGTATAAGAAACATTTATAGGGGTTGTATAAGAATTACTAAAAGGTCACATTACATCAGTATGGTATATGATCACCTCCAACAGCCAAACAGGTCTGACAGTGGTGAACATGCTCAATGTTGGTCCTTGAGGTTAACCCCAGATATTTTCTCAGGTGTGTCAAGTTAGGCTTGTTACCTGGGAGTATAAAACACTGATGGAACCGATATTAAAATCAAGTGGATCTAATTTCAGCAAAGTCTAATTGGTCTGTGACAACAGCCAAATTCTCTACTTGCACCTTCACGATGATGGAACTAGGTGTCATATTTCAGGACTTGCACATGGGGTTTATACCCAGGCATGTGGTTTATACCCTGGGTATAAACCCCATGTGCAAGTCCTGAAATATGGCACCTAGTACACTGGAGGTGACTACCCAGGTGCAAACCATGTAAGCAGGGGTCGAGGTGTGATGCCCACACTACACGGAGGAATGTCAACCCTCTGTGTTACTCTCCCCCCCCCCCACACACTTGAGACTCCTTGACCAAAACATCACTACCTAGGCTGAAGCCTATCAGCGGATAGGGTCTAAGTTTTTATAATGTCTGAGTTTCTAGTTAAAAAATGTTAGTTTATATGACATAATGCAAAATAAAAACATTTTAAATAACAGCCACTTAGACTCATCTTAGAAGAATCAGGTCTTGATTTTATATGTCCACCAATTAATAAAATGAGTTTCCACCCCTGATGCTAGAAGGCAGGCTTCTATTATCGGCAATAACCACAGCATGCCTTCTAAAGAATGCACTTACATAGTTCTTAAAATAAGTGAAAAGCCTCCTTTTCATGAACATAATCCAAAGTCTCTCTTCCTCCAGAGTACCAACAGACAACTTCAAGTTAGATCTTAAATCAGTATATAAACAGCATTTCAGCATAATGTGTTCAGCTGTTTCGATCTCTCCACAAGTGTAGGTACCCCGATCCCTCAGTCCAAATTGATATAATCTATAAGACAAGCCATGGCCAGTGATCAGGAAGGTAGTGCATGGTCTAAAACTGTAACCACGGCTTTTTACGAGTATCTATAATCTCTACATTTGGAAAAAAACATGTAAGTTTGCCTCCCTTTTTCTGATTCCTACCAATTGGTCTGCCACATAACTTTTAACTCATACATATTCTTTTCCTTTCATTCTTTAGGTCCGCTCTTGTATAGACTCTTTCTTCATCAGGGCAAGACGTAAATCCCATAATATTTCACTTAATATTCCTCTTTGTAAAGTATAATAGTCCAGATAATAGAACTTTAAATTGTACAGCCATCCTACTCATATAATCTGCAAGGTTATATCAGTAGATTACTTGTGCTTAACAAAGCAAATCTTTGCACCTGCAATAAGTAATTTTTTTAATAATATTTTCTATACGATGCACCCAGGTTCCGGAGGCATAGGTCACAATCAGGGCAAATAAACACTCATATGGTAAATTCAATGGGCCACCCAGAAGCTTTACATCGTGGACTAATGTTATTAGTGGAGTCTCTCAGGGTTCAGTGTTGGATCCATTATTGTTTTCTGTATTTATAAATAATATTGATGATGGTATATCAAGCTTAATGTCCAAGTTTGCAGACGATACAAAGGTTGGCAGGGTTGTTAAGGACACTACTGACGCTATGCTGCTGCAACAGGATCTGGAAAGGTTGAGCAGATGGGCTGAGAGGTGGCAAATGAAGTTTAACATTGACAAATGTAAAGTACTACATATGGGACTCTGACTACTGGGTAATCACTTACAGGATTACAAGAATGCTAACAACAGTACCGATCATCAGACAATTGCAACATAGATTCGTGATTGCTAAAGCAAACTGGGATCTCTTTGCGCAACATCTGGTGGCCCACAGGAACAGGAGACTGAATCGGACCCAGATCACCACCAAAGAACAGTTACAGAACTCATTACCAGTGTAGCTCAGATGGCAATTAGGAAGAAAAATTCCACCCCCGGCACAGTATCCTAGTGGAATCAGGAGATCCAGACACTTCAAATGGAAGCTACAAAATGAAGAAAGGATTTCCAACGGGCACGCAGGACCTGGCCGGAGGATGAGGTTGAAGTCTTGAGACAAAGGTATAGGGAAGCCAAGAACTAATACACAGATAAAATTTGCAAGAGCAAAAAGAGTGCCTGGTGATAACAATGGGAAATGAGAACCCCTGGGGGTGGTATACAAGGTAACCACCAACAAACTCCCTATGGGGGGGGGGAAGTTCTCACAACCACCAGAACCCCACAAGGACTACTTACAACTATGTGAGAGCAGTCCATTAATAATATTTTGGTCAACATCTTCAAGGAGGCGATCACCCCAAACACAGAAAAGCAGCAAATCCTATGCAAGCAAAATGAAAACTACGAGAAGGAAGCTGTGGAGAAACCATTCACATTAGAGGAATTACAAGAAGAGAGCACAAATCCAGTACAAAAAATGCCCAGGCAAAGATCTACCAAAGCCGGAGATCATTAAGCGAGTTGTCCAATTGGCTCCAAACCTATGGAAAATGGCAACTGTAAAACTGATTCTCAAGAACCCCAGCAAGGACCCACAACTACCGAACTCATACCGGCTATCGCCCTCCTCACAGTCATGAGCAAACTACTGGAGCAACTACTACACAAGTGGATTTAACAGTACTACTCTGCTGCCAACCTGAAATCACCCAATCAGTTTGGATTTAAGCCGGGACTATCAACTGTGTATGTCATGAGGAACCTTCTGGTTGCTGTTGAGGAATGTCAGAAAAAAATACTTTTGACTCCCTTTGGCGGCCGAGCATCCTGGGCAGACTCCGACAAGCGAAAATCCCAGCCAACTTATACAACAGCATTAAAACTTACCTCTCCCAATGAGCTATAGAAGTAGTGACACCATACCACTGAATCATCAGAACAGTACACCGAGGATGCCCGCAGGGGTCCATCCTAGGCCCCCTGCTCTGGAATATAGTCTTTGACGAGTTCCTGCACATTAATCTTGGGGAAGCACACTCACAGGCCTTACCTGATGATTTAACCCTTACAGTGACTGCAGACTCAAGAGCTCAGCTGGAGGACCAAGCAAACAACCCCCTAAAAATCCAACAGAAGTGGGCAGAGGACAACTTTCTCCAAATATCAACAGAGAAAACCAAATCAATCCTAATGAAAGGAACTCTCAATGTCAGAAGACCACCCCAAATAAAAATAAATGGCACCACAATCAACAATCAACTTTGCCACTGAAATGAAATACCTCGGTGTCGTTTTTGACACAAAGATATCATTCTAGCCCCACCTCAAAGGTCAGGAACAAAATAAGGAAATACTCTGACATGGTTGCAAGGATCACGCGCCGCAACTGGGGCCTAAAAAAATATGTCCTGATGTATTACAAGACCACTTTTATTCCAATGATCACCTATGCAGCCGCTATTTGGTATCACAAGACCACTATGATCGTCAATAGAAGAACACTAGAACCAACCCATCGGTCAACCTTACTCACAGTGACTTGAGCCTGCAACACAGTCAGCACGGCGGCCCTCCAGGTGCTGGTCAGTGTCCTCCCACTGGACCTGGAGGTAGTCCGACGTAGCCTACTCTACTACTCCAAAGGGATCCCTATCACATTCCAAGGATATACAATCGAACCAACAAACAGAAAGAGCATGGAAAAACTGCAGCTACAAAAATACCACCAACAAGAATGGCAGATGCCTACAACTTAGATTGAACCTCAAACCCCAAAACCGTCAAAGAAAACCAAACTTAACCCAATCAACAACCTGAATGGGATACTCTCCAAAAAGAAAGACAGAATCCCTTGACAAGACTACAACTCAGAATGGACCCTGAACTCCTAAAAAGGAAAACTTTACCAAACTTGACCGAGCTACTGGATTCCTACAGCAGACTCTGACTCAGATAGCAGCTCTGCTGCACATGCACAGGAGGAGATCCATCATAGCGGCCACTATCTGGGACTGACCTGTGGAAAGGGATCAGACTGACCTTCTGGACACATTGTCCTACCTTTGGCCAGACCATGATACTGATGTCACCGGACTTAAAGGAAATGATCGGATTTGACCAAATGCAGCCTTGCTGCCTATACACGACAATATGCGCTATTTGGCGACCAGTACCCTGCTCCCTTGCTGGGTACCTTTATTCCCCTTCCCTGGCAGGGGGGGAGGAGGAGCCAGACTCCTTCACCATCCCCCTCGCTGCCCTCTTTTTTTTCTGGTGGAGCATGGGCCTGCCTCACTGTCACTAACTGGGAGCATCTTCTCTATCGCATCCATTCTGACTTTCCTTCCCCCCCGGCCTTCAGTCTCTCTCCCCCCACTCTGCCTATACACTAGCATATAGGCTCTACACATCAAAATTTAACTGTGCAAATTGAACCTCGCCCACTGACGACTTTCGGCCTCCAACGAAGCGGACTTTTTTTTTAAAGGACCTAGCCACTGAAATCTCAGGAAATTAGGTGGAAAGACCTGCCAGATTATATACAAACTCCTGGTCTGCCTCCAAGGGGCATAAGTGGGGCAACGCTGGGCCCCCAACAAGGGTCCAATGGCTAAACAACCAGAAGAACAACAGTACATGACACTAAACGATCCAAGACCCACACACTTTTAAATATCTGGCATTTACAATGTACTGTAACACACCACAAAGTAAACAATGTGGAGATGGGGGAAACCCCTGGTGCCGCTTGACCCTAAATACACTTACACCACATTGGCTTTCGGTATATTGAGGTTTCCACACGTGGACCCACTCCTGAATATTCACTAACTACAGGTCAGCCCATTCCAGCTCAGAGGAAGCCGGGTGCACTGAGGTTTCCAGAGTAAAAGCTGGCCTAACCAATTGTGGATACCCAGTTCGTGTTAAACAGCTACAAGCATAAGAGCTTGCAACTCACCTGAGCCCTCCCCCCCCGCGACAGTGTATCTACTGCCTATATTCCTTATTATCTGGGCACCTCAGACCAGATTTCTAACATCCTGCGTGAGTACCGCATGAAATGCGTACAACTCACTGGTAGGAGCTTACAGTCTCTGGTCTCGAGTGTAAAAACACCCATCACTCCTCTCTTACACAGCGCAATTGTATACTTCATAACTTGCCATGATTGCAGCAGTTGCTATATAGGGGAGAGCTCCAGACATCTTCAGGACCACATTATTATTATTATTATTATTATTATTATTAGCCATATGGTACAAGGAAGCCTGAGGCTTATGCTGCACCAGCCAAAAAAAAAAAAAAAAAAAAATTCCCGAGTTACCCCCTGTGTGTGTGTGTGTGTGTGTGTGTGTGTGTGTGTGTGTGTGTGTGTGTGTGTGTGTGTGTGTGTGTGTGTGTGTGTGTGTGTGAGAGAGAGAGAGAGAGAGAGAGAGAGAGAGAGAGAGAGAGAGAGAGAGAGAAGTAGAAAGGCATCACCAAGAAAGAGAAGAATGATGATATCCAGCTCAGGACCCTGGGTTTGCCAAGCCGCGGAACATGATAGGTTGATCTGCCTGGGTGACACTGAGCACTCCACAATCGCAGAGTATTTTTGGTCGACTAATCCCAAATGCAATTGTGACGTAATCTACCAATCTTGACACTACTGTCACTGCCTATGGTTAGAATTGTTAAATATATCCAGCTATCCAAAAGTCTTAAATCGCTGCAGAGGTACAAGGCTACACTCTATTTTAGAGTCAATAGTTTCGAAGCATGGAAAATACTAGCAGCAATCCCATATAAGCCCCATGCACCAACAATGAGCACCAGATCTAGGGAATGAATGCCTGTACAATCTTGCATTCATGTGCTCTCCAAGTTATCTGAGCATGCACAGCCTATTTAGTATTTATTCTATTCCTAACGTTTATATTATGATTGCATTTCTGTATGTATGTACTTTTACTTGCTGAGGAAGGGGTTCATCACCCTGAAAGCTTCTTGTATTAATCTTAACTTATTAAATTTTTCTTAGTTACTGCCTCCACTGGCCCTGCTGTATTATTCTTCACTTAAACTATGGAAACCAAATTTCTAATGCACGAATCATCACTGCTTATAATCAGATCAAGAGTATTAGCCCCTCTGGTTGCCTCTCAAACATGTTGCTGTAGAAAACGACCCTCTACCCTCTAATAAATCCACAAAAGTCTTGCTAGCATGTGAGTGACCAAACCATAAATTCCAGCCAATATCGGGAAAGTGAAAATCTCCCATTACAAGACATTCTGATTTACTGGCCCACTCTATTTCTCTGCACAATTATTCACTGTACTCATCAGAGTCATTAGGCTTATAACACACTCCTACTCTCATTTTCCCTTTCCCAGTGTTTATGTCACACCAAACTGACTCGACATTGAACTGTCCACCCATGTCAACTGGATGCACTTCCTTAGATTTTATGTGTTTCTTAATTAACAGCATAACCCCTCTTCCCTTCCTACCCTGTCTATCTTTTCTGTACACATTGTACTCCCCAAATTCTAATTCTGTACTGCTTATATCTGTGTGACACCATGTCCCTGATATCTCAACAATATCTGCCTTTGATGCCTTGATCAGCACTTCAAATTCATCAAATTTATTTACTATCCTTCTAGCATTGGTGTACATGCAAGTATACATGCACCTGTTCTTACTCTTAGTTACTCTAACACAGTCCTGTATTTACTTATTCCATGATGACTCCTAGCAGCTCTTGAAATCCCTAGCAACTTGCTCTCTAGGCTGCTGCTCATTACAAAGGAAGCAGTGCAAGAATTGCTTTCACCTCTGCCTGTCGCTGTTAATCTTTCAGTCTGTGAATCCTCCAGCTAGCAGTTTTCTGACCCACCTAACATTACCTCGATACCATCAGCAAATATTCTTGTGCCCTTTCAGGATTTCGATGCATCTGGAGCAACTGAAGGCCACAGTTTACAATAACCTCTATGCTGGCCAAAGCAGCTGTGAGACTGTGATTCCTATACTGTGAAAACCACTAATAAACAATGGATTTGTACGATACTAAAGACAAAAAAAAAAATCTTCAATGATTCCTCCACCCACAAACACACAGTGCCCTTTAATGAAAAATTAATCAGAAATGGGACCAGTGTAATAGAATTTAAAAAATATAACAAAATTAAATGAATATATACTGATATATACAACACAATTAAATGGATATATACCAATGATAACTTTCTACAGTAATTAATATTTTAACATGATTGGCCAAATTTGCAGACAAATACATTCTGACTTAACTCATTTTCTCACTATACCCCTATTTATCCAGCAGGTCATCCATTCATGTATACTTAATTAGACTCATGAATAATCACCCCAGGGGCTGACATCTGGTGAGTATGGGCTTGGCACACCCAGGGTCTTGAGCTGGATATCATCATTCTTCTCTTTCTTGGTGATTCCCTTCTACTTTTGACACTCTCTCTCTCTCTATCTCTCTCTCTCTCTCTCTCTCTCTCTCTCTCTCTCTCTCTCTCTCTCTCTCTCTCTCAGGGTAACTCGGAATTGTTTTTGGCTGGTGCAGAATAAGTCACAGGCTTCCTTGCACCATATAGCTAATAATAATAATAATAATATTATTATTTTAACCCACCTTACAACACTGATGACCTGTTGGGTAACACCATCAACTGTAGCCCCTAGCAGGCATATGCCATTCACCTATCCTTATTACAAAAAGCATTACTCTTTTACGTGACAATGGTGTCTCCCAATAAAACTAAATCCTTTTGAACCAGTGCAGTATGCACTTGATCATTCTGTACTATGACACAAACTGAGGGTTCATCACCTGGAAGGTTACTAGATATGATTATTTGTTTTATTATTCGTCTCTAAGGCATTTATTTGTTCTTTCAATGATTCAATGTTAGACAAATATAGAACCATGCTGAAGAAATGCCATGAGTTAAGTTTCAATGTCAATGTGTCTGCAATTCTGCCCAGGCACGATAGGAGGGATTATATGCTGAAAGCCTTGTGGATTAACTGAAGACTTGAAGGACTCTGCAAGGCTTTTGGGGGGAAATTTCTATCTGCTTGGCCAGCACTTGTAGGTAGAAGGAATACATTTAAACAAAGGTGGTGCAAGATTTTTTGTCAGTATTACTGAAGATACCTTAAAGGTTCAGAGAAATTGCTAGTTTAGGGAGGACAAGGGTAATATAGATATGTGTGTTTATCTGATAATATTGGTCAAAGTAAAGCTTACACATACATCAAGTGTTCTTGTTTGTTACTGCAATAGACCATATTAATAAGCAAGATGTTCTGAGGGCAGAAAAGTTTCAAATGAGCGGGTAGCAAATACCAGGGAAGCGAGCTTAAATAACTTTAAGGGTAGTAAACTATACAAGAACACTGTCTTAATTCTTTATACAGTAATGTCAGAAGTGTCATTAATAAAATGAGTGAATTCGAACTGCTGGTTAGGAGACGTAACGCTCACTTAATAGGCTTACAGAAACATGGTGCCACCAGGAGATAGAGGATGATGAGTTTCATATGGTACATATAATGTATTTAGTGTAATTGAAGCATGACCCCACCACCACATTAAGTACGTATAATGTGGTGGTGGGGTCATGCTTCTTATCAAAAGCAGCCTGAGTGCGACAAAAGCTTTCCTGGATTCAACATTTCGCATGCTAGTAAAGAATCTGTATGGTGTGAGAGGCATAATAAGAGAGTGGGAGTAATCTACAGGCCAGGTGATTGTGAAGATTAGGATGAGAACCTCTACATACAAAGGGAGACGGAAAGTGAGTGCACTGAACCATTCAGGCAAATTATGAGAGCATCATTGGACTCGGGAGTGATTCCGTTGGATTGGAAAGGTGCCAATATATCTCCAATACATAAGGGAGATTTTAAGAATGCAGTGGAAAATTATCGGCCAGTTAGTCTTACCTCAATAGAAGGGAAAATCATGGAGACTATGATCAAGGGTGGAATTCAGGTTCACTTAGATAGAAATGAAATTCTGAAGGATACTTAGCATAAGGTTTGTAAAGGGAAAATCATGTTTAACTAATCTGATTAGCTATTTTGACAGGGTCACTCAAAAGCTGGACTTTGAGAATAATTTCAACATTGTTTATTTGGATTTCAGCAAAGCATTTGACTCAGTCCCATGTGAGCAGTTACTTTATAAGCTGGAACAGGTTGGAATCACAGGGAAAATCCTTAGATGGATAGCTGGATGGCTTCAGGGCAGAAGGCAGAGGGTTGTGATAAATGGTTATTCTTCAGATTGGGTTGATGTAAGAAGTGGGATTCCCCAAGGATCAGTATTAGGACCACTGTTGTTTTTGATTTTCATAAATGACATTGATGAAGGGATAGAGGGCATAATGTCTAAATTTGCAGATGATATAAAGGTTGATAGGGTAGTTAATGATCGCTGCCAAGCAGAGCTGCTTCAGAATGACCTAGATACACTTCAGGGATGGTCAGAAAAATGGCAGCTATGCTTTAATTCAGCAAAGTGTAAGGTATTGAACCTGGGGAACAGTAATCCCAAAATAACTTATACACTTGGCAAAGTTGAACTAAAGCTGGTAGTGGAGGAAAGGGATTTGGGTATTGCGATACTGTCAGATATGAAGTTCTCCAAGCATTGTAGACTTGTTGCAAGGAAGGCCCATGGTGTCCTATCGATGATTTATCAAACAATTGCTAGTAGAGATAAGGACATCATAATTCCATTATATAAGGCTATTGTTAGACCACACTTGGAATACTGTGTTCAAGTATGGAGACTGCACCTAAAGACAGACACTGTGCTTCTTGAAAGGGTCCAAGGACGGGTAACTCGCCTGGTGAGATTGGCAAAATGGCATCCATACGAGGAAAGACTTCAAATATGTGGGTTGTAGAGCTTGGAAACTAGGTACCTTAGAGGATGCTTGACTGAGGTGAGCAAAATGAACGAGGGCGACATTTTCACGGTTATAAATGATTCTAGAACAAGGTTATTTGTTATTTGGTTTTTTTAGGAGCATTAGCAACTAAGGCCATATTGCTCCAGGATATGCGGTGGTCATTCCCTGACCTTTCCGCTTCCTCCGTATTTGGTGGTAACGGGCTCGAACCCCAGTCTAATCAAGAAGTGTGTGTGCTACGCACTGCTGCTCCTTCCCACCTGGCTACAGAGGCACTTTCTAGAACAAGGGGCATAATTTCAAGTTATGGGGGGAGATGTTTAGTTGGATTGCAGCAACTTTTATTTTAGCCAGCGAGTTATAAATTATTGGAATAAGTTACCTACATGGGTGGTAAAGTCTGACAATTCAAAGGTTAGCTGGATAATTACCTACGGGAGGAGGGAAATGCATAGGTTGTCCATTTCTTTTTCTCTTATTAATTATTATTATTTTATTTTTATTCTTATTATTTTATTTTATTTTATTATTATTTTTTTTTTTTTTTTGGCTGTTGCAGCATAACCCATAGGCTTCCTTGCATCATGTGGACATGCTAATACTAATAAAGACCTTTTTAAGACAACTTCAATTCTGTCAAGGCCCAGTGACCAGCCACTTTACACAGTCAATTGCCTCAGCTACTTCCTCAATAGTAAAAATTTCCTCACAATTTACAGAATTATAAAAGGCATTTTCATATTTCATAAGAATTTGTTCCAGTGTGTCCACAGAATTTAAATCCTCTGGAAAGAGATTGTCTAAGACCATGCTCACTGAATCAGCTCAATTTAAAGTTTGATTATTCTCATTGCCCACATAGTACAGGAGACTTCAGATAAGTACCTTTTGTCAGTCAATATTTTAAATATTGAACTCCATTGACCTTGAGATCCCTGCTCCTTTACGTCAACAACTATTTATTTTAGCACTGCTGATGGCACCAACGTACAACCTCCTATGTTGCCTATACAAATTGCCATAGTAATTAACAAGATCTATATTACCTAACCTCCTATATCTTTGGCACTTTCTTCTCAAATGCATAGTCTCTTTCTGCATCTGTGTCAGTTCTTGATTCCACCAGAAAACAGGCCTGGTAACAAAACACTTTTTCTTCATTGATACTTTACAAGATATTAACAATGCATCAGTACATATTCTTGAGAAGTCAAACTTGGCCAGTCAACATCAGATATTAATCCTAAGTACTTATCATTAAACTTATTCCACATAGCATTTTTAACAAGAAATCTACTATCACTGTACACATCTTGAATTCCATCTTGTGTACATATCTTGAAAGAGATGCTGTGATGGTCACTAGTTGCATATCCCTCTAGTACTTCCCAATTTCTAATCTTATTTTTAACTGTACCAGTAGCAATTGTGAGATCTATATACGATTGCCCATGCACAGTCGAATATGTGGGCGAATGTCCTTCTACATTAACCACTTCCATTGCAGAAGCAGCAAGAAATCCTCCAGCATTAGAGTCTAAAGCAACTACCAACTCACAGGAGCCAAATGTCTGTTGCTCCTTCTCTCAAGATAATAGACATATGGATCTATCTCTTCAGAATATTGACAATACATTGTCATGAGATACACTCGGCAAAGCTGCCAAATATCTCACAACATACATTTCTATTACAAAAGTTCATCACCTTAGTAACAACTAATTCTTGTGAACGCACGATAATGGCAGCCATTAGCACATCTCCTTCTGACATTATCTTATATCCACGTGGATATCCACATATTTGTCCGCAAACTACATAAGGCTCCTGTACGTGGGCAACTGCAATATTATCATGCTCCATTAAATAATTAAGTTGTGATGCAACATTTTTCGTACATTGAGCATTCAACTGCAATACTTTTAATTCACTAGCCATAATTGATTATTTTCTTATAAATCTCCAATGCTTATATTTCACTTTGTTTCACTTACATTACAGCATACAAGTTGCTGATTTCGATCAGGATATTCCTTATAAGAGTGCCCACAGCATCTCCCTATTACAATATTTCACCATGTGTCCAAATGATAAACATTATAACATTGAGTTACAGTATAAAGTAAAGTGCAGCCATATCAACCCACTGCAGGGTGGTAGCCTCCTCAACAATTCATGCTGAGGGAAATGGACCATAATCTGCCACGCTGGTCCAGTGCGGGTTGGCAGATCGACCGTATTCAGCAGTCAGGGCCTTGAACCCCGGTCTAATTCAAAGAGCGTGTGCTACTGCACTCCCGCTCCTGCCCACTCGGCTACGGAGGCCTTCAGTATATATCTCCCTAAATCTACATGCTGACCAGCCTATGAACAATCTTGATATATTCTTAATTTTCAACCATAAGACATGTGCCAACTGCAGAACCCAGTTCTCTGTTTGTAGAGGAACAGAAAGCGACAGCGACCTAGTATTAACAGGAGTTCTTGGCAAACTTCTAAATGAAAATACTTCAATTTCTGTTAATTCCCGTGCCTGACTTAAATTTTCCCTACCTATCTTCTCACATTTATCTTTGGTTACCTTGCTAGCAGCTATCAGCAGTTCTTCATCACCCATAAAGTCAACCTCACTAGAGGAAGACATAATTGTATAAATAAAAATTCAATATATACACACACAATAAAAACCAAAACTCAATAATGTTGATATCTGGTTAACTATATACAATATATACGCAATATAAAGGAGCAAGGAGCTCTCAATTAGCAACTCAATCTCAAATGGAACACTAAAATTGTTCCCTTTTGTTCCCTTCAGCAATCTGGTTGTCCTTCTCTGCATCCATTCCAGCAAATCTATATCCTTCCTAAAGTGAGGCCGCCAGACCTGTATACAATGCTTAAGATGCGGCCTCACCAAAGTATGGATATAATAACAAACTCCTATTTAAATAATGACATTTTACTGGCTGCTATTAATAAGTTTCTAACAGACAAAAGTTCATGTCTCAATGGCATACCTATTGAAGTTTGAACAGTTGAAGCTTCGTCGATAATAACTGAAATTTTACTACGTAGACTTATCTGTTTTCCAAAAACTTTCTTTCTTATTTCAGTGGAGATGTGGTTGGCGACAAGTGGGACCACAAATCTAGAGTGCAAAAATACTCCAAAATTGACGTTATTCTTTTATTGTAAAGCTATTAAATGTTCCATGTCAGTGAATGGTTTAGTGCCTTTAATTATGGAATAAATGGTATTAAAGATGTTTATACGGCTGTTTAAATAACTCTCATTAGCCATGTCAATACTGTTTGAAATAATATTTTTTTCGGATGTTTTGATTAGATGTAATGCTTTTTGTGTGAAGCTGACTCGTGATGTTCTTTCAGTTTTTTTCTCATTGATGATTACATATTCTTTTTATTAGAACCGTGAGCTTTGACAGAACTTGATTGCCACTCTGATAAAATATCTGGTTAACACTGAAAGTGCTTAAAGATAAAGCCTTTGAGCACCACTGGCATTCCACATTCACATCACTGGCAATAATAAGCCATTCGTACTTATTTTTGAAATAATCCAATTGCTTTTCATTCCAGAAATGCAAATTGTTTATTGTGTTTTGCACTAACTTCTGCTCAGAATGAGAAAATCTTTCAGGCTGTATTGATTGTTGCACAGTTTTAGACGAATTTCCAAGTCATAGTTCAATATCAACAGCATCTCAGCTCTCTGAGTTTGTTCCATTTCTATTGTTGAAGGTTTAGTAGAAATGTTCAAAAATTTATCCAAACTATGTTGCCTCTTCATTCTAAGAGTTGATTTAAACAATTTATTATAAATGCAATTTAAAAACACTTCTCACAAAGTAAAACTCAACACATGTTACTTATTGCTGTGAGCAAACTTTTGAGAATTAAGGAGCACACACACACAAGCTCAGTGCCTGAAATCAGCTCAAACTACTGACACAGAAAATGGTGAAACCGGAAGGTTACAAGGGATTCAATTTATACTTCAGACCAATAACACCCACCGTCTGTTTACCGAGAGAGAGAGAGAGAGAGAGAGAGAGAGAGAGAGAGAGAGAGAGAGAGAGAGAGAGAGAGAGAGAGAGAGAGAGAGAGAGAGAGCAACAATACCCCCCAGGGGCTCACATCTGGTGAGTATGGGCTTGGCACACCCAGGGTCCTGAGCCGAATATCATCATACTTCTCTTTCTTGGTGATTCCCTTCGACTTTTGACTCTCTCTCTCTCTCTCTCTGGGTAACTCGGGAATTTTTTTTTGGCTGGTGCAGCATAGGCCACAGGCTTCCTTGCACTATGTAATTAATAATAATAATAATAATAATACAAATGCCATAATGGCAAACTAGTTTCATGGGTAAACTTTGCCGAGATTTCTCGTAGTTCTCGTGTGGGTGTTCTTTACTTTTGCCACAAGGAGTTCACACCTTGCCAGAGTTACCAACCATAGAAAGCACACCTATGGGAACTGGCCTTGAAATTATACATTATGGTGTGATTGGCAATGCTACAACACTGCCTCACCCAGTGTGGGTGAAAATCAACAGGGACGTTTTTTTTTTTTTTTTTTTAACTCGGTGAGTAAACTTATTAGACTCTACCCATCACCCGGTACAGAAGTTTTTAGACATTTTAACAACCGGTACAACCATACCGGTGCATACCAACTGAATATCACCACTGCCTGCATCACTTCTTTAACCAGTGACTCCATTATAATCCCTGGAACAGAAGTTAAATTAACAGGTCGATAATTATTTGCATCACCCTTTGAACCTCCTTTGTGAACTGGGGATACATTTGCACATCTCCAGTCCGTGGGGACCTCCTCTGAGTCCAAGGATGCTCTCATAATTATGGCTAAGGGTTTGCTTACTTCCTTTGCTGCCTCCTTTAATATAACTGGATAGATCCCATCCAGCCCAGGTGCCTTTTTATATTAAGTTCGACAATTTTTCCTTCACTTTGCTCTCCATTATTACAAAATCATTTAGCTCCCTGTTTGAGTTTAGTAAACTTCTGTCTCCCCTTCCTTACAGAATTCCTCATGTGTGAATGTAGATGCAAAATACACATTCAGTTTGTCAGCTACCTGAGCAGGATTAATGAATGGTTGAACCACCAACATCTAGTGGTCCAATCTGATTCATTCCATTCCTTCTAGAGTTTACATAAGTAAAGAAGTCTTTGTTCTTTTTCTTTGCATCCTTTGTGAAGGATTTCTGGTTATCAGCCTTTGCTTGCCTAATGTCCTTTGTAACTTGATTACAGACTAGCTTATATCTACCATAGGCTTCTGTGTCACCTGATAATTTATATGCATCCCACACATTTTTCTTCTCTGCCACAAGCCTCACTAGTTCATCTGATGTCCATTTAGGTCTAAATCTTGAACAGTATTTCTTAGTTGGTAAGAAAAGCCGAGCAGCTTCCAAGACTAATTGCTTGAAGGCTTCCCATTTAGAATTCACTGTTTTTAACATCATCAGTTGATCCCACTGTATAGAATTTAAAAACTGTCTGAGATCACTGTAGTCACTTTTACGAAAACAAAATCCTTCCCTTTACACTTGATGGTAGTTATGCTTCTGCTTAAATCTTAAGTAAATCCCACATCAGCAGACTATGATCACTGTCACCTAGTGGTTCCTTTATCTGCAAATTCTTAATGCATGAATCATGAATCATTAAATGTCTCTTTTTTTTTTTTTTTTTTTTGTTTAGTTGTTGGCGCATCAGCTTCTGTGGCCATAATGCACCTCCCAAAGTTTTTGCATTTTACTCTGATCCAAGCCCGAGCGGGTTTTGAACCCGCGACCTTTGGGTTGCCAGGCAGGCACTTTACCCACCTGGCTAGCCCGGTTGGCCATTACATCTCATTCACTGATGAATCTTGGGTGTACTGTGATTTTGTAGTTTGTTTTTTATGAGCCAGCTCTAATTCTAGACTCAGAAGATTTGGCAGGTAGTTTGGTCATCTTTCAAGACTGACAGCCTTTCCAGATAAGGGGTCACCCATGTGAGGTACCTCCTTTGGAGGTGCAGCAGGTTTGACTTTAAGGTTATTATTATATTAAAACCATTCTTATTATTTTTATTATTAAAATTATTATATTAAAACCGCCTACATTATTATTGATTAATATGATGTTTCAGGTATCTTACCGATACCCATCATCAGACAAAGCTGTTGGGGCAACAGAAAAATAGAAAGAGCTACAAATCTGAATATTTTAGAATATTACAATTACCAATAATACAATTATAGTTACCAATTTACAATTACAGTATTGCTATTACAATTACCAATATTATAATTACAATTTACAAATTATGGTTGTAAAGTATTAAATTTTAAGTTACTGTTACAACAGAAAACAGGAAATCTAAGATGATTACATGAGGAATGGCTAGGAGGGGTGGATATGGGCACGGTGCATGTAAATATTGATATTAAAACTCCTGTGCCTGATATTATAGATCTGATGGGCTATCACTTGCTTATTACCTACCCTCAAGAACAAACAGTCTGTTTGATGTGTGTGGGAAGGTTAATTTGGGGGTAGAATGCCAAAATTGCAAAAACATAGGTCATATGACAAGTGTACTAATAATTGGGGAAAAAAAAAAAAAAAAAAAATGCAGATCTTCCACACATAATAGTATATGCGTTTCTGCACTGCACTTTGTTGAATGGGGAGACATAGATGAGGGGTGAGTGATAAGAATTGATTTCTTACTACTGTCGATGGTTCAAATACAATTCTTGAATGGAGGGAACACAGGCGGAGAAGGCTCTGCCAAGGTTTGATGGATTATATGTTCGTATAACAGCTGGTAATGAGTGCAAAGTTGAAGATGTGGAGGGAAAAAATGATCTAAATAAATTAACCAAATATGGGAAGGAGGTGAGATTGATTGATTTGGTAGTTGTTGGCGCATCGGCTTCTGTGGCCATATTGCACCTCCCAAGGTTTTTGCAGTACTTTGATCCAAGCCCGAGGCGGGAATCGAACCCGCGACCTTTGGGTTGCCGGGCAGGTACTTTACCCACTCGGCTAGCCCGGTCGGCTAAGGAGGTGAGAAAAATATGGGGGAACAAAGAAGGAAAAAGGGGAGGAAGAAAATGGAAGATAAGAAGTATTGTTAATATTGCCAGAATTTAATTCAGATACTAAAGAATATGTACAGAACAGTTAAATATAACAGCAAATTCGAAAGAATACAAAGATTATAAAAGAAATTTAATCAAAATTGCAAGGATACTTTTAATGATTTGCAAATTTTATCCTGGAATGAAAATAAGAAGGTGATGTGTGTGCATGGGGGGGGGTGTAAACATTTCAATTTACACACACAGCAGGAGAGAGAGAGAGAGAGAGAGAGAGAGAGAGAGAGAGAGAGAGAGAGAAATGCCCCTCTAATGTGGACACCACTGAATCAAAAGAAAGTGTCCACTATACAGAGATGTACAGTGGCCACTTTCTAGAATAATGAAAAGTATAACATATAGTGGACAATTTTTAGTATAATGGAATTTCTGATATAGTGAAAACTGGCTATACTGACTTCTGCTTGAAAAAAGTCAAGGCAGCCAGTTCCAGTAATTTGGAAAAATCACTGTGACTGATTCTTACTTGTAACTTATTCTTATATTGTACAATGATAATCATGATTCTTACAATGATTATCATTGTACAATATAATTGAAACACTTTTGTGTTTCAATTAATTAACTTTTAGTAAAAATGAGTATAAATTGCTTTGTTCAGGGCATTTCATTTTCATTATGGATAAGTAGATCAGTTACTAGTTTAATCCATATCCATTGTTTCTGCTCACCTGGAATTCTTTGAATACAACAGGATAAGACCCTTCATCCTTTAAAAAGTCAAAATCCTCCCTTTTCAAATTTCTGCATATGGCTGTGCCACAAACATGCTTCTTAAAAAATCAACATGTAATCATCATAAAAAAATTGACCAGCATTCCAGAGGGAGGAAACTTGCATGCAAAAACAAACTTCAATAATTATTGATCAAAAAACTGGACATCTCAAGATTCACTAAAGCAGTTATGAGAGTAATATCAAATAGTGTTTTTATCCAAGTACAGTATATTCGTGGATGCAAAAAATCCCTAAGGGCTGCTGGTCAAAATTATCTATGCAGTCTATTTATGCAGTCTAAAAAAATTTAAAAAAAATAATAATAAATAAATAAAATATATATATTTTATTTTTTTTAAGAACTGTATTACAGCTGTACCACAAACTGAATCTGAATACAAATTTGCTAACTTACAAACATGTCTTCTTTTTTTTTATTATAAATTCTGGCAACAGCATATCCCAGTTTGTCAATTTTATTGCCTTGCTGAGTGACGCACACCAGTGGAATTGCACTGGATAGTCCAAATAAGTTTGTACACATGTTTACCAGTGCTGGTAATCAATTTAATTGTGCCATCTGCTCCATGAGAATCCATAGTCATTACACGTCTAATTAGTATTACTGTAATGACTTTTACTTTCATCTGCCTTCATCACAAATTATGTTGACTTACAAAAACGCAATTACCCTAAAAAAGTGTCCACATTAAAGTTTCTGTTTTGGAGAGGTTATCTAATGTGATTTTGGAATACTAGTATTTAGTATCATGAATTAAACTTGAATTGTAGATTGTAATATTTGGGAAATACACGTGGAGAAAGCTTTCGTTCCAGAAACAGTATAAGAGATAAATGAGGAAGAGAAAAAGTTGGATCAGTGAGTTTGGAATTAGACAGTGAACAGATGTTGATTGTTTGAAGTGCGTGCCTGGAAAAGGGGGGGGGATTACATATGATAATTTAGAAGAATAGTGCCCATAGAAGTATTTATAGAAAAGGCATGCAGCAGAAACTGGTCTATGAAACAGAGACTGGATAGACTCTGTACGAGATGAATCATAAATTAGCTGGATTGCTCTCTTTTGAATGGAACATGTCCAAAACCTCTCTCTAGAAGCCTGAAAGAGTTTTGGAATATGAAGCATTGTAGGGAAGCTTTGAGATTTGTACTGAGTGAGTAGTTTAGAAGAAAAAAAAATAATACTGAGAGTGGGGGAAAAAAAACAAAAAAAAACTTGATTAGTTTGGTGCAGAGGAAGCAATATTATGATGTGCTTATTCCAAGAGAGAAAAATTAGAAGCAGAGCTATTCTTAGTGGAGATATATGATCTGGTCTAGAAATCTGAGTGTCATTGAAGATGGGAATAGGAACGATATACCGGTTTTTGTATGAAATAAAACAGAACTTAGTTTTAGAAGAATGGAAGTTAACTAAGTTTTCCTTGCTCCACTTGAGATTTATCTAGAGTTTGAAATTTAGGGAATTAATGGTGAATATTTGAGAAGACTGTTTGTATGGAACACGGTTTTACAAACTGGAAGGTGTAATGTAGTATATTATCATCAACAAAACTATGGAGAGTATAAGATTTCCAGTCAGTGGAAGATGATCATTAATATACAAAAGGAAAACAGTGGGAAAAGAACTAGACTTTGGTTAACACCAGCATTAGGAATATTACTGCCACCACCACCACCATCAATACGGCGTCTCCATATCCAGGTGGGCAGGAGCAGCAGTGCGTGGCACATGCTTCTTGATTAGGCTGGGGTTCGAGCCAGTGACCACCAAATACGGAGGATGCGGAAAGGTCAGGGAATGACCACCGCATATCCCCGGAGAAATATGGCCTTAGTTGTTAATGCTCCTAAAAACCAAATAACAACAACCACCATCAATACCAAATATGTTGAAGTGGATAGTCCAGCAAAAGCTGAAACAAAATCCTCACTGTATTCATCACTGCTTCCTTTATCCTATTATTTTGGGGCATCTGGTATCAGCAGGTCTTCATTATGTGGAACAAGCTTTATTGCAGATGACATGTTAGGATATTTGAATCTGTGCTTGCTTCATCTAGACTTCCCTGATATTTCTCATGCAGAAACAGCAATCACCAACGTGCTTGTGCAGTTCTCACCACACTCAGGAACAGCAAAAGGTATACTTTTAATTTTTCCAGTTGCTGCATCTTCAGAGTTGTAGTGCAGGTAATACAGCCAAAGTTTTGTTCTCACCACCAATCTTGCAATCAAAGTACAATATATGCATGCTTAGTAATAATGTAGATTTTCTATTTCTGAGTTTTTGCTGTAAAGCATCCACATATGTAGCAGAAATTGTCGGGGTAATCCAGACACTTCTTTCACTTCTGTTTATATATTTCGATTCGTCTGGGTACGAGGTTATCCTGTGCGGACGAAGCTCCTTGAAGCTCTTGGAACAGAGAAGTTTTTCCTGATTTATTTTCTGATTTATTAGCTTAAATTGTCATATTAACTTATTTTTATACTACGATACTATACTTAGTTACGATACTTAGTTTAAAGTTTAACTTAGACAGAGATTTTGTAGGTATTACTTAGTATCGGTAACGGTATCAAATCCACGTGTTACGAATTGAACGAGAAGACTTTTTTTTAACCAAATTTAGTCGATTTATTAACCAATTGTTATATCAAATTATCTTCTATAAGTAGATTATAGACCTAGTGAGGATCCTTAGTTTATTCTAAATTGAGATAGCGAGATTTGGAAGCTAATCAATACTTACGAGTCCGTAGAAGTACCGTTCGAGAATTCCCGCCATTTTTACACGATAGCATAAGCTTAGTGTAGTATAGTGCCAATATAATACAATTAAATTGACAATATAATATAATATTGTCAATTAATCAGTAAATCTATTAATCTTGATAAACTTTATTGTCGATTAAATTGTATTTTTAACTCTATATATTTATAACGACTTAATCGTAACAAATAATTAATACATAACTATAGTGGTACACGTGATACGGAAGTTGTATAAAGGGAACTCGTAGAAAACACTAGATACCGAAAAAAAAATAATAAAAATAAAAAATAACATAACTGTTTTTGGATATAACTTAAGAATTTAATTTTTGTTTTGAAATTTTATTGAATTAAATCGGAATCATGACTCTGACCAGAGCAGCAAAGCAAAAGGCTCAAGCTAATGGGAGTGCTGTGGTTCAGGGGAGAACTGAGGGGGGCAGTTGCCCTCTGAATCACAGTACGGGACATGATGCTGCCAAGGGGGATGTCTTTGTGTGTGCCCGATGTAAGGAGTGCAAGGAAATCAGGCGACAACTCGGCGTTGTTATGGGCCTTTATGAGAGCTTGAAAGACAGGGTGGATGCCCTCGAAGGAAATAAATTGAGGGGCCCATCAAGCTCTCAGCTGCCCACATCAACGCCAGAGCTTGCACTTGGTCATCAGGCAACACAGAGGCAGCCCCCTAGGCAGAATGCGCTGGTCCCACAGGAACTAGTAGTTGTTGGTGACTCTATTGTCAGGGAAACGGGGAACATGCTTTGTAAAAAGGATAGGTGGAATAGGACCAGGGTATGTCTGCCAGGGGCAAAGGTTGATGACGTTGTAGAGCGGATATCATCTTTTAAGGGCACAAAAGGTGATATAGTTGTACACGTTGGCACTAATGACATTAAGAGTAGGAGACCGGCGGAATTACTTAGCAAGTACAGGACACTGTTGAAAAAAAGCCGTGAATTAGGGTTGAATTTGAAAGTGTCTGCAATTCTGCCCAGACACGATAGGAGGGAGTATATGATGAGAGCCTTGTCGATCAATTCGGCCCTGGAGGGATTGTGCAAGGTTCAACGGGTAGAATTTTTTTCAGCCTGGACTGTACTTGTTAACAGGAGAGATTGCTTCTACAGGGATGGGATACACTTAAATAGAAAGGGTGCAAGAATTTTTGCTGATGCTGTCGAGGCAGTGTTAGGTGGGTCGGAAAACTGCTAGTTGGGGGGGGGGGATACAAGGACTAATAGATTAACAGTAGCCACTGGCAGAGGTGGAAGTGATTCTTGCACTGCTTCTATTGAAATGAGCAGAAGCCTGAAAAACAAGATTCAGGATATTACAGAGACTGCTGGGAGTCATTGCGGTACAAGTAAACACATGGGTTGTGTTAGGGTAGCTAAGAATAGAAACAGGTGCATGTATACCTGCGTGTACACCAATGCTAGGAGTTTGGTAAATAAATTTGATGAATTTGAGGTATTGCTCAATAGATCAAAGGCAGATATTGTTGGGATATCAGAGACGTGGTGTCACACAGATATAAGTAATGCGGAACTGGAATTTAATACAATGTGTATAGAAAGGATAGACAGGACAGGAGGGGAGGAGGGGTTATGCTATTAGTTAAGAAACACATAAAGTCCAAGGAAGTGAAGCCAGTCGACATCGATGGACAGGGCAGTGTCGAGTCAGTTTGGTGTGACATAAGCATAGGGGAATCAAAATTGCGAGTAGGAGTGTGCTATAGGCCTAATGACTCTGATGAGTATAATAAGATATTGTACAGGGAAATAGAGTGGGCCAGTAAATCAGAGAGTCTTATAATGGGGGATTTTAATTTCCCAGATATTGACTGGAATTTGTGGGTTGGTCACTCGCACACTAGCAAGGCTTTTGTGGATTTATTGGATGATTGTTTTCTACATCAGCATGTTCGTGAGGCAACAAGAGGGAGCAATACTCTTGATCTGATTATCAGTAGTGATTCTTCATGCATTAAGAATCTGCAGATAAATGAACCACTAGGTGGCAGTGATCACAGTGTGTTGAAGTGGGATTTACTCAAGGAGGTAACTACCATCAGAGGTAAAGGGAAGGGTTTTTGTTTTCGTAAAGGCGACTATGATGGTCTGAGACAGTATTTAAATTCTATACAGTGGGACCAACTGATGATGTTACCAACAGCAAACTCAAAATGAGAAGCATTCAAGGAACTAATCTTGGAGGCTACCAGGTTTTACATACCAACTAAGAAATATTGTTCAAGGTTTAGGCCTAAATGGTTGTCAGATGAACTAATGAGACAGGTGGCAGAGAAGAAAAATGCATGGGATACATACAAATTAATGGGTGACATGGAAGCCTATGATAGATATAAGTTGGTCTGTAACCAAATCACAAAGGAGATTAGGCAGGCAAAGGCAGACTACGAAAAATCCTTGGCAAAGGATGCAAAGAAAAACAGAAAAGAGTTCTTTACATATTTAAACTCAAGAAGGAAAGGGATGAATCAGATTGGTCCACTGGATATTGATGGTTCAACAGTTGAGGATCCTGCTCAGGTGGCTAACAATCTAAACGAGTATTTTGCATCTACATTCACGCATGAGGAGTTATTCAGGAAGGAGAATGATGTAGGTAAAGTAAACATTGGCAGTGAGCTGGATGATTTTGTAATAACTGAGAAGAAAGTGGAGGAGAGATTGTTGAGGATAAACATAAAAAAGGCACCTGGGGTGGATGGGATCTATCCAGTTATATTAAAGGAGGCAGCAAAGGAAGTAAGCAAACCCCCTAGCCATAATTATGAGAGCTTCTTTGGACTCAGGGGAGGTACCCATAGACTGGAGATGTGCAAATGTAACCCCAATTCACAAAGGAGGATCAAAGGCTGACACAAGTAATTATAGACCTGTTAGTTTAACTTCTGTTCCAGGTAAATTAATGGAGGCACTGGTTAAAGAAGCACTGCAGGATCATCTAGACAAGAATTCAGTTATAGCTCAGACGCAGCATGGTTTTGTTAAGGGCAGGTCTTGCCTGACCAATTTGATTGGATACTATGATGTAGTCACAAAAGAACTGGATGCAGGGAATAACTTTGATATTATATATTTGGATCTTAGAAAGGCTTTTGATACTGTTGCACATGGAAGACTGCTGCACAAATTGGAGCAGTGTGGCATTGGAGGCAAATTGCTGGATAAGGGGATGGTTGAGTGGCAGAAGACAGAGAGTGGTAATCAATGGATACTGCTCAACGTGGACTAATGTTATTAGTGGAGTTCCTCAGGGTTCAGTGTTGGGTCCGTTGTTGTTTTCGGTGTTTATGAATGATATTGATGATGGGATATCAAGTTTAATGTCCAAGTTTGCAGATGATACAAAGGTTGGCAGGGTTGTTAAGGACACTACTGACGCTATGCTGCTGCAACAGGATCTGGAAAGGTTGAACAGATGGGCTGAGAGGTGGCAAATGAAGTTTAACATTGACAAATGTAAAGTACTACATATGGGAAACAGTAACCCCAGAGCAACGTATCAACTCTGCGGTACTACACTGACAGTGGTGGAGAATGAAAAGGACCTGGGGGTAATTGTGCAGGCAGATATGAAGTTCTCTGAGCAGTGCAGACGAGCTGCAAGAGTAGCTCATGGTTTCTTGTCAATGATATACAGGAATTTTTCTAGTAGGGATAAGGAGGTGATTATTCCCTTGTATAAGGCAATGGTTAGGCCACATCTTGAGTACTGTATACAGGTCTGGAGGCCTCATTTCAAGAAGGATGTAGAGCTGCTGGAACGGGTACAGAGAAGGGCAACAAGATTAGTGAATGGAACAAAGGGTTGCTCTTACGAAGAAAGGCTTAAGTTTTGCAAATTACAGAGTCTGGAGACTAGGCACCGGCGAGGTGATCTGATAGAGGTGTATAAGGCTTTGAATGGTTTGAGCATGCTCAATGCCAATGGGATTCTTCTTCTTGCTCAGAATAATCACCTCAGAGGGCATAAATTCAAATTGAGGAAGGACGGATGTCGGAAAGATGTGCGGAAATTTGCCTTTGGCCAGCGGGTGGTTGGTTGGTGGAACCAACTTCCATCACTTGTTGTTGAAGTTGATAACCTAAACAAATTTAAAGCTCAACTGGACAGGTATTTCGAACGAACGGAGGGGTGAAATGGGAGTGGTGTGTGTTTTTTTTTTTTTTTTTTGGCTGATGCTGAATAAGCTTGCTTTCTTGCATCATATGCCTCTACTAATGCTAATGCTAATGATACAATGTTAAGCAAAACACAGAAACAACAAACAATATGCAATATATATACACAGATAAACTGTACAGTTTATTTATGCATGTTATTATTTGTTATTCATTTCAGGCATTTCAAAGTGGATAACAGCTGCCAATTTTTGACTTTCAAAAAACTGGAGACCAGACAGGAGGAAAACAGGAGGTTTTTGGATCAAAAACAGGCAAAAAACGGGAGTTCTTCCTAAATAAAAGGAGATTTTTTGGAAAAAGCAGGAGGTTTTTAAAATGTGCACTGCACTAGAAATTAAAATTCACTGACAAAATACATTTCATATTAAAAGTACAGCCATAGAATTGTTTACCAGCATAGCATGCTTTTCTCTTTAGATATTCTATTATATATAAACTTTATTGATATTTACTGATTTTGACTGTTTTAATAAAGATACTGTTGCACTCTCTGTCCTCTGATGTTGATAGTCAAAGTTTTGTTCATAACAATGGTCCTGCTATCTAGCCTTGGTTATCAGGGCATTGATAAAGCTTCAGCAGAAAGTTTGTTTGTTTGTTATTTGGTTTTTAGGAGCATCAGCAACTAAGGCCATATTGCTCCGGGGATATGGCGGTGGTCATTCCATGACCTTTCCGCATCCTCCGTATTTGGTGGTCACAGGCTCGAACCCAGTTTAATCAAGAAGCGTGTGCTACGCACTGCTGCTCCTGCCCACCTGGCTACAGAGGCACCTCAGCAGAAAGAGAAGATCAGCAACCACTGTACATCAATTCTTTCTTCTTTCATAATAGAGTCTGATAGGTTCTCACGCTGAAACTGTCAAAACGGATGCTGCAAAATGTATTGCTTCTATTTAACTTTAACACTTCATCTGCTGCTTTGTCTTTAATGTTTCAGCTATTTCTTTATCTATGACACCAAGTATGGAAAACTGGTTCACAAAAAAATGAAATTTTTTGTGCACCAGTCCAGTTTCATTGACATAGCAAAAGTTTTATCAGTAGTCAGTTTCATTATTTTCAAAAAAATTTTGAAATTTTTGAAAATTATGCAGTGCCGACTGATAAAATTTGTGCTATATCAGCATTTATAAGAACATCACTCCTCCATGGGAACTTGTGTACATGGGAACATGTGCAGTCATGAAGCACTTCCTCACTGAGCAAAAGAACAGAATATTGTCCTCTTGTTTTAGACTTTCCATGACCTTGGTGGTAGAAAAGCCTAAGTCAGAATCATCGTTCTGGCTTAGTCTGCTACAAGAATCAGTTTCCAAAATGAAAGATCTGAAAATTGTAGGTGAAATAAATTTGCACATAACATTCTTCAACATATCCAGGAGACATATCTATGATGTTTGTTTGTTTGTTATTTGGTTTTTAGGAGCATTAGCAACTAAGGCCATATTGCTCCAGGAAATGTGGTGGTCATTCCCTGACCTTTCCGCATCCTCCGTATTTGGTGGTGACGGGCTCGAACCCCGGCCTAATCAAGAAGCGTGTGCTACGCACTGCTGCTCCTTTCCACCTGGCTACAGAGGCGCCTACATATCTATGACTTCAGCACATGAATGTGAGATACATTGGATCGAATAGTTATGTTCGAATTTTCAAATGTTCGCATTTAAAAGAAACAAACAAACTGTTTTACTCATGCAATAAGAGAGAAACAGACTTTCTGCATGAGTGAGGATATCGTAGAATCATCAGTTTGATTGGCCTGTTTAAGATTGCTTTCACCAGAAGTTTGCAATTCAGAAGTTCTCTTGAATTCATCAATTTGCCTTTAAAAACTTTTGGATCATGAATTGGATTTCAACATGAGTCAGTACCACTCACTAGTGATTGCTTGTTGTGCTTTTCAATTTGATAACTCAGAATAGCACTCATATTGCTTTTCTCACCATTTCTAATTTCTTATTTTAAGAGGCTTCTCAAAGGTTGTCACTGTTCTAGTTACACATTTAGTCAAAGGCAGCCAATGTGCAAATACATCCTACAAAATGTTTTTTATTTAAATGGAATGCACCAGTTGGAATTGTTCAAATCTGTCTTTCCTTTTCAGCAATTCAGTAGTAAATTTCCACCAAGTATTCATCCACTTTCACAGGATGAAATGCAGCTCCCTTTTCAGCACATAAATTAATTTGATAAGGACAGTCTATTCCAAGAAGAGCTCAAACTGCCTCTTTTAATACCCATGCTACTCATTTTTAGGCTTACCATAACAGGTACATTTGAACACTAAGTGCCAGACAGTTTTTTTTGTAGGAATCCAGGGTGCATCTAATGCTGGAACTGAGAACAGGCTGCTTTCAATTTAATGATTTTTTTTTTTTAATTAAAATAATTCACAAAAATGTGAAACAGCTTAGAATCAGTTTGATTACTGCCATCTGTAGCAATTAAAAATGGTTCATTTTTCAGAGCCATCCTTAAATCTTCTTTCCCAATCTATGTAATTTCACTAACAATGCCTGTTGTTTTTGCACAAATGTGTATTTTCTATTTCACTATTGGGGAAAAACACATTTCTGAATGATACGCAAGCACAATGTTCAGAAACATGATCAGCACAACTCAGAGAAAGATATGTTCCATGGCAAAAGATTCAAAGAAACTTTTGGCATATATGACATCATTGCCATGAAATGCAACATCTATTTTTGCATTTCTTTCTATGCACCGAACACTGTTTTATACTTATTTGTTTGCAAATGTCTGATTATGCGATCTAGCCAACTGAAGTTGACAGATCACATCTGCATACAGTGCACAAGGCAAATGTGTTACCTTTTTTAGATTTCACAATACAGGTAAATCTTGCATGTGAGCCTTCTGAAATTTACCTCATATTTCTTTAGCATCTTACTAAAATACATTGTTAATTAGTTTCATACTACACAATTGAATAACTAAAATGAAATTATTGTAGATAACCCAGAATAATATTATTATAGCACATTTCTATTTAGTAATTTAGATTATCACAGCAGACTTCCCCTGATGGCTAATTCATTAACAAAAATTAGCAGAAATTCACAAATTTTAAAATATATATCCAATTTTAACATAGTCTCATTATTTTTTTGTGAAAAGAATAATATGTTGAAAAACAGTTTTTGTAAAAAGACAAACTCTTTGTTATCAATTATATTTTAAAAGATAGGCAGAGAAAAATGAAATCAAGTAAAAAAAGACAAAATTTTTGTTTTAAATTCAGAGTTGGCAGTTATGTAGATACATTATTTTACATTGCTTTTGCCAAAACATTTTGTTAAAGCTATTGGGGAAAAACACATTTCCCCAATAGCTTTAACAAAATGGGGAGTATAAAATGTCAAGCTTGCACTTACCCCAAAAACATGAAGCAAGCATGATCTTTGGACATTTTTTTAAAAACTTCTATATGTAAAAAAGTTTCAAATATTAATGTCCTGCATTAAACATGTAACAGACTTCAATACAAAAAATTATTTATTTCATCATCAGCCATTTTCAATCCACTGCAGGATGAAGGCCTCTCCAGCAACTTTCCAGTTCCTTCTGTTTTGAGCACTGGCCATCCATTTACTACCCACAAACTCATGAATTTCATCTATCCATCTCCGCCTTTGTCTTCCAGGTTCTCTTCTAGCTCCTCTTGGGTACCATTCTGTTATTTTCTTAGTCCATCTGTCATCATGACTTCGAGCTATGTGTCCTGCCCAAGACCATTTTAGTTCTTTATTTTTGATATGAATGTCCTTTACTTGAGTTTGCTGCCTAATCCATGTGTTTCTCTTCTTATCTAACAGTCTGACTCCCAATATGATTCGTTCCGTTCTTCGCTGTGTAGTTCTCAGCTTCTCTTCCATTCTTTTGGTGAGTGCCCAAGTTTCACTTCCATAAGTCATGGTGGGGAGTATACATTGGTTCATTATTTTACGTTTCAGACGTACTGGGATATTGCTCTTCAGTATGTGACTATATTTCCTGAATGCTATCCATCCAAAATTTATTCTTCTCTTGACTTCCAGCCATTTATCATTATTACAGCTAATAACTTGTCCCAGATAAATATATGACTCCACCTTTTCAATTACTGCTCCTTCAATCATTATTTCCCTTTCTGTGGCATACTTGTTCATCATTACCTTTGTTTTAGCCATATTCATCTTTAGTCCAAAATCCTTACTAGCTGTGCATAACTGATTAAGATTTTCCTCTAATTCTTTGGGATCGTGGCTTATGACCACAACGTCATCTGCAAATCGTAAATGGTTTAGGTACTCTCCGTTCACATTGACTCCTTTCTGCGACCAGTCTAATCTTCTGAAAGCTTCCTCAAGGGCAGCAGTAAACAGGTTCGGAGATATTGTGTCTCCTTGTCGAACTCCTTTCTCGATTTTAAATTTCCTACTGTCTTTGTCTAGTCTAATAAAGGAGGTAGCACTCTCATATATTTTCTTCAAAATCATAATATATGGGGTATCAATGCCTTGTCTTTCCAGTGGCCAAAACATTGCCTTATGCTGTATGGAGTCAAATGCATTTATTTATCTATCTTTATTTTTAGCACATTCTATATCTGCTCAAAGTTCAACTAATAAATTTTTATAGTGCAATTACCCCACCTTGCCTCACAATAGATATGAACATTAACTTGTTCAGCTATAAACATTAATATCATGTGTATTATCTAAACAGTTTAAATCCTGCTGGCTACAAAAACATGAGAGAATAAGATCTGTTCACGCGACCTCCCGTTCAACATCCTCTACCACATGATGAAGGCATTTCGGACCCGGCAATGCTATGTGATTCCGATTTGTCTTTGTGCCCCTACACCTCCTGCAAGTTTGTCGCACTGGTAGTGTATCTCCCTGTATATTCCTGCAAACTTCATATAATTTCTTTGAGGACATAGCATTAGTCATATTATGACTATGAAGCTCAGACTGATTTCTATTTGTTCAATTTTCATAAAATTTGGATTGCCTCAAAAAATCCCTCTACATGGTTGAATATAACAGGCACATTTGCCTATTAATTGTTTTGTCTGTTTGTATGAATTAAGCATTTGAAAATGTGCTTATAGCTATATAGTATATATTCTTAAATCAATTTTACATTTTTTTTTACTTGTTTACTTACCAATATTGCAACAGTATAGGGTTAAACTTTTGCTGAGCTACTCTGGAATCCTAGACCACATTTATAATATCATTTCTGAAGGATAACAGATTTCAGGTAACTAACTTATGAACATGCTTTGGGAACCCAAGCTAGTCAGAAGCTGGGAACTTAAGTATTAATGATGCACTGTTGGGAGCAGAATAATAAAATTACATCATCCTTTGTTGCTTTCTACACTTCCTTTAATTCCTAACATTCTTAAAATCCTTTATTTACTTAATTCTCAAGAGTGTACAGGCGTGCTTCCGACCATTAATCTTTACCAGTCATTTTTTCATATAGACAGTCCTACCCCATAAAGATTCTCATTGTCTTAAAGTTAAGCCTTCAGCTAGGTCTGCTAACAATATCACATTTTTACCTGATATTAATACTAGTATTGGAAAATCATGAAGGAAGTAAGCCTATACAGCATCACCAAGGGGGAAAAAATCCTCTTTCCCGCATCACCAATCCATTCCCTCCATATAATTTTTCTAATCCTTCTTTAAATTCATTTCATACCACCCACTTTTTGTTCAACAATCATCTATCCTCTGGCTGAAGGCAAATTTTTGCACAACCATCCTTCCTCATGTAAGGACTAGAAGAAAAGGATGACTCATGTTGGTCTGCTAGATATGAATGGATATAACAGTTAATGAACCTGCTCAGATTGCTGAAAGACTGAATATATATTTTGCATCTATGTTCACACATGAGGAATGTTTACAGATGGGGACACTGGAAGCATATCAAATTACAGGGAGCTAAATGATTTTCTGATAACTCAAAGGAAAATGGAAGAGCAATTGTTAATGGTATAAGTAGATAAGATGCCTGGGTTGGATGGGATCTCTTCAATGCTATTAACAGAGGAAGCAAAAGAGGTCAGCAAACCTTTAGCCATCATTAGGACAGTATCCTCGGACAAGGAGAGGCTGCTATGGACAAAGATGTGCAAATATATCCTCAATTCATAAAGGGGATCAAAGGGTGAAGTCAATAATTACAGACCTGCAAGCATGACTTCAAGGAAAAATAATGGAGTGACTGGTTAAAAAAGAAATGCAGGACCATCTTGAAAGGAATACAGTTCTACAGTAATCTGCTATACAAATTGGGGCAGCATGCCATTAGGGGGCGAGTTACTGCTATGGATAAAGGGATGGTTGAGTGGGAGAGTGCCAACTGATAACCAGAAAGATTAGTTATCAAAGGGAACTGTTCTTCTTGGACCACTGTTAGTAGGGGAACCCCAGGATTCAGTGCTAGATCCAACGGTGTTTTCAATATTTGTTTATAGTACTGATGAAGGGCATATGAAGCTTAATGTTGAGATTGCAGATGATACAAAGGATGGCAGGTTGCTTATTGACATGATATGATACTGTAGGAAAGATCTTGTTGCAGCAGAATAAAGATCTTCACATTACAGTTTTAGGCAGATGAGATGAGAAGCTGCAATTGGTGTTTGCTGTTTGATATTGATAAATGCAAGATACTGCATATGGGTAGCAGTAATTCTAGAATAACATACCAATTTGTGTTGTACAACACTTAGGATAGTGGAGAACAAAAAAACCTGGGGGTAATTGTGAAATCAGACATGTAGTCTTCTGAGCAGTACAGACAGAATGCCAGGACAGCTCATTACGGTTTTGTACAGATTATGCAGGAATTTTTACAGCAGAGATAAGGAAGTGATTATCCTATTGTATCCAATGATTAGGCTGCACCATGAATATTTTGCACAGGTCTGGAAGACTCATTTTAGGAAGATTGTTGATTTGTTTAGAAAAGTGCAGTGAGATTAGTGATGCAAATGAAAGGGAACTCTTAGCAAGAAAGGCTTCAGTTCTGCAAATTGCAACATCTGGAAGCTAGGCACCTGAATAATCTGACTGAGGTGCTTGGGACTTTGAATGAATTGAGTTAGCTAAATGTTGATGGCATTCTTCTTCTTGCTCAGACAAACATGAGGGGACATTAATTTAAATTGAGGAAGGATGGTTAAAGGACAGATGTGTGGAAATTTGCTTTCAGCCAGAGGGCATTTCAATAAATTAGACAATTTAGATAACTTACATGCTATGGACAGATGATATAGATAGACCTGTTTTTTTTTTTTTTTTTAATTATTATTTTCTATTATTTGGCATATAAGCTTGCTTTCTTGCATCATTTTCCACACTAATATAACTCTGTGTCCCCTTATGTGTGTGTGTGTGTTGTCTGAGCAAGGGTAGGGATGCATCAGTATTAGCAGAGGCACATGATGCAAGAAAGCAAGCTCATATAGTAATAAAAAAAAAAAAAAAAACCTTCCCGTTTCATCCATCCATCCATTCATTCACTCCAAACGTTTGTCTAGTTCAGCCTTGAATTTATATAAGCTGACAACTTGCACAACGGCAGATGGAAGTTTGTTCCAGCAATCAACCACCTACTGGCTAAAGGCAAATTTCTGAACATCTATTCTACAACTGTTTTTCCTCAATTTGAATTTATGCCCCCTCAGATTTGTAATCTGAACAAGAGGAAGAATTCCATTAGCATTGAGCCTGCTCAACCCATTCAAGGCCTTATTACACCTCAATCAGATCGCCTCACAGGTGACTAGTCTCCAGACGCTGCAGTTTGCAGAACTTAAGTCTTTCTTGGTAACAGCAATCCTTTGTTCCACTCATTAATCTTGTTGCCTTTCTCTGTACTCGATCTAGTAGCTCAACATATTTCCTAAAATGTGGCCTCCAGACCTGTATGCAATACTCAAGGTATGGCCTGGCCATTGCCTTATACAAGAGGATAATCACCTCCTTATCCCTGCTAGCAAAATTCCTATATATCATTGACAAAACTTCATGAGTTACTCTTGCAGCCTATCCACACTGCTCAGAAAAGTTCATATCTGACTGCACAATTACTCTCAGGTCTTTTTCATTCTCCACTACCCTGAGTGTAGTACCAGATATATGATGCCATCAAAATTTAGCTTACTCAACTTATTTAAAGCCTTAAACACACAAATAATATATCTCCTCATAGGTGCCTAGCTTCCAGACACTGCAATTTGCAGAAATGGAATCTTTTGTGGTAAGAGTACTCTTTAATTCTGGTCACTAATTTCATAGTTCTTCTCCGCCACTGTTCCACATCCTTCCTACACAATTTCCCCCAGTTATTTTTCATTCTCTAGTACCATCAGTGTATCATACCATACAGTTTGCACCATATTATACCATGCATTTTTTTTTTTTTTTTTTTTTTTGTTGATGCTGCATAAGCTTGCTTGCTTTCTTATATCATTTGTCCCTATTAATACTAATAACTGATAAATTACATTTTTGCAGTTGAAAACTGGCCGTAGCTAAGTAGTGATTTATAATATAAATTTAGTGGCTGCAGTAACAGTTAGGCTAAAGATTTAACATACACTGTAAGCAAAACCAAAAATGCATAAATTATACAAGAAAATTGACTAGACTGCAATAAAAGGAATTTAATATTAATAGACTGAATGATAATCAAGTCATCATGAAAATAATAAAGTAAATGCAAAACATATTTAAAACATTACAAGCACATAAAAAGGTAGCCAGTAACAGTTAGTTAATGGCTGCCTTTAACTAACTGTTAATGGCTCAAATAGAGCATTAAATATCTCGTTGTAGAATAGTGTGAAGTAATTTACATAAATCGATGTGCATATGCATGTGTGAGTTTTCAAAAAGTGTATATACTGCACTTATAATTCATTTTAGTCATACAACATAAGGTCATGTTTATCAGTAAAACACATAACTGAAAAACAATATATATATATATATATATATATATATATATATATATATATATATATATATATATCAAAGTACTGGCATAAACTTACACTGCTAAATTTTCTGCTTCCTCCAAAGTTTCTGGTAATTCTTTCTGGAATGTTTCTGGGAGCCATAAAGCAAAAACACCAGCCAATATTGAAGATAATCCAAACACAAGCATGGGTAATGGAACATAAAATGTTCTCTAGAATGAAATATACAAAACAAATATTTCAAGTGGCAATTTGCAAAAAGTGAAATTATTAATAAGTTAAAAAAATAAAACTGTGATATTTCCAATTATATACAATAACATTACAGATGGTCCAGTAAAAAAAAAAAAAAGTTGTAACTATGCTCTTCATGATGTTAAATGTAGTGATTGGCATAATTGATTAGGGTAAATCATTTGATTATTTTGATAGCATATCATTCGAATTATTAGTTGTTATTAACTATTAATCACATGATTCATTCGATTGTGTAAAATAATTTGATTATGACAACTAATTTGATTATACCAATATCATTTTGAACAATTAGTAGTTACTAACCACTAACAGGCATAATCAAGAGGTTATAATCAATTCATTTGCTTAGGATAAATCATTTAATTACACTCATTTAATTCAAAAGATTAACAGTTAGCAGATTTACTTCATCAACATCTTAGTTAGTATTAATATTACTAGTGGCAAACGATGCAAGGGAGCAAGTTAATGCAAAGTGCAAACAGGATAGGTGGAATAGGAACAGGGTATGTCTGTCAGGGGCAAAAGCAGATGATGGTAGAGTGGATCACCTTTTAAGGGGGCAAAAGGTGATATCATTGTACACATTGGCACTAATGATATTAACAGTAGGAGATCTATGGTTTTACTTAACAAGTACAGAACAATGAAGGGAAAAAAGTCGCAAAGTAGGATTAAATTTGAAAATGCCTGCAATTCTGCCTAGACACGATAGGAGGCAGTACATGTTCAGAGCCTTGTCAAACAATTTGGCCCCAGAGAGACTGTGCAAGGCTCATGGGGTAGAATTTTCTTCCTCATTGTGACCTGTGCTTGTCACAGATCACAATCCTCAGGGGCTAAGAGAGGCAATAGTGCAAAGTGAGTGAATTGGCAAAATTATATCAGTGAATCTGATTTTTTGATTATTTGTTATTGATTTTCTTGCTGTTGTGTTTTTGCCCTATTTAGCTTGCTCTACTTCCACGTAGTCTGGGGTGGGCAGTCGGGGGGGATCCCCTGGCTGGCTAAACAGGTAATTTTTAGAGTTAGATAGTTATAGAAGAAATTTTGAATTAACCAATTCTGTGCTCTGAGACATTTAGCTCCTGGGATCCACGGCCTGTTAAACTTGGGCATGGTGTTTATAATTTGCTGCAGATAGATTTCCTGAGAATTTTAGTCTCATTTGAGGTACGTCACGACTGGACTCTTGATCCTTGTGTTGTAAATATTGTATATAGTTGAGTTGTTTCTCATCTTCGAGTTGCATCTTTTATTGTATATATATATATATTTATTGTTTTATTATATATATTCTACTAACAAATGAATTCGAGTTGTTCTGAAGCTGAGGGACTCATTAGTGAAGAAGATTTAATGGAGACCATGTCTGATATAACAGAAGATGAAAAAAAAGAAATAGATGTAGAGACCCTTTCGTAGGTACAAAGTTTAACTGAGATTAAAGTTTTCTCAGGAAGGACATTGGCCAGAACTCCTCCGAGAGGCAGGTCATCATCATCACTTTTGTGCCTTCCCCAAGGAACCCAGAATCAAAAGGAATCTAGAAAGAGAAAGACAAGGTCTAAGGCTGGTGAAGGTTCATCAGGTAAAAAAGAAAATAAAAATACAGTTGGACACAAGAGAAGAAAAGGAGATATGAGCAAAGAAAGATTGCAATATAAAGGTTTTGAGTACATTAAAGAGATTGGGAATCAACTGAAATCCTACATGTTTGATGTTAATAGTAAAGTGCCAACTGCGGCGACAAGAATTATACTAGATCTTTGGGACATTTTGGAAACTAAAGTAATGGATGTATACACAAAAATTTATTGTTAAAAGAAAGATTAAGTAAAAAGCAGGATGAGGTAAAGACATAGGCGTGTGATAAAAGAGCCTCCTAAAGTGGTAAAGAAAGTGCCCAAGGTGGTATTTATAAAAGCAGTGAGTGAAAGGTATAAAACTAGTGAACAGGTAAAGTCAGAAGTGTTAAGTGAAGTGAGATCTTTATTAAGTGATGTAAAAGTCAAGAATATAAGAACAATTAGAGATTGTGGTGTGCTTGCGGAGGTGGAAGAGGATGATGACATTGCCAAAATAAGAGGATGTTCTAAAGTACACGAGATTGGACTGAAATTTTCTTTTGTTAGGGTGTCACCGTAAAATTGTAATATTTGATGTGGAAAAAGATGTTGATCGTGAGGAGTTTATGGAGCAAGTATGGCTTAAGAATTTTAAAGATTATGGTCTATCCAAGCAAAATTTTAAGGAAAATGTAGATGTAACATCTGTAAATAGATCTAAGAATAACTGACTTTACCTCCAATTGGGTTTTGGAGGTTAAGTCGAAGGCATGGGGAATATTGAGAAATAATGATAAAATATATGTGAATTGGAGAGCATATAAATACAGAGAGATTTTCTCAGTGACACAGTACTTCAAGTGTTTGAATTTTGGACACATAGCGAAACACTGTAAGAGAAAAGCATGTCGTGGTCACTGCTCAAGATTTGGACACTCCTATAAGGACTGCACTTTTAAAGTGAGAATCCAGTTTGTAGTAATTGCAAGGTGAAAAATAAGAAGGCAACGCACACTGCCGTATAAAAAAATGTCCAGAATATGTGAGCACTTTAGAGCAATATAAGAGTAAAATCACTTATGGCTAGTTGATTGAGGACAGTACGGTTGAATGCCCAATGCTCAAAGAGCATGGCTGCCTAGTTAAAGCTGGAAATGGAGAGACAAAATATAGATCTTTCATTATTACAAAAACCATTTTAGTTTAATGGAAATATAAGAGGGTATCCAGGTCCCTATTGTATTTTTACTCATGGAGAACATCCTAAGACTGCAATAATAGTAAGAAGTAATGATTTGGTGGTGAACAAAATATCAAGCTTATCAAATGGGTGTGTGACATGCTGTGAGATTATTGGTAAGTTTGGAAGTATATTCTTTGTCTCTATGCATTGCCACTTAGGAAGTACTGAGCCACATGTAAATGATTATAAAGAATCTGTTAATCCCTAGTAGCATGTCATATAATGATAGCAATGGACTCTAATGCTATTTCTCTGGGGGGAGGGATTTCAATGAAAGAGGTGTAATGCTTGAGGAATTCCTCTCTTGTCTTCAGGACTAGAGGTACTTAATGTGCAAGGCCATATTCCCACATATTCAACAATACACGGGCAATTGTATACAGATGTCCTTAGCTACATGCTCTATCTTCAATAAGGTATGATTGGAGAGTTTCAGATCATTAGACAACAAGCGACCATAACCGAATTTGCTTTGAAATAAAGTTTGAAGATCAGATCCCAGAAAAGAAAGAATTGGAAAGGTTCTCTGTAAAAATGGCTAATTGGACAAGATCCGACTTGACCTTCAAATACTCTTGTGAATGGTGTAAACTGGAATATGTTAACACCAGTAGAAGTTGTAGAGAAACTGGAGGAAATAATGTATCTAGCATCAAAGAGTTCAATGGTAAAATGAAAGTTAAGAGATAGATTACGAATAGATAGACCTGTCTTTTGGTGGAGTGCAGATTTAGAGAATAAGAGGAAACAATTGAGGAATGTAAGAAGGCAACTTTGTCATTATAGATGAGTTCATGATGTGGAAATGTCTAATGTTTATTACAATGAATATAAAAGCTTAAGAAAGAGTTATGTTAGAGATATTGAGAACACAAAGCAGTCTTCTTGGAAAAAGTATGTTGGGGAAAAAGGATCGAGAGATCCATGGAATTCTCTTTTTAAGCTCATACCTGAGAAATACCATTTTAGAAATGTAAATTGTACAGTTGGAATTATAAATATAACAACTTTAACTTGGCAACATGTTAGATGTTAGCATGTTGCCAAGTTAAACTGTTAGCATGATCCTAGATGAGATGTTTTCTAGTGAGCAAGATGTCCAGTTGTCTGAAGATCAATTATGGATGAATTCTGGCAATTAAGGATATTCCTCTGGTGTCGATGATGATTCATTCACTTCTGAGGAGGTGCTGTAGAGCAGGCAAAGGATGGATAATCACCGGGCCTAGATTTTATTGAGGTAAAGGTGTTAAAGAGAGTATGTCAAATAACAGACCTGTTTGTAAAAGCTTTAAATGGGTTGCTTGAGCAAGGTGCTATCCCCCAGGCATGGAAAGTGGCTGATAAAAAGTCCTGATAAACTGCCAAGTGAGCGTGGTTCATATCGTCCCATAGCTCTGTTACCAGTTATGGCAAAAATTTATGAAAGGTTGTGCATTAGCCACCTTATGATTAGGCATGAACAAAGAAATATGTATTCTAATAGCCAGTATGGCTATAAGAAAGGAAAATCAACAGAGGGTGACATAACTAGAATGGTACAATATGTTCAAGAGTATGAGGGGCAATATGTGCTGGGCTTATTTGTAGACTTTCATGGCATATTTAACATGCTTTGATGGGTGGGGTCAAGAATAAGAACAGTAGGGATCTCTGATAAATTGTATAATGTTTTTAGAGATTACTTTAGTAATAGAAGTATTATTGTGAGAACTAACTACACAGAGATCTGCAGAAGTGTGGAAAGAGGATGTCCTCAAGGCTTAGTGATCGGGCCTCATGCATGATCTATAGTTTTGGATGAGTTTTTGAGTCGGCACTATGTCGTAATTAATTTAATAGTGTATGTCGTTGATCTACTTATTCTTGTATATGGGAATGCAAGATCACAACTTGAAGATCATGCTTCAGAGGTATTAAATGACCTAATATTGTGGGCAGATTCATATAAGTTGAAAATTTCAAAGGCAAAGTCAGTGCAGGTCCTATTAAAGGGAAGATTAAGTTTGAATAGAAGGCCACTTGTACATGTTCAAGGAGTTACATTGAAATACAACACTGTAGTCAAGTACTTGAGAGTGAGTGTGGTAGAACGGACGAACTTTATTCTGCAGATAAAATATTTAAGAAGAGTTATAAGGGTTAGGGAATTAAGGGCAGAGCACTTAATACTTTATATGATTGTTTCTTTACACCCATCATCGTTTATCCTTCTGTGGCTTGGCTGCATAGTATAACTAACACGAAGAAGTACTTATTTCAAGCACAAAGGTTCATTCTCCTTTGCACAACCTGGGCTTGTCGAACGGTTTCAACTGAAGCACTGAAAGTGACTGCAGGAAGGCTTCCAGTGGATCTTCAAGTAATATTGAATGCATTAATGTACTGCACTAGAAAAAACATTACGATATCAATCTTTAATATAACTTTGTGCCCTTTGTGTCCCATCAATAAAAATGCAGCATTCAGTATGAATGCTGCATTTTTATTGATGGGACACGGCTTGGCTAGTAGATTATGTCAACTAGGATTGATTGAAAGTGGATTATGCTCATGTGGGAATGAGGAAACTGCTGAGCACATAACGCTGAATTGTGATAATTATGTGGACATTCGAATGGCATTAGAAATATCTTTGGGCCAACTGGAGCATAGTAGTGTCTTTGATCATGTTCACAGATAGGAGACTATTCGCTTACTTTAACAAATTTGTTGCTGATGTCTTTAAGAGGAGGAACAGGCTGAGGCTAGATAGTTAATACTGACTAAAGCCTAATTCCTCTAGAATTGGGCTAAGTGGTGATGTTCCTCCTGAGTTGTTTTGTGTTATGAGTTGTATTAATTTTAACTAACAAATGTTTTATACATGGCATAGTATAATTTAAGTTGGTGTTGCAAACCACATATAAGCTTCAGCTTAGATAGTGGGGCAGCATAAGGTTTCTTGAATGTGATTGTGGGGGTGGGAAATACTTAAATAGAAGGAGTGCAAGAATATTCACTGATGCTATTAAGGTAGTGTTAGGTGGGTTGGAAAACTGATAACATGGGGTAATACACAGACTAACAGATTAACTAGAGCTGCAGGCAGAGGTGAAATGATTGTTACACTGCTTCTATTGGAACATGCAGCAACCTGGAATGCAAGGTGTTGGAGATTTCAAGCCCTGCTTTGGGTTATCATGGAAAAGTAAATACATGAGCAGTGTTAGGGTAACTAAGGGCAAGAACAGGTGCATGTGCACTTGCATGTACAATAATGCCAGGAGCATAGTAGATGAATTTGAAGTATTCAATAAGTCATCATATGCAGACATTGTGGGGATGTCGGACACATGTTGTCACTCAGACTTAAGGGATACAGAATTTTAATATGGAGAGTACACCGTGTACAGAAAGGACAATGGATAGTGTTCCTCGCCAAGCAGTACTGGGGGGGGGTCCCTATCAACTCCACATAGTATACTCTGTGTTGCAATACAAACTCTGTAAAGGCCAGAGATAATGTGAGTGTTGGTATGTTGTGTAGGTAAATACTCGGCAGGGAGCGAACTCTGGACATTGCCTGACTTTCCAGGGAGGACCCCCAAGAAAGGGGAGAACCTCTGCAAGTTTTTATTGGAAAGGGAGTGTGGGGATGACAGTTGAGTGTTGGGAAAAGGGGAGTGGTGAAGGTATGAAAGATGGATAATAGGAAGACCTTCCACCTGGAAATTGGAAGTTAGGGATAGAGGGGGAAGGACCCATGTGGGAGGAACTCACCCTCCAAATGGGAGGGGACTGTTAAGAGCAGAAAAGGTTCAGAGTGGTAGTGAAAAGTTTGAGTGAGGTGATGAGGAAAGGATAATGGTATTAAGGAGGAATAAAGTCATAGGGTCAGAAGGTGCTATGTGAGACAGGGAGATTGCACTGTGGGTGCACAGCACTTCTCTGTTACAGCTGAAGCCAATGTCAGCAGATCCCATGCTTATGAACAAGGAGGCATGACAACAGCAAGATGGGGGAATTTCCTGATAGGCTGCCTCCCAGTGCAGTCTAATTTGGGGGGGGGGAGGGCTGTGAGAACAATGCGCACACACTCTCTACATGTACTCGGTCCACTTATGCACCTGACATACTACCACTTTTTTTTTTTTTTTTTGACATATACTTAGGGACAGATGAATTTTCAGCACACAGGACTATATCCTCTTACACATTCATCTTTCCTGCATTCATCGTCATTCACACAGACGGGACATAGGTGCATCTAAATATGAACAACTATCAGCCATTACTACTCATTACTTTTATAGTAGTACTACTCATTACTTATATAGTAGTACTACTCATTAAATATATATATATATATATATATATATATTTAATGAGTAGTACAGTCAGTCCTTGTATAGCACGATAGTTGTGTTCCTAGAAACAATCGTGTAATGCAAAATCGTGCAATATAACCAACAAAATCGTGCAATATAACCAACAGGCAATATGGGAAAAATAGGGTTAGGTGCCGAACACCCAAGATTGAACCCAATCTTGATAATGTATTTATGTTTGTAACCAAAACATTACCAAACACAATAAATAATCGTAATAAAATACATACTTGGGTTTTTTTACGACTATTACGTAATAAAATATTGCTAATGCTTTTGCTTCTATCGTAAGCAAACTTGTTTTTTGTTTGATTTTCTATCCAAACAGATGACAGCCGTTCCATCTCTTCCAATTCTTTGTGTCTTAATCTAATAGATTTTAATTACATTTTGAGTTGTTCCTGCTATGAAAGTTTTTATTTTCTCTGCATTCTTTGTAAATCTCGGCGTTGCCTCATTTAGGCCTGTAGCATGTGCAATATCACATGGTCTTTCATTTCGCTCAAAGCGTTTCACAATTTCATATTTTTTCTCTATCGACAGAGGCGGACTGGCCATAAGCATTACTGGGGAAACACCGGTGGCCGGTGTGATTTTGGCTATAAACCATAGTATGAGGCCACTATAAATTTTCCCGGATAAGAATTTTGACCCAGTCCGCCTCTGTTTATTGATATTGCTTTTCTTTTTCTCTCTGAATCGGCAGTGTCTTCACCAGGATGCTTCCTTTTCACACCTTTTAAGTATTTTACTCATTTTTATGGAATAAAGCACAATTACAAAATGAGGAGGCACGCTTGATACACATAAACAAAGTTGCGCACGTGTAGCAACTGAATAAACAACACCGTAAAGTCAGAGATACACTATTAACACCTCACATTTTACTAAAGCACATTTCTAGGGGTTACTACCATAAAACAATAAAAACAATTTCCAGTTGCGTTTCTGCTAGTGGAATCTGTTATAAACTGGTAGTAAACTCGATCTAATTGCATTTGTGATTATACCGATTGCTGGAATTGTGTTGGTTTTTACGTTATTATAGTGAAATGTGTTTCCCCTTCACTGATATAAAAAACATAAATACATTTTCAGAATCTTCTCTTCATTCCTATCCTGTTGTGCTCGGTTGGGGTGATTCTGCATTCGACTGCCATTTCTTGTAAACACAAAGGCGAATCGTGTATAAGCGAATTTGGTTTGTGTTATATAAGATATCGTTCCCCTATTTATAAATCGTGTATGAGCGAATTCGTGTAGTGAAAACACGTGTTATACGAGGACTGACTGTATAGAAGGTAATCACTGATAAACTGTATTTATGGGCTAATGCACTTGTGGTGGCAATGGATGCATTAAATCCATAATGTGTTGTAAATAGTATTTTTATAATTTTACGGGGAAGATAATCATGTTAAGATATATAGGATATCCTTTTGTATACTAACCTTTGTACATTATATTATTCTATGCATTTTCTACAGATCTATCGGGGTATATATATATATCTTAACATGATAGGGGCTCACATCTGGTGAGTATGGGCTTGGCAAACCCAGGGTCTTAAGCTGGATTCATCATCCTTCTCTTTCTTGGTGATTCCTTTCTACTTCTCTCTCTCTCTCTCTCTCAGGGTAACTCGGGAATATTTTTTGGCTGGTGCGCTGTAAGTCTCAGGCTTCCTTGTATCATACGGCAAAAATAATAATAATGATTATCGTCCCCATAATATTATAAAAATACTGTATGTGTGTGTGTGTGTATGTACACATATCACAAGCATTCACTCAGTTAATGCATGGTTTACACAACTGACCTAACATTCACACACATTTAAATTATACCACTTAATCTACAGGAAGTATATATATATTTTTAATAAATATATAAACATATTCAGTGTACAACGTTTAACACTTACAGGAGAGTCTCATGCATTCCCCATTTTCACATACTTACCCATTTCATCACAGTACCCTGAACAACACAACACAACACAACACAACACAACACAACACAACACAACACAACACAACACATAGCTTAATTTTTTTTTCTCCCCTAAGTTAAATGGACTCATTTCCCAACCAGCACAGGACACATAATGGCATACATTCACATATTTGCATACCCACCAACACACATATACATACTAACACACCTGCATACATATCATCGCACATATATGCACTATCACATTCACTCATCTTCTCTCCTCTCATGCACACTCTCACTCATGCATCTAGTGACATACACTCCTATAAGAAGCAATACTCACAAAAACAAGATACATACATAGCATAATAACACGTATAATGTTACACTTGCAAAAATAACACATGAAAAAAAAAAAAAAAAAGGCAATTTGTAACATAAACACTCTGAGTGGGAAACACATTTTAACAGGTCAACTCGTTTGTGTTTGACAGTCAGTAGATGTCACAGTCCAGAAGGCATGCTTGTCTAAGTAGAGAAGGGTATTGTGTCTGTGTTGTAATTTCATGGTTGCTTCTCCTGACCTCAAAAACTTTTTGAGCAAATTCAGAGAAGGCCATGTAATGCATTTCATCATAGATGAGTAGTTGCTCATCTCCGTGGCATACTGGTCCAATCCTGACATAAGTCTAGATCTATGAGGATGATAGTTGGGTCAGTCATAAATGACATGGGCCCAATCTTCATCAGCTCCACAGGTACATTTTAGATCCTGGGTAAGACCCAGTTGAAACAACTTGGCATTCAGGAAGTCATGCCCTGTTAGCAAAAATGTGGCATAAAGCCCAGGGACAAATCACGACGGTTTGGGAGGCGGAACTAGGGTTACCTGGGGCAGGGACCTCCTAGTAACATCCCCTTTGGGTGTCTGGTCCCATAAACTCTGCCATTGTTGGTAGAGTGAGGCCAGTATTCTTTCTTTCCTGTTTAGTATCAGCCTCAGGGTCTATTGTAATCGTTAGGATGCTGGTTGGGATTTGATAACTCTTTTGATAACTTCTAGGTTTAGTGGCAGTGCCCTGCCAAGACCTGCAAAGTAGATGTACTGACGGAAAGAAAAGACAGACAGGAGAGTACAGAAAGGACACAGTGTAGTGTGGTTTGACTAGCAGCAGTGGGGGTTTCCTCCAACTCTACAATTGGTACTTTGAGTTGTATACAGTACTTTGTAAAGGCCAGATAGTGTGAGTTAGTGTGTGTTTGTGAAGGGTTAGTGTTGGTGTGATGTTCTTCTGGCCTCTTAGCCCAGGGGGCTGTGGAAATACTCTGGTGGGATGAACCCTGGCTTCTGAGCTTCTCAGGGAGGGCCTAGAAAAAATAAAAATAAAGAAAGGAAGGTGGGGGAGATAGTGTGAGTATGGGATAAAGGAGGGAGGGAACAGTATGGGCAGCAGCAAAGGTGGCCACCAGGTTGGAAAGGAGTGACAGTAGGAGGAACCTCTGGCATAGGAAGTCCATCCTGCCTCAGAGGGGAGGAGTTAAAAAAGTGATGGTGGAATTTGGGAGTGCACCTGTGGGGAAGCAAAGATATAGGGAATAGGATCCCTATAGTAGTGAAAAGGAGGGAGGGAAGGATTACCCTTTTCTAAAGCAAGTTCCTTGGGATACAAAAAGATGAATTCCTGGCCATGAATGTAAAAAGAAAGAGATTTTTAAGAAATGATGTTTTGGGTGGATGCAGGTATAGATTTACTATAATGCCAAACTTCTCATGGTAGAGAATATTAGTATTAGTATAAATATTAGTAATATCTCTGGTATCCCTAGAGTGTCTGCATATGATGACTAAACCAATACTTCAATTTAATCAAATTTATTTACTATGCTAGTGCCCTAGCATTAGTGTAAACACACACAACTGTTTTTATTCTTGGTAACCCTTACACAACCCATGTATTTGCTTGTTCCATGACAATCCCCCAACAGACCTTGAAATCCCCGACACCTTACTTTCCAGGCTACTGCATCCAACAGAAGCGGTGCAAGAATAACTTACATCTCTGCCTGCAGCTGCTTTTAATCTATTAGTCTGTGTATCTTCCCAAGCTGGCAGTTTTCTAAATTTTTGATCCAACTAACACTGCTTTGACAGTATCGGCAAATATTCTTGCATCCCTTCTATTTAAGTGTATTCCATCCCTGAAAATAGTCACTCCTGTTAACAAGCATAGACCATACTGAGAAAAATTCTCCGATTTCAGCTGTTGGCTGGTTTCAGGCAAAAGCATTTCAATTATCTATGTACTCTTGGCAAAATTTTCTATTATAAATGGATTTGCATAAAAAACTATTGATATGTGCATTTGCATAAAAAGCTTTTGACCCATGTGCATTTGCATAAACTCTTTTGCAAAGATAAATATATAGAAAATTTAAATGCTATTGTCTGAAATATAGAGAGGGTGGGTGGCGACCTGATAGTATATTATATTCATATTTCAGTGGTTACTTCTTTGGGTACTGCATAAAGTAGATTTAATTCTTTATTTGAATTTAATCTCTATCTTATCATTACTGTTTTTACTTCATTTTTTTTTTTTTTTTTATTATATTTTAAAAATTCTTTTGGCTCTTCCATCACTTTCCCTTCATGATCATACATATCCATGATTTTGTCATAAAATTTATCTTTACTTAACTTATTTTCTTTTACCAGGCTCCTGATAAAGGGACAGATGTTATAAACCTGCTTTATCTGAATAAAAACTGACTATATTTGTACTTCCTTTTTCACCTCTATATATTTATACTAATTCTTATTTTACCACTTTCCAAGTTATCAGATTAACTGAGGTCAAGCAATACATATAAATATATGTACTGTTTTTTAAAGTAATATATTATATTCACCTATTTTTAGCTTTAAGAGCCTTTACAGCCACGCATCCAAAAGTCACCTACTTGAGTATCATTGCACGTGTGTGTGTGTATACATACACACACACACACACACAGTCAGTGATCAATGAATTGTGATCACTCGATCCATAACAGACTATATCTCATAGTTTGCAGTATAAAAAATTGAACATTTCATCCAGTATGAGCAGAAACTAAGTATTTAATAAATTGTTAATGGAAGCTTTCGAGATAATAAATCTCTTCCTCAGCCATAGGAGTACATACATACATAAATATAAAACATTATGAATGGAATGGCAGAGCACGCACGAGGATGCACTGATGCTGAATCATTTACTACATAGAATTAGGTGATTTTTGCTGGTACAGACTGCATATATGGGCTGACTGCCAGCATTTGTCTTGTTGTAATACTACAGACTCGAAGATTGGGTGTAGTCATACACCTCTATAGCAGTTTAAAACATTGCAACAACCAGATATGTATAGTGACTCTAACGATGGTGATAGTAGTGGCAGGATTGGTCAACCACATCGGTATCGTGACTGGGATTGAGGTAGTGTTGCATCAACCAAAAATGTTCTGCGACTGCAGAGTGTGTAGAGTCACTTAACCGAATGGTCCTTTCATGTTCTGTGAGGTGGTCATGGAGCCTTCTGGCAATTCCCCCCACACAACAGCTGCCACAATTGTGGCACGTGATGCGATATATAGCACTGCTACATAGAAGATAGTAACTAAGGCTATAATGCGCCAAGACCAGCTACATAGAAGGGGGGGGGACAGATGTCTTCACCCTCGAGACAAGAGATCGGAAACTATACTGGGAAGTTGCAGGCACTTTATACAGTACCTGCATAAGATCTTAGAAATGTGATCTGAAGGCTCTAGGACTGCCTCACGAAACATGAACGGGCCATTCAGCTAGGTCACTTTACACACAGAACATTTTTGCTCGATGCAACATGACCTCAATTCCAGACGCAATACCGAGGTGGTTGACCAATCCTGCCACTACTATCACTGTCTGTGGTTAGAGTCACTATACATATCTGGTTGTCGCAACATTTTAAACTGCAATAGAGGTATATGGCTTTACCCTACACTACAAATTTGGAGTCTGTAGTGTTACAACACTACAGACTCCAAATGCTGGCAGTCAGCCCATATATGCACTCTGTACCAGCAACAATCACCTAATTCTATGCTGTAAATGATTCAGCATTAGTGCATGCTTGTGCACACTCCCTTTTTACTAAACATGACCATGCTCTGCCATTCATTCGTAATGTTTTATATTTATATTTTATATTTATGTATGTACTCCTATGGCTGAAGAAGAGATTTGTTATCTTGAAAGCTTCTGTTAACAATTTATTAAAAACTTGGTTTCTGCCCACACTGGATGTACTGAATTATTATTTCTTATCCATGGAACCCAGTGCCACAGGCCTCTTCTATTCTGAACAGTTTCCTATGCTAGAGCAGTGGTAACAATACTGTGAAGTAGTACTGAATGTCTTGCAAAAAGAATGATTTAAAACATAGCTATTTGGGTTTTTTTTTTTTTTTTTAGGAGCATTGGCAACTAAGGCCATATTGCTCCGCGAATATGCAGTGGTTATTCCCTAACCTTTCTGCATCCTCCATATTTGGTGGTGAACGGCTCGAACCCCAGTCTTTTTTTTTTTTTTTTTTTATGAGAACCCCAAACACGAGAGGTATTATAACCTATAGTACTTAGTACCGTGCTTGGGTTGGAGGTTGAGAAGACGAAAGAAGATATTTGTTGATATTGGACTTGAACTTCTGTAGATTGTAATTTTCAGGAAATACGTATGAAGGAAGGTTGTTCCAGAAAACGGCAGTTGAATGAATAAATGAGGAAGATGAAAAGTTGGTTCTGTGGGTTTGAAGTTGGACAGTAAATGGATGTTGGCTGGTGGCGGCACGTGTTCGGACTGTTTTGAAAGAGAGAGCGGGAATTATAGAAGCCAATTCAGAAGAACAGTGCCCATGGAAGTATCTGTAGAAGAGGCATGCAGCAGAAACAGTGCGTCTATGAGAAAGCGAGTGGAGAGACTCTGTTAGAGATGAATCATTAATTAACCTAACTGCCCTCTTCTGAATGGAATCAAGAAGCCTGAGAGAGGTTTTGGGGGCACCACCCCAGATGTGGGAACAATATTCCATGGCAGGGCGGATTTGCGATTTATACAGAGTGAGCAGCTGTTTGGGAGAAAAGTAACGCCGAGAGCGAAAGAGAAAACCAAGTTTTTTAGATGCAGAGGAAGCAATATTTGTAATGTGCTTGTGCCAAGAGAGATTAGAAGTCAGGGTAATCCCCAAAAGAGATATATCATTTTGCCTAGAAATCGGAGTGTCACTAAAGATAAGCATAGGAGCAGAAGAATCCTTTTTGCGAGATATAAGACAAGATTGAGTTTTAGAAGGGTTGAAATCAACTAAGTTGTCTTTGCCCCACTGGAGAATTACCTGAAGATCGGCATTTAAGGAATTGGCAGCAGATTTTCGAGAGCTTGAAGCTGATTGAGCTGGACAAGGTTTCTCAAAATGGAAAGTTGAATGCAATGTGCTATCATCGGCAAAACTATGGATAGGATTTCCAGTCAATGGAAGAAGGTCATTGATATACAAGAGGAAAAGAGTGGGGGAAAGAACTGAACCTTGGGGGACACCGGCATTAGTGGAGAAGTTAGAAGACAGAGAGCCATCTACCATCACCCTCAGTGAGCGATCAGAGAGAAAACTGGATAACCAATTACTAAAAACAGTTGGCAAACCATAAGATGGAAGCTTGTTTAGAAGACCTTTATGCCAAACACGATCAAAAGCCTTTGAGATGTCAAGAGCAACTACTTGTGTTTCACTGAACCTTTCCATTGAATTAGTCCATAAATGGGTAACATAAGCCAGAATATCACCAGTGGATCGACACTGACGGAATCCATACTGGCGATCGTTGATCAGATGGAAGGTTTCTAGGTAGTTTAAGAGTTGGCGGTTAATTGATTTCTCCATTACTTTAGAAAGAGTAGAAGTAATTGCAATGGGACGATAATTGGATGGGAGGGATTTGTCACCCTTTTTAGGAACTGGCTGGATATGAGCAAATTTCCAAGCAGAAGGAAAAACACCTTTGGAATAAGAAAGTGAAAAAAGGCGGCATAGAATAGGAGTAAGTTCGGGAGCACAGGTTTTGAGAACAAGTGGAGAAATACCATCAGGACCTGGAGCTTTCTTAGCATCGAGATTCATCAAAATCCTTCTGATATCCTTTTGACAGAAGACCACAGGAGGCATTGAATGGAGCGTGTTAGGAATGGTGGGAGGTGTTTTACCAAGATCATTAATACGTGAGCTCGAAGAAAAATGGGATGCTAGCAGGTCAGCTTTATCCTTGGCTGAAGTGACAACAGAACCATCTGGTTTGGACAGAGGTGGGAGCAGAGATGGGCAAAAGTTGCGGCCAATAGCTTTGGCAAGAGACCAGAATGCTCGGCTACCATTAGGGCAAGAAGCAAGTTTTCTACTCTTAGCCTGTTCAAACTCTAGTTTGGACTGATTAATAACTGCTTTACAATTGTTGCGAGCTTTGGTGTAGGCAGAAAATGAAACTGAAGAATTAGAAACAAGCCAATTACGATATGCAACGTTCTTCTCTTGGACAGCCTTAGCACATTTATTGGAAAACCAAGGTTTAGATAAAGGATGAGATTTTAAAGTGGAGTGTGGGATAAAAGATTCCATTCCTGCAAGAATAATTTCACTGACACGATCTGAGCAAACGTTGACATCAGAAGTTTTGAAACAGTAATCAGACCAAGGAAAAGAAGTCTCGCAGGTCATCCCATTTTGCATTCTTGTAATGCCAAACAATACGAGGTTGGGAATAGCCATGAGATAAAGGTTCCATTGGAGAAGAGACAATCACCAAGTTGTGATCTGAAGTGCCTAAAGGACCTCTCACTTCAACCTTGTACTTAGAAGGGTTGTTTGTGAGAAAAAGATCAAGCGTATTGGCTGTATGATTAGGATTGTCCGGTATTCTTGTAGGTAAATGAACAATCTGTGCTAGGTCATTAGTAATTGCAAAAGCCTCAGCATCTCGACCTGCTGGGTCGGTGTGACTAGAAAACGGAAGCCAGCTGGAGTTGTGAACGTTAAAATCACCAAGGAAAATTACCTCATTGTTAGGAAAGTTGGACTGGAGAAAGTCAAGTTGCAAAGAGAGGAAGTCAAAGAGCTCCAAGTGATTAGTGGAGTTGGGAGAACGGTAGAGACAACAGATGAATTTTACACAATGAGGTAGAGAGATTTTAAGCCAGAGAAGATCAAAGAGAGGAGATTCCAAATTGCCAAGTCTCTGACAGGGAATATCAGAACGGACATATGCACAAGTACCACCTTTTAGGCGAAAGGAATCATACAGCAAATAATTTGGACATCTGAGATGAGCAGTAGTTGAATCAACTGATAACTGAGATTCAGTCAGAAAAAGTACATGGGGTTTGGAAGACTGCTAGTGGAAATGGACATCGTTGAGATTAGAATTGAGACCACGTATATTTGTGAAATGAATTAGGAAGTCCTTGGGAGGTTTAGATCTTTTCGCAGATAAGCTTGCTCTATTATTTTGACAATTCATGGTGTATTCAATAGTAAGAAAAAGTGGGTGGGACATGCTGTATGAAGTAATGAAATTTTTGGATATGGCGTACATGTGGTAAGAATATACCCAGATCCTTGACATAACGTGGCCTCGACAATGCTCCCCGCATACACACTACTCGGACTCCCTCCAGTCACTATCTGGCAGAGTAGAAGTAGCAAGATTATACACTAGCTGATCCGGAAGCTTCCTAGAGAGTTACCAATAGGTTCAGTCCGGTGTACTAACTAGTGGCCGGCCTGCGAACACCGTTTTAGAGCTGTCATCTCGAAATGTAAGGAATATTGGATCTCGCCACGACATTCATCATAACCTCAAAAATCATCAATCATACTGCATGATGGAAGAGAAAGGGAAGGGTTGACCGGAACTTAGCTCTAGAGACTAAACATGGGTTCCACCACTTCAAGCCTCCAATAAGCAAAGTGGTGGTATTTCATCGGTTGATGAGAGTCATCTACCACCTAGTACTGCCTGGTAACATAGAGGGCCGGCGTTCCTCCATGTGGTGTGGGCGCCACACCTCGACCCCTGCTTACGTTGGTTCACACCTGGGTGGTCACCCACCATGTACTTGTGCATGAAGGTTATACCCAGGATTACTAACAGTCCCACCATCGTGAAGGTGCAAGCAGAGGATTTGGCTGTCATAGACCGTCCGGACTTCGCCGAAATTGGGTCCACTTTGACTTCAGTGTCACCCGAATATCAGTTCCATCAGCGTTTTAGACTCCCAGGTAGCAAGAACAGCTTGTCTGGCATATCTGAGAGAATGTCTGTGACAACCTCAAGGAGTGTTGCAAGAACACCAACTGTATCCTTACCATCTGCAACAGATACAGACCTTATCAACAACAGCAGAGAACCCTGCGTGAGTAATGTTCTGCCAGTGGTTCTTGCAGCAGTGTGGTACAATTCCTCACTTTCCTGCCTTAGTAATATTCACAGATGAAACACAGTTCACACGAGACGGAATTCAAAACTTTCACAATCAGCATGTATGAGCTGAGGAAAACCCACATGCAATTCTTCCATCACATCACCAACAGCAGTTAAGCCTCAACATCTGGGCGAGTGTTTTTGATGATAAGTTATTTGGGCCACATGTACTTCCAAACAAACTCACGGGGCAGGCGTGCAGAATCTTTCTGGAAAACAACATGCCTGATTTCTTGGACGACACGCCACTGATCTTTCTTCAACAAGCACACTTCATGCACGATGGCGCTCCCGCACATTTCAGCCACCTAGCCCGCATTGATCTGAATCGAAGGTTTCCTGGTCGGTGGATCAACTGCCTGGCCTCCACGCTTACTGATTTAAATTAAGTCTAATCAAGAAGCGTGTACTAAGCACTGCTGCTGCTGCTCCTTCCCACCTGGCTACGTTAAAACAGCAAACACAGGGTAAGAATAATATACAGTCTAGGTAATATATAAAACAGAAAGAAACTGGTGTTTGTGAATTATTAATTCAACATAATGCATAAATCTGGCATCTATGGTGCTATCTCCTTCTTCTTCTATGGTGCTATCTCCTTCTTATATGGTTGACTATCTTAGAGTAATTCAATATATGCAGGATTTCTGAATTCCGAATTTTTGAGGTTCCACGGTGACCCCCCCCCCCCTCACTGGCTGGTAATATTTGCTTCAATGACTAATAACATTCTGTACAAAGGTAAACTTCATAAGATCCAGCCTTCTGATACATTTCAGGATTTTATATTTTCTGTCCCTGGTCCTTGTTTCTCTCTCTTTTATTTTACTTATCTCTTTCAGGGGCTTATATACCTCAACCAGGACATCCCCACTCTCACAAGATGCCCTGCTGTAAAGTTTTGCAGTTGACACCTTCAAAGCCATTCTTCATATGGCCACTGATTAGTATAAGGCAATGGTCAGGTGGTCAGGCCACACCTAGAGTACTGTATACAGGTCTGGAGGCCTCATTTCAAGAAGGATGTAGAGCTGCTGGAACGAGTACAGAGAAGGGCAACAAGATTAGTGAATGGAACAAAGGGGTGCTCTTACGAAGAAAGGCTTAAGTTTTGCAAATTACAGTGTCTGGAGACTAGGCACCAGCGAGGTGATCTGATAGAGGTGTATAAAGCCTTGAATGGTTTAAGCATGCTCAATGATGGGATTCTTTAAGCATGATGGGATTCTTCCTCTAGCTCAGAAAAATCACCTGAGAGGGCATAAATTCAAATTGAGGAAAGACAGATGTAGGATAGACGTGCGGAAATTTGCCTTTAGCCAGCGGGTGGTTGGTTGGTGGAACAGACTTCCATCCCTTGTGGTGGAGGTTGATAGCCTAAATAAGTTTAAGGCTCAGCTGGACAGGTATTTTGAACGAACAGAGGGGTGAAGTGGAAGTGGTTTTTTTTTTTTTTTTTTGGCTGATGCTGCATAAGCTCGCTTTCTTGCATCAAATGCCTCTACTAATGCTAATCCCCTCATCAATCTGGTTGCCCATTCTTGGAACTGTCTCTGGAAACTACCTTTCTTCAGGTATAGTCTCCACACCGGAATACAATATTCCAAATACAATCTAACCATTGCTTATACAGACGAACAATGACATCCTCATCACCATACTTGAAAAGTTCCTAGAAATTGCAGATATTATGTGCCTTCCTAGCAGGATATTTACACTGTATGGTACATTCATTACACAAATATATCACAACTTCTAAGTCTTTTTTATCCTGGACAGCTCCTCTCACTAATTAATATAAATCTAAATAACTCCTGAATTTCTGTTTTCCCAGGTATAAAATCTTATATTTGAAAGCATTAAACTTCAGTTTTCATTTTTTCAGACTACATCTTCAATCTAAGGTCCTTTTGAAGCAAAAATGGCCTGGTTTTAATAGTTAACTATACTTCCCATCATTAAAATAAGCAGCAAATTTTGGTGACTTCCCTTGTACTTCCTTATCAAAGTTTTTAGGAATATTAGAAAGAGGAAAAGCATGAATGCTGATTTTGACAATTTATACAATGGCACACACTGAAAAATGTCCATTTATGACACTTCTCTCTCTCTCTCTTTAATCTTTTAGCCAATCCCTGTTCAAACTGAGGATTTACTAGTAATCCCAATTTGCTCTACATCATATAACAGCCTTTTATGTAGAACTGGATCGAAACTTTACTGAAGTTACAGTAAATAATGTTGAAGTGGTGGTGTTAGTAGTAGTAGTAGTAGTAGTCGCATGTGATGCAAGAAAGCAAGTGTATGAGCTTATGCAGCATCAGCAAAAAAAAAAAAAAAAAAAAAATCACACCATTCCCTCCAAATGCCTGTCCAGTTCCTCCTTAAATTTATTCAACCTATCAACTTCCACAACGACAAATGGAAGTTTGTTAAAGCAATTAACCACCCGCTGGCTAAAGGCAAATTTCCGCACATCTATTCCACATCTGTCCTTTCTTAATTTGAATTTATGCCCCCTTAGGTTCATAATCTGAACAAGTGGAAGGATCCCATCAGAATTCAGCGTGTGCTCAACCCATTCAAGGCCTTATACACCTCAATCAGATCAACGTGCAGGTGCTTAGTCTCCAGCCACTGAAATTTGCAGACGTTAAGCCTCTCTTGGTAAGAGGATCCCTTCATTCCCCTCACCAATCTTGTTGCCCTTCTCTGTACACGCTCAAGTAAATCTACATCCTTCCTAAAATGAGGCCTTCAGACCTGTATGCAGTACTCAAGGTGTGGCCTGACCATTGCCTTATACAGAGGGACAATCACCTTCTCCCTGCTAGCAAAATTCCTATATATCATTGACAAAACCCCATGACCTGTACTGGCAGCCTGTCTGCATTGTTCAGAAAACTTCATATCTGACTGCACAATTATTCGCAGGTCTTTTTCATTTTCTACCACCTTAAGTGTAGTACCACACAGTTGGTACGTTTCTCTGGGGTTACTTCTACCCATATGCAGTACTTTGCATTTGTCAAGGTTAAACTTCAGTTGCCACTTCTTAGACCATCTGCCCAAATTATCTAGATCCTGTTGCAGTAGCACACTGCCATTACTGTCATTAACAACAACCTTGCAAACCTTTGTATCATCTGCAAACTTCGACATTAAGCCTGATATACCTTCATCAATATCATTGATAAATATAAAAAACAACAGTGGACCCAACACCGAACCCTGTGGACTCCACTAATAACATTAGTCCACAAAGAGCAGCACCCATGGATTACCACCCTCTGTCTTCTCGCACTTAACCATCCTTTTATCCATCGTAGCAACTTACCCTTAATACCATTCTGTTCCAATTTGTACAATAGTCTTCCATGTGCAACAGTGTCAAAAGCTTTCCTGAAATCCAAATATATGATATCAAAATTATTTTTTGCATCCAGTTCCTTTGTAACCACATCATAACATCCTATCAAATTTGTCAGACAAGACTTTCCCTTAACAAACCCATGCTGTGTCTGAATTATTGCTGCAGTCTTGTCTAGATGATCCTGCAATGCATCTTTAACCAGTGACTCCTTATTTTACCCGGAACAGAAGTTTAACTGGTCTGTAATTACTCGTGTCACCCTTCGATCCCCCTTTGTGAATTTGGGGATACATTTGCACTTCTCCAGTCCGTGGGATACTCCCCTGAGTCCAAGGATCCTCTCATAATTATGGCTAAGGGTTTGCTTAGTTGCTTTGCCGTCTCCTTTAATATAACTGGATAGATTCCATCCACCCCAGGTGCTTTTCTTATGTTTAACTTCAACAATTTCTCCTCCATTTTGCTCTCAATTATTACAAAATAATTAAGTATCCTGCTACAATTTGATAACCTTCTGCCATTTTCAAACCTTAATAATTCCTCATGTGTGAATGTAGATGCAAAATACTCATTCAATTTGTTTGCTATCTGAGCAGGATCATCAACAGTCGAACCATCGATGTCAAGTGGACCATTCAGATTCATCCCCTTCCTTTTAGAGTTTATATAAGTAAAGAAATCCTTGCTGTTTTTCTTAGCATCTTTTGCCAAGGATTTCTCGTAATCTGCCTTCGCCTGCCTAACCTCTTTTGTGACCTGATTACAGACTAGCTTATATCTGCCATAGGCTTCTGAGTCGCTTGATAATTTATATGCATCCCATGCATTTTTCTTCTCTGTTACGAGTCTCATTAGTTCATTAGATAACCATTTAGGCCTAAACCTTGAACAATATTTCTTAATAGGTATGAAATGTCTAGTAGCATCCACGATTAATTCCTTGAATGCTTCCCACTTAGAATTTACTGTTGACAACGTCAGTTGATCCCACTGTACAGAATTTAAAAACTGTCGGAGACCACTGTACTCACCCTTACAGAAGCAAAAAACCCTTTCCTTTACCCCTGATGGGAATTAAATCTTTAAGTAAATCCCACATCAGTACACTGTGATCACTGCCACCTAGTGGTTCTTTTATCTGCAAATTCTTAATACACGAATGATCACTGCTGATAACCAGATCAAGAGTATTACTTTCTCTGGTTGCCTCTCGAACATGCTGCTGCAGAAAACAATCATCCAATAAATCCACAAAAGTCTGACTGGTGTGTGAGTGCCCAAAGCAAAAGTTCCAGTCAATATCTGGGAAGTTAAAATCCCCCATTATAAGACATTCCGATTTACTAGCCCACTCTATTTCTCTGTCAATTGTTCATTGTACTCATTCGAGTCATTAGGCATATAACACACTCCTACTCTTATTTTTGCTTTTGCAGTGCTTATGTCACACCAAACTGACTCAACAGTGCACTGTTCATCTATATAAACTGGATGCACTTCTTTTGATTTTATGTTTTTCTTAATTAACAGCATAACACCTTCTCCCTTTCTATCCTGTCTATCCTTTCTGTACACATTGTATTCCCCAAATTCCAGTTCAGCATTCCTTATATCTGTGTGACACCATGTCTCTGCTATCCCAGCAATATCCACCTTTGATGCCTTGACCAACACTTCAAATTCGTCAAATTTATTTACTATACTTCTAGCATTGGTATACATGCAAGCATACATGCTCCTATTCCTAGTTACCCTAACACATCCCATATACCCACCTATTTCAGGATGACTGCCATCCGTCCCTGAAATCCCCAACACCACTCGCTCCAGGTCGCTACTTGGTCGGTTCTTGCATTCAATTGTTTTTTGACTTCATCATAATCATTAACTAGATCGGATCACACAAGACTTCCCCTTCATAAACCCATAACATTTCTACTATAAAAGTTCCTTGGATATATTACGTATCTAGAGTTAAATACCTGTTAAAAATAATGAATGCAAATCAGTTAAAGAAATTTTGTAATCACAATTACTGTATTATTTGCATACAAATCAATTGAAACCTGCTATTATTGTTATGTGTTATCATTTGGTATCGAAACATAAAATCCCAATATATGGATAAAAAGCTTACTTGAATATCCTGAATTCCAAAGTACTTATTTGAGGTATTGCTCAAAACATCAAAGGCAGATATTGTTGGGATATCAGAGACATGGTGTCACACAGATATAAGGGATGCAGAACTGCAATTTGGGGAGTACAACGTCTACAGAAAGGATAGACAGGATAGGAAGGGGGGAGGGGTTATGCTATTAGTTAAGAAACACATAAAAACCAAGGAAGTGAAGCCAGTCGACATCGCTGGACAGTGCAGTGCAGTGCAGTGTTGAGTCAGTTTGGTGTGACATAAGCATTGGGAGATCAAAATTGAGAGTAGGAGTGTGCTATAGGCCTAATGACTCTGATGAGTATAATAAGGAACTGTACAGGGAAATAGAGTGGGCCAGTAAATCAGAGAGTCTTATAATGGGAGATTTTAATTTCCCAGATATTGACTGGAATTTGGGGGCTGGTTACTCACGCACTAGCAGGGCTTTTGTGGATTTATTGGATGATTGTTTTCTACATCAGCATGTTCGGGAGGCAACTAGAGGGAGTAATACTCTTGATTTGATTATCAGCAGTGATTCTTCATGCATTAAGAATCTGCAGATAAATGAACCACTAGGTGGCAGTGATCACAGTGTGCTGAAGTGGGATTTACTCAAAGAGGTAACTACCATTAGGGGTAAAGGGAAGGGTTATTGCTTCCGTAAAGGCGACTACGATGGACTGAGACAGTATTTAAATTCTATACAGTGGGACCAACTGATAATGTTACCAACAGCAAATTCAAAATGGGAAGCATTCAAAGAACTTATCTTGGAAGCTATTCAAAAATTCAAAATGGGAAGCATTCAAAGAACTTATCTTGGAAGCTTTTTATTGTTCAAGGTTCAGGCCTAAATGGTTGTCAGATGAACTAATGAGACATATGGCAGAGAAGAAAAATGCATGGGATACATACAAATTAATGGGTGACATGGAAGCCTATGATAGATATAAGTTGGTCTGTAACCAAGTCACAAAGGAGATTAGGCAGGCAAAGGCAGATTATGAGAAATCCTTGGCAAAGGATGCAAAGAAAAACAGAAAAGAGTTCTTTACCTATTTAAACTCAAGAAGGAAAGGGATGAATCAGATTGGTCCACTGGATATTGATGGTTCAACAGTTGAGGATCCAGCTCAGGTGGCTAACAATCTAAACGAGTATTTTGCATCTACATTCACACATGAGGAGTTATTAAGGAAGGGGAATGTCGTAGGTGAAGTAAACATTGGCAGTGAGCTAGATGATTTTCTAATAACTGAGAGGAAAGTGGAGGAGAAATTGTTGAGGATAAACATAAAAAAGGCACCCAGGGTGGATGGGATCTATCCAGTTATATTAAAGGAGGCAGCAAAGGAAGTAAGCAAACCCCTAGCCATAATTATGAGAGCTTCTTTGGACTCAGGGGAGGTACCCATGGACTGGAGATGTGCAAATGTAACCCCAATTCACAAAGGAGGATCAAAGGCTGACACAAGTAATTATAGACCTGTCAGTTTAACTTCGGTTCCAGGAAAATTAATGGAGACACTGGTTAAAGAAGCACTGCCGAAACTTCTGGACAAGAATTCAGTTATAGCTCAGACACAGCATGGTTTTGTTAAGGGCAGGTCTTGTCTGACCAATTTGATTGGATACTATGATGTAGTCACAAAAGAACTGGATGCAGGGAATAACTTTGATATTATATATATTTGGATCTTAGAAAGGCTTTTGATACTGTTGCGCATGGAAGACTGCTGCACAAATTGGAGAAGTGTGGCATTGGAGGCAAATTGCTGCTATGGATAAAGGGATGGTTGAGTGGCAGAAGACAGAGAGTGGTAATCAATGGACACTGCTCAACGTGGACTGATGTTATTAGTGGAGTTCCTCAGGGTTCAGTGTTGGGTCCATTGTTGTTTTCTGTATTAATAAATGATATTGATGATGGTGTATCAGGCTTAATGTCCAAGTTTGCAGACGATACCAAGGTTGGCAGGGTTGTTAAGGACACTACTGATACTATGCTGCTGCAACAGGATCTGGAAAGGTTGAGCAGATGGGCTGAGAGGTGGCAAATGAAGTTTAACATTGACAAATGTAAAGTACTACATATGGGAAACAGTAACCCCAGGTCAACGTATCAACTCTGTGGTACTACGCTGACAGTGGTAGAGAATGAAAAGGACCTGGGGGTAATTGTGCAGGCAGATATGAAGTTCTCTGAGCAGTGCAGACGAGCTGCAAGAGTAGCTCATGGTGTCTTGTCAATGATATACAGGAATTTTTCTAGCAGGGACAGGGATGTGATTATTCCCTTGTATAAGGCATTGGTCAGGCCACACCTTGAGTACTGTATACAGGTCTGGAGGCCTCATTTCAAGAAGGATGTAGAGCTGCTGGAACGAGTACAGAGAAGGGCAACAAGATTAGTGAATGGAACAAAGGGTTGCTCTTACGAAGAAAGGCTTAAGTTTTGCAAATTACAGAGCCTGGAGACTAGGCATCGGCGAGGTGATCTGATAGAGGTGTATAAGGCTTTGAATGGCTTGAGCATGCTCAATGCCGATGGGATTCTTCCTCTTGCTCAGAATAATCACCTGAGAGGGCATAAATTCAAATTGAGGAAGGACGGATGTCGGATAGATGTGCGGAAATTTGCCTTTAGCCAGCGGGCAGTTGGTTTGTGGAATAGACTCCCATCGCTTGTTGTTGAAGTTGATAGCCTAAACAAATTTAAGGCTCAGCTGGACAGGTATTTCGAACGAACGGAGGGGTGAAATGGGAGTAGTGGTTGGGTTTTTTTTTTTGTTTTTTTTTTGGCTGGTGCTGAATAAGCTTGCTTTCTTGCATCATATGCCTCTACTAATGCTAATGCTACTAGGCTTTACATACCAACTAAGAAATATTGTTCAAGGTTTAGGCCAAAATGGATGTCAGATGAACTAATGAGGCATATGGCAGAGAAGAAAAATGCATGGGATACTTACAAATTAACACATGACACAGAAGCCTATGATAGATACAAGTTGATATGCAACCAAGTTACAAAGGAGGTTAGGGGCGAAGGCAGATTACGAGAAATCCTTGGCAAGGGATGCAAAGAAAAACAGCAAAGAGTTCTTTACTTATGTAAACTCTAGAAGGAAGGGGATGAATCAGATTGGTCCACTTGATATTGATGGGTCAACTGTTGATGATCCTGCTCAGGTAGCTAACAAACTAAATGAATATTTTGCATCGACATTCACACATGAGGAGTTATTCAGAAAGGGGAATGCCAGAGGTGTATTCAACTCTAGCAGTAAGCTACAGAATCTTGAAATAACTGGGAGTAAAGTGGAGGAGAAACTGTTGAAGATAAACACAAGAAAGGCACCCGGGGTGGATGGGATCTATCCAGTTATATTAAAGGAGGCAGCAAAGGAAGTAAGCAAACCCTAAGCCATAATTACGAGAGCTTCCTTGGACTCAGGGGAGGTACCCATAGACTGGAAATGTGCAAATGTGACCCCAATTCACAAAGGAGGATCAAAGGCTGACACAAGTAATTATAGACCTGTGAGCTTAACTTCTGTTCCAGGAAAATTAATGGAGGCACTGGTTAAAGAAGCACTGCAGGATCATTTAGACAAGACTTCAGTTATAGCTCAGACACAGCATGGTTTTGTTAAGGGGAAGTCTTGCCTGACCAATTTGATTGGATCCTATGATGCAGTCACAAAAGAACTGGATGCAGGGAATAACTTTGATATTATATGTTTGGATCTTAGAAAGGCTTTTGATACTGTTGCACATGGAAAACTGCTACACAAATTGGAGCAGTGTGACATTGGAGGCAAATTGCTGCTATGGATAAAGGGGTGGTTGAGGGGGAGAAGACAGAGAGTGGTAATCAATGGACACTGCTCATCGTGGACTAATGTTATTAGTGGAGTCCCTCAGGGCTCAGTGTTGGGTCCATTATTGTTTTCTGTATTTATAAATGATATTGATGATGGTATATCAAGCTTAATGTCCAAGTTTGCAGACGATACAAAGGTTGGCAGGGTTGTCAAGGACACTACTGACACTATGCTGCTGCAACAGGATCTGGAAAGGTTGAGCAGATGGGCTGAGAGGTGGCAAATGAAGTTTAACATTGACAAATGTAAAGTACTACACATGGGAAACAGCAACCCCAGAGCAACGTATCAACTCTGTGGTACTACACTGACAGTGGTAGAGAATGAAAGGGACTTGGGGGTGGTTGTGCAGGCAGATATGAAGTTCTCTGAGCAGTGCAGACGGGCTGCAAGAGTAGCTCATGGAGTATTGTCAATGATATATAGGAATTTTTCCAGCAGGGATAAGGAGTTGATTATTCCATTGTATAAGGAAATGGTCAGGCCACACCTAGAGTACTGTATACAGGTCTGGAGGCCTCATTTCAAGAAGGATGTAGAGCTGTTGGAACGAGTACAGAGAAGGGCAACAAGATTAGTGAATGGAACAAAGGGGTGCTCTTACGAAGAAAGGCTTAAGTTTTGCAAATTACAGTGTCTGGAGACTAGGCACCAGTGAAGTGATCTGATAGAGGTGTATAAAGCCTTGAATGGTTTAAGCATGCTCAATGCTGATGGGATTCTTCCTCTAGCTCAGAAAAATCACCTGAGAGGGCATAAATTCAAATTGAGGAAAAACAGATGTAGGATAGACGTGCGGAAATTTGCCTTTAGCCAGCGGGTGGTTGGTTGGTGGAACAGACTTCCATCCCTTGTGGTGGAGGTTGATAGCCTAAATAAGTTTAAGGCTCAGCTGGACAGGTATTTTGAACGAACAGAGGGGTGAAGTGGAAGTGGGTTTTTTTTTTTTTTTTTTTGGCTGATGCTGCATAAGCTTGCTTTCTTGCATCAAATGCCTCTATTAATGCTAATGCTAATTTGCCACAACTTGCATGAATACATTTGTTCAGCATACTTATTATGGGGTGTGGTGAGAAGTAGGGATGAAAGTCTGTTTATTTTACTTCATATTTTGCACTTCATTGTGTAAAACTTTAATAGTTGCTTTTACACAAGAGGATCTGAACCCACATGATACTTTGGCATACGCCCACCAATATATACATATTACCTTAAAGAGCTTTGACAGCTGATTGTTAAGAGAAGACACTGGTAACAAAATGTGTGTTTGGAGCTATATTTTTAAAGAAAGAAAATTAAGATGAAATTTTCATTTTCTAGATAGATGGAATGGTCATGGAGCAGTCATGATTTAAATATTGGTAATGTACAAGAGACGTTCAGTAAATTATCTATCTACCTATGACGGAAATGAGATAGAGGTAAAAATCTGTTTTTATTTTTCAATGTAGCTCCGCTGAACTTCAATACACTTGTTCCATTTTGTTGGCAATGAGAAATACCAAACAAATAAAATTTTTTATCCTGTCCATCAAAAAATGAAGAAACAGCAGACTTCAGTTCATTATTATCGGCAAAGTGACATCTACGTACATTTTTCTTGAGGTGTTGAAACAGGAAATAGTCACTGGGGGCCAGATTCGAACTGCAACATGGATGAATAAGTTCTGTAAAGCCACACTCTCTCAAAGCAGCAACAACAGGCATGTTGTCCTGAAGAAGCAGCACACCTCTGGAAAGTTTTCCATCGTTCTTTTACTTTATGACATCCCTTAGATTGTATAGTAGGAATGCATATGCCTCCCCAGTGACTGTCTGCTTGTGTCCCAAGTAGTGAATGTACAAATTCCCTCAGCATCCCAGAAAATGGTGGCCATAATGTTGCCAGCTGAAGGTTGTTGCTGTTGTTTGAGAGCTATTGGCGCAAGAGCAGTATGTGCCTAGTCTAGGTTAGAGAGTTTCATATTTTGACAGATTTCATTTTTCTTAATGTTCTTTAGAAGGAAGCCAAGATTTCGTTTTATAATTATGCAGCTTTTTCATAAATGTTATACTATTAGTTTTGGTAGTATCTGATTAACTTAAGAAAAAAGAAAACGTTAATATTTAAACATCTAAAATTGTTTTAAGCATTAGGTTGTTCTGTGCATTCATTATTGTTTGAAAGGCTCTTATACATTCTCTGATAAATCTTGGACAGTTCACCATGAAGTGAGGTACAGTGAGCGGATCTTGACAGTTTTGGCATTGAGGAGGATTTTCATCTCTGAGTAGGTAAGAATGAGTCATATGGGTATGTCCGATTCACAATTGGGCACTGAAGGAAGTGTACGAAATTTTTTGGGTGAGGGAAAACCCTTGTGCTTCCATTACACTGATTCTTGCTTGGTCTCAGGATCCCAGTGATGAATCCATATTTCATCACCTGTAACAATTCTGGAGATGAAAGTTTCAGCATCCCTTCCAGAAAGCTCTAAATTCTCCTTATAGCAACGTACACTGAATTGCTTCTGCACAAGGGCCAGAAATCTAGGGTTCCACCATGCATTGACCTTAGTCATTCCCAAATGTTCATGGAGGATGGTTATAACTGTTCCCTCAGATATGTCACATTCCTTAAAGGGACACCTTTAAACGTCTCTCATTCAGCACAAAGGTTTCCATAGCTTGGTACATTTCTGGAGTGATCACTGTCACAGGTCTTCCTGGATGTGGATCATCTCTCTCTCTCTCTCTCTCTCCATCCCACTTGAATTGTTTTGACCAGAATTTCACCTGGTACTCTGAAGGTGCACTGTTGCTATATGCAGCCACCATCATTTCATGAATGGCCTTTGGTCAATTTCCTGTTTTGGTGATAAACTTGATGACTGAACAATGCTCCAATTTCAGCAAAACTATAATTTGATACAGATGTCTTCCTTCTTTCTGTACAGCAGCACAACCTAAAAACATAGTGGGATCAAAATTAGTATGATTCAAGTTGAGATATATAGGGAACATGATAAGTCAAACTGAAATATAACTATGGGAAATACCTTAGGTAGATAATTTATTGAATGCCCCCTTGTAATTTAATAGTGCTTTGCAAAAGATTAAATCTAGAATAGGTGTTATGTTTCTGGATCATACAAGTTGTCTTGGATATAACTATGTATTTTATAAAATGAGTATTAAAATTTATGAAAGTTGTCTAAATTGCAAAATTTACAATAAGCTTTCACTTTAAAGAACACAATGTTCAAAAGAATATGGAAATCTGGTTATCACAGCTTTCCGGATGCTCAGAAGATACAGCATTTACATTTGCATAGGTATGTTAATAAAGGTAACATATCTGAAATATACATCTAAAATCTTAAAATGAAGAAGCTAACACAGAGGGTAAGCACTTAAACTTTCTTTTCATTGAAAAGAAAGTTTAAGTTGTGACATAAAAGGAAGAAAAGTAAAACCTGTTTAATTCTAAAAGAAAAGATAAGAAATGACTACTGCATGCACAAGAGCCCAGAAATATATACCAAACTCATATTACTTGCTATTCCAATAAAAACAAATATGTTTACATTTCTTTTCATACATATTTCTTAATGTAGGTTCACAGATTCGATGAAAGAAAAACAAAAGGTATACCATTCTGTTTCTATTTCTTGTTTTCAAAAACACTGGAAGCAAGACTAGATCTATGATTGTGCTAAGGCTATAATGTGCCAAAATCAGGTCATATAAAATCGAACAGTTAATATTTCAGTGATCTAACAAATAGCGATCTAGGTCACTATGTTGAAATGCATAATAATAAAAAACTAGCAGCACCAGTACCCCTTGCGAAAATTTCTCAATTGGTAGTAGAGTTTTTCTCTAGCTGTCCTAAAGAAATGTAGACTGTGTTTGATCATGAGCAGGTAAGCCAGTATTCATCAAATCTTTTCTTTCTAGGTAGGCAGCGCTAGTAGAGAAAATTGGCGAGTTCTATAAAATAAAACTATTCAGAATTTTTAAATTTTTCCATGTTTCTGCACATCTAGAAAGAAATATCTTTAATTTCAGACCAAATCGGTTAGGCCTATTGTATACAATGGCTACAGCTAGCTGTACCAGTTGTGAAAATTTTGCAATTGGTAGCAGAGTTTTACTATTATTATTTATTATTTATTTTGTTTTTTGGGAACAAGGACATGATTGTGTGAATGTGCAAATTGTTAATCAGAAAAAATGCATTTTCAATTTAGACAACAACTGTTTGTTTAACAGTTAACATCTTCCTGTAGCTCCATCTATGAAGTGAATGTTGAACAATTCTTGTTTGTAGGTACAAAACCGGAATTTTTCAATTTTAACAACTTTCTGCATACCTAGGAAGAAATATCTTTAATTTGAGACCACTTCCAGCCCGATAAGTTAAGCCTATTGTTCACACTGACGGTCGAAAGAAAACGGCTTCCGTATTGAATATATAGATATGTAAAAAAATTTATAAAATGGTAAATTTTAAATATGTGTGAAAAGATTTAAAGATTTTTAAATAACTAAAAATGGGTGACACATTGACATTGCTGGATAAAATCTGAGTGTGTTTAAGGCTCAGTCAAATGACTAAGAGCAGTAAAATATAAAATACATTCATGTCTATAATGTGGACACTCAGACAGAATATACCTTATGATTAAAAAGGTGTCACATTTTTCATACATAGAAGAATCATCTGCCCTCGGCAGGAATGAAAGAGCAAAATGACTGTGTATTATGTAGAGGCAAGCAAGCAAATCTACTTCCTCCCCTCTCTGAGGTTCCTGTGCAAACTAGATTGTGTTACAGGCTTTATTTGACAAAGCTTTTCGTGACTTGCACATGCCAAGATTGTTGCTACTGTATGTGATATTACCTGACTAACAAGTTGCAACTGTTCTTGGGTTGTAGTGATATTGCAGAATCTGCCAGTATATTACCCCTGATCTCAATATAGCTTGGAATCCAGAGAAACAATGTCAAAAGAACACTCAGAAAGAGAAAGTAACACCTGCTGGACCTGGATCAAGATTGGATGAAGATTATATCTCATCCCTCATAAAGCCCATAGTATACTTAAAGAGTCTATAGACAATGTACATATTTGGTAATTGTTAGTTTTAATGTGGCCTAAGGCTAATTCTTTAGCATACAACCCCAGGGGCTCACATCTGTTGAGTACGGGATTGCCACACCCAGGGTCCTGAGCTGGATATCATCATTCTTCTCTTTCTTGGTGATTCCCTTCTACTTCTGACTCTTGTTCTCTCTCTCTCTCTCTCTCAGGGTAACTCAGAATTTTTTTTTTTTTTTGGCTGCTGTAGCATAAGCCTTATACTTCCTTGCAACCATATGGCTAATAATAATAAATAATAAACTCTGGTGAGTATATTATTTATTATCTCTGTTCGTCAGGATTTTCTCAGATATAGTGTTATTTGCGAATATGGCAAGAAGTCAAGTCAAAGTGTTTTGTTTGGTGGGCAGCATAAAGTTGTTTGTAGACAGAATTTGGAGTGGTGGTGGTGGTGGTCTTTCTCCACTTGATAACAGAGAAGTTGTATGATGGTGTTTGAGCAAGGCAGGGTGGAAGTATTTGCTTTGGTAGCTAAGCAACATTGTCTACTCTGATGTTAAGCTTGCTGAGTAGGTCTTGGACATGAATACCAGAGGGTCAGTTGGCAGTTTGACTGGTGTTATAGAGATTTTCCCATTGTGGCTCAAAAACAGGTGTCTGCATGCATTGGTCTGGCAGGGATTTCAGTTTGAAAGAATACTATTGAGACAATTATATCCTATGGAGTGTTAGCGAAAACTCATTTGCTTCAACGTAGAAGCTCGGATGACAGGAGATGTTCAGAATGGCCCAGTAGCAATACAAATCACTTGGTAGTGGATGGGATCCAGACATCGGAGTATGCTGATCTAGCAGATGTGTATACCCGGGACTCACAACCTATCACACGAGTGCACGACAGAGGTGCAATAAAGTGCACTGGTCGGCACCCCAAGAATTAGATGAGATTGCGTGTATGATTTTCAAGCTTATCATGCACTTAACACGTAGTTGACGGTTGTGTTGTAGAAAGATCAACTTTCTATCAAATACAATCTCCAAAAATCTAGTCTCAAGTACTACCAGAATAGCAATTTGTCCGTTGCAGTTCAGGTTCAGGGTGAAAGTTGCATTTGCTGGAAAAAAGTACCCAAATGGTCTTTTGCAGGGAGAACCTGAAGCCATCAATTCACTGCCCATGAGTCAATGAAACATTGCAGTTGTCTCTCAATTACCTTCATGTTGCTGGAATTGGGAGAAGATGCTAAAATCATCAACACAGACAGCACAGTTTACAGATGGAGGAAGTTGTCCCATGATGGAATTCACTTTGATGGCAAAAAGCATAACACTTAAAATGATCCTTGGGATACTCATTCCTCTTAGCAAAAGGGCCAAAAAAAAGATTTCCAATCTAATTAAATGGTTGAGAGTGGCCCTGTTCTTTTGGAAGCCACTCTGGAGAGGAGGCTATATGCCTCCTAATACCATATAGAATGGACACTGACCATTCTCTCCAGGATTTTTCTCAGGTGGCTAGTCAGAGTGATAGGAAAAGTATTTTGTTGAGACTCTGGGATCTTTTCCTGGCTTAGGAAAGGCAAGTACGATTGCTTTATGCCAGAAATCTGGAAATTGCTCTTCTAGAAAGCTTCTATGTCCAGAAAGTGCAATTGTTGCTGACAGATGTTTGATAATTTCATGATGGATCAGATCTCATCCAGCAGTACTTGCCTTAGTAAGAGTTAGAGATGTTTTTAACTCTTCTATGGTGAAGGGTCCACTATATGGATGAGTGATGAAGGGTGTGATTTATATTTCTCCTTCATTTTCCAGATTTTGTCCCACACAGCTTTAGCACTGGTCAACTGAGTAATAGTGGATGCAATGTAGATCTACAATTCATTTTGGCTCTTGTGGCAAATACGGAGTGCTTTGGCACATGCACGTTTAAAGGCCCAAGAGATTGGCTGTGGTAGAATACCACTGGAATATTCCCTCCAAGTTTTGTTTTGTGCCTTTTTTTGCACTGTGCATTCAGCATTCCCAAGGTTTTAGATGTGATGAAAACCAGGTAGATGTTTTTGGAATTGTAATTGCAGCTGCACAGAAATGGTTTCTGTGATGTAGGCTACTGCACCATTGATAGGCTCCTCACTGACTGCAGTGATGACAAACTCTGCCAGATGTTGAAAGCCATTCCAGTTGGCCTGATCAATCTTCCACTGTGGTAACCTAAAAAGTAGACATTTGTTAAGGAGCCTGGAACTTCTGTAGAGGTTCTCCTCTGCCTCCTAAGTGAGTGAAATGGAGCATACAAAAAGATCAATAGCAGAGAACATACAGGAGGTATATGGAAAAAAAGGTTAGTTCCCACATTTAGAAGGAATAGGTAATTGTCAGTAAGAATGTCCTCTATAACACGCCTCTTCCATTAATGGCAGCACTACCCCACTGGGTATTATGTCCACTGAAATTGCCCAAGGGTAGGACAGGGGTGGGCAGCTGCACAATAATCAAAGTCTATCTGGAAGATGTCAGCCCCAAGTGGAAAATAAATTGAGCAGACTGTTAACAAAACCCTACTGTAAGGTGAATTGCTACTACTATTATGCTGGTGGAAAGCAGAATAAGTGAAATTGGGTGTAGTTGTCCAGAAGGATAGTATCCCCCTCAGTGGGCAGGTCTATTCCCAGTTCTTTCCTCATATATGATAGTAGCATTAAGAAAGGAAAAGATTTTCATCTGCCTTCAAATATGTCTCCTGCAAGCAAAAGAACTGGGTCACACTTTTGCAGTCAGTTCCTGATAACATCAGTATTTTGCCGGAATCCACAATAATTCCACTGTAGGAATTTAGCCATTATTTTGGCTTGGCAGATTCGTCAGTCAGCTTCCAGTGCCGAGGGCTTATTCTTCTCAGTCTTGGCTTTATCTTTTTTTGGGGGAGGAGTATGGACGCTGTCCTGTGTTCATTTCTTCCTCCACAAAGAGTTCCAAGACTGAATCACCTGGAACTCTTTGTGGAGTCTTGGAATTCAGTCTTGGAACTTCCTTGGAACTTACCTCCTTCCATTCAACAATTTTTTCTTGAGAGGCAGGGGATGCATCAGTTTTTTCCTTTTCTCTAGGAATTTTCTTTTTTAGTGGTGAGCACTAGGATTACTATGGGAGTGGCAACTGATTGATCCTTCTGTGCAGGTTTTTGTGAGTTTAACAAGTAGTGTGCGGCAGGACTGAATGACTCTTTTGGTGGGATAGTAGCAGTAGTAGTAGCTTGTGATGCAAGAAAGCAAGTGTATGAGCTTATGCAGCATCAGCCAAAAAAAAAAAAAAAAAAATCACACCATTCCCTCCAAATGCCTGTCCAGTTCCTCCTTAAATTTATTTAACCTGTCAACTTCCACAACGACAGATGGAAGTTTGTTCCAGCAATTAACCACCCGCTGACTAAAGGCAAATTTCCGCATATCTATTCTACATCTGTCTTTTCTTAATTTGAATTTATGCCCCCTTAGGTTCGTAATCTGAACAAGTGGAAGGATCCCATCAGAATTCAGCGTGCTCAACCCATTCAAGGCCTTATACACCTCAATCAGATCACCGCGCAGGTGCCTAGTCTCCAGCCACTGCAATTTGCAGAACTTAAGCCTCTCTTGGTAAGAGGATCCCTTCATTCCCCTCACCAATCTTGTTGCCCTTCTCTGTACACGCTCAAGTAAATCTACATCCTTCCTAAAATGAGGCCTCCAGACCTGTACGCAGTACTCAAGGCGTTGCCTGACCATTGCCTTATACAGAGGGACAATCATTTCCTTCTCCCTGCTAGTAAAATTCCTATATATCATTGACAAACCCCATGAACTGCCCCGGCAGCCTGTCTGCATTGCTCAGAAAACTTCATATCTGACTGCACAATTACTCCCAGGTCTTTTTCATTTTCTACCACCTTAAGTGTAGTACCACACAGTTGGTACGTTTCTCTGGGGTTACTTCTACCCATATGCAGTACTTTGCATTTGTCAAGGTTAAACTTCAGTTGCCACTTCTTAGCCCATCTACCCAAATTATCAGGATCCTGTTGCAGCAGCACACTGCCATTACTGTCATTCACAACAACCCTGCCAACCTTTGTCTCATCTGCAAACTTCGACATTAAGCCTGATATACCTTCATCAATATCATTGATAAATATACAAAATAACAGTGGACCTAACACCGAACCCTGTAGGACTCCACTAATAACATTAAGTCCACGAAGAGCAGCACCCATTTATTACCACCCTCTGTCTTCTCCCACTTAACCATCCTTTTATCCATTGTAGCAACTTACCCTTAATACCATTCTGCTCCAATTTGTACAATAGTCTTCCATGTGCAACAGTGTCAAAAGCTTTCTTGAAATCCAAATACATGATATCAAAATTATTTTTTGCATCCAGTTCCTTTGTAACCACATCATAATATCCTATCAAATCTGTCAGACAAGACTTTCCCTTAACAAACCCATGCTGTGTCTGAATTATTGCTGCAGTCTTGTCTAGATGATCCTGCAATGCATCTTTAACCAGTGACTCCATTATTTTACCCGGAACAGAAGTTAAACTAACTGGTCTGTAATTACTCGTGTCACCCTTCGATCCCCCCTTTGTGAATTGGGGATACATTTGCATATCTCCAGTCCATGAGGACCTTCCTGAATCCAAGGATGCTCTCATAATTATGGCTAAGGGTTTGCTTAGTTGCTTTGCCGCCTCCTTTAATATAACTGGATAAAACCCATCCACCCCAGGTGCTTTTCTTATGTTTAACTTCAACAATTTTATTTTTCCTCCACTTTGCTTTCAGTTATTACAAAATCATTAAGTATCCTGCTACAATTTGATAACCTTCTGCCATTTTCAAACCTTAATAATTCCTCATGTGTGAATGTAGATGCAAAATACTCATTCAGTTTGTTTGCTATCTGAGCAGGATAATCAACAGTCAAAACATTGATGTCAAGCGGACCAATCAGATTCATCCCCTTCCTTTTAGAGTTTATATAAGTAAAGAAATCCTTGCTGTTTTTCTTAGCATCTTTTGCCAAGGATTTCTCGTAATCTGTCTTCGCCTGCCTAACCTCCTTTGTGACCTGATTACAGACTAGCTTATATCTGCCATAGGCTTCTGAGTCGCTTGATAATTTATATGCATCCCATGCATTTTTCTTCTCTGTTACGAGTCTCATTAGTTCATTAGATAACCATTTAGGCCTAAACCTTAAACAATATTTCTTAATAGGTATGAAACTTTTAGTAGCATCCACGATTAATTCCTTGAATGCTTTCCACTTAGAATTTACTGTTGGTAACATCGTCAGTTGATTCCACTGTACAGAATTTAAAAACTGTCGGAGACCACTGTACTCACCTTTACGTAAGCAAAAACCCTTTACCCCTAATGGTAAATAAATATTTAAGTAAATCCTACATCAATACACTATGATCACTGCCACCTAGTGGTTCTTTTATCTGCAAATTCTTAATACACGAATGATCACTGCTGATAACCAGATCAAGAGTATTACTTTCTCTGGTTGCCTCTCGAACATGCTGCTGCAGAAAACAATCATCCAATAAATCCACAAAAGTCTAACTAGTGTGTGAGTGACCAACCCACAAGTTCCAGTCAATATCTGGGAAGTTAAAATCCCCCATAAGGCATTCCGATTTACTAGCCCACTCTATTTCTCTATAATACACTCCTATTCTTATTTTTGCTTTCGCAGTACTTATGTCACACCAAACTGACTCAACAGTGCACTGTTCATCTATATAAACTGGATGCACTTCTTTTGATTTTATGTTTTTCTTAATTAACAGCATAACACCTTCTCCCTTTCTATCCTGTCTATCCTTTCTGTGCACCTCAAATTCCAGTTCAGCATTCTTTATATCTGTGTAATACCAAGTCTCTGATATCCCAACAATATGTCTTGACCAACACTTCAAATTCATCAAATTTATTTACTATACTTCTAGCATTGGTATACATGCATACATACATGCTCCTACTCCTGTTCCTAGTAATCATTTCTGTTTGGGTTCAAATGGTATGATTCCCTGCTACCTTCTGAGCATAGGTAGATTTGTTTATATTCAAGAGTTTCACCACTTTTCTTACCTCCTGACATTCAGCTCTGCCTTAAGTCTTTGAATTTCTTTTTTCTTCTTTCCACCTATGACATGCTTGTGAGCAAGCAGGATGCTCTCCTTGGCAGTCAATGCAGGTGGATTTTGTAGTGAACATGATGTAGTTTTCATGGTCCATTGTAGCACATGGAACACAATCAAGAGCTTCACAACAAGCTATTTGATTTCTGTCACTTAAAGTAATCGGAACGTATGGTCACACCAGACAACTGATATCGGAGCTGGACTTAAACTTGTTGTGACCTTAAGCTATAAAATGCATGAGGCCATTCTTCCTCCATCAAATAATAAAAAATTTTAAATTGACAATAAATTAAATGGGCTGTACAATTATACAGGCTTCAATAGGTATGTAATATAATTTATAAGATGGCACATTACATTTGTGCATATTCTTTATTAACTTATGTTAAATAATAACAAAATTAAGTAATATAATAAAATTATAATCTATAAATTCTCTGTATGTATATCACAAACATTATTCTTTGGTTTTTGTAGAAAGAAAAACAGATAACAAATAAAAATCAGTAAATGGTAGAATGTTCTCATTCTACCGTTTACTGTTGTCATTGTCATCAAGTGAGCTGCTGGATGTAGCAGTCAATTAGCGACTGCTACATCCAGCAGCTCACTTAATGGATGTAGCAGTTAATTAGCGATTAACAACAATAGTCAAACCCATAACAAAAATTATCACAATTTTATATGATGTTTACAGTTCACCTATGACAATATTAAAAAAAAGGATTTTTTGGCTCAGAGGAGCTATTCTAAATGTTTGTTACTTCTGGTCTCTACATTGTCGCCCAAGCAAAGCCATTTTACTGATTTAGGAGAGCTTGCCAATTCTTCCAAACTCTTCTGGATAAAGAAGGCGACATTTTTCCTATATGCTGCTCACTTGTATGGTGTGTATCAGGTAAAAGGGTGTTGGACCTGATATAACTTCTGCTTTCTGTCTTTTCACCGTGACTTTAGCAAGTGACATTAGCAGGGTTGTCTTCCAATTTTTCAGATAGGAATCATGTTGGGGCCCCTGAAGAAATAATTTTATCGGGATTCATAATGTTTTATTTTATGTTCTGTGCTCATGCTCTCCACCAACAACAGAGCCAAAATGGGATGTCCACTACCATGCAAGCAATAAATGAGCTCAGGAGTGGGATAGCAAGGCTACCCAGATACTATACCTGCACTTGTGCCAGCCTGAATCCTGTCCCTTGGACCAAGAGGGTATGGGAATGGCATTGACACAGCTGATCCTGGTTGAGCCATCCAGATCCACCCATCTCATCAAAGAAGGGCCAAAGTGGTGTGTTGAAGCTGGATCTTTCAACCACCACAATCCCCCTTTTCAAATTTCCATGCATCACAGCGCATGGTAAATATGCTGGATTCCTATGGTGTTAGCCTGGAACTTAGGCTTTAGGCATTGGATCCCAGTGATGCCAATCTGGAAGACCAGCAGCATCATCGAGATGTTCCCCCCCTCATCACGTATAGGTGCACACATTGACGGGCTAGATCTACTAGCTATTGAAATTACAATTATTGAAAAGAAGTCTATGAAGTGTAATACTTAAGTATAAAAGCTTGAATATAATTTAAAACTTACCATTTCATGAACAAGTGGAGCAATGATTCCACCGATGCGTGCAAACATACTACTCACACCAATTCCAGTGCTGCGTACAGTTGTGGGATATATTTCAGATGTATATACATATATAATTGCAAAAGATGCAGCAATTGCACTTTTTCCAACTACAGCCAGTAACACAATTAACCAGGTCAAGTAGGGGAAACCTAACACAAAAAAGAAATTTCAAAGCAAATATTAAAAAAAAGAAAAAACCATAACTGGAAATATCTGCTTTTTTAATTTTTTTTTTTTTTTTTTTTAGTATTATTAAATAATGACATCCCAACTTGGGCCATATAAATATGAGAAGCAGTTAGGAAATCAATGGTGTTTGGTTCAACCCACAGCACCAGTTCTGCTTACCAAAAGTGGCCCACTGGGTACTCACATCCTTTCATCCGGCCTTCGAGTCAAGCAAGCCGGGATTCTCACTCATTTAAAGTTTGAGAATAGGTTGAGGCTGTTTTGGCCTTAAGACCTACAATCATTCATTTTATTGTGTGAGACTGATTCCCTTGAATGCAAGCTATTATGAGGGAAAATTCAGAGGAAACCAGCTACTAGATGGTTTGATTAGCCTTTTGCTTCAATACCTGGGTCTGACAATCGATTTGCACAACTGAATCATTGCAGACTTCCAAAAGATTTTCCAATAGATATCATGGGAAGGTGAAAAAAATTTTTTTGCAACTTTTGTTACAACATGGATGATATTAGAATGCACACATGATACAAGAAAGTGTTTTTTTTTTTAAATGAACTTTTTATTTAACTTGTCGGTGACGGCACCCAAAAGATACTACACCAACATGTATACGCATGTATGTATGTAAGGTAAAAGTAATAAATAAATTGAAAAGTGCGAAGATGGAGGTGTAAATTACACAGAATGACAAAACTAATAGAAGAATAGGTTGTCACAGACATTCTCTCAGATATGCCAGACAAGCTGTACTTGCTACCTGGGAGTCTAAAACGCTGATGGAACTGATATTCGGGTGAAACTCAAGTCAAGTCGACCCAATTTCGGAGAAGTCTGGCTGTCACGGTCTGTGACAGCCAAATCCTCTGCTTGCACCTTCACGATGGTGGGACTGTTAGTAATCTTGGGTATAACCTCCATGCACAAGTACATGCTGAGTGACCATCCAGGTGTGAACCAACGTAAGCAGGGGTCGAGGTGTGCCGCCCACACCACATGGAGGAACGCTATCTGTCCATGAGACCAGGCAGTACTAGGTGGTAGATGACTCTCATCAACCAGTGCAATACCACCACTTTGCTTACTGGAGGTTTAAATTGGTGGAACCCATGTTTAGTCTCTAAAGCTAAGTTCCGGTCAACCCTTCCTCATCTCTTCCATCATGCAGTATGATTGATGACTTTTGAGGTTATGATGAACATCGTGGCGAGATCCAATATTCCTTACATTTCGAGGGTACAGCTCTAAAATGGTGTTCGCAGGCCGGTTGCTAGTTAGTACACCTATTGTTAACTCTCCAGGAGGCTTCCGGATCAGCTAGTGCATAATCTTGCTACCTCTACTCTGCCAGATAGTCACTGGAGAAAGTCCGAGTAGTGTGTATGCGGGGAGCATTGTCGAGGCCACGTTATGTCAAGGATCTGGGTATATTCTTACCACATTTCCGCCATATCCAAAAATTTCATTACTTCATACAGCATGTCTCACCCACTTTTTCTTACTATTGAATACACAATGAATTGTCAAACTAATTAAGCAAGCTTATCTGCGTAAAGATCTAAACCTCCCAAACACTTCCTAATTCATTTCACAAATATACATGGTCTCAATTCTAATCTCAACGATGTCCATTTCCACTTGCAGTCTGCCAAACCTCATGTACTTTTTCTGACAGAATCCCAGTTATTGGTTAATTCAACTACTGCTCATCTCAGATGCCCAAATTATTCGCTGTATAATTCCTTTTGCCTAAAAGTGGTACTTGTGCATATGACCGTTCTGATATTATCTGTCAGAGACTTGGAAATTTGGAATCTCCTCTCTTTGATCTTCTCTGGCTTAAAATCTCTCTACCTCATTGTGTCAAAATCTTTTGTCTCTACCGTTCTCCCAACTCCACTAATCACTTGGAGCTCTTTGACTTCCTCTCTTTGCAACTTGACTTGCTCCAGTCCAACTTTCCTAACAGTGAGGTAATTTTCCTTGGTGATTTTAATGTTCACAACTCCAGCTGGATTCCATTTTCTAGTCACACCAACCCAGCTGGTCGAGATGCTGAGGCTTTTGCAATTACTAATGACCTTGCACAGATTGTTCATTTACCTACAAGAATACCGGACCATCCTAATCATACAGCCAACACGCTTGATCTTTTTCTCACAAACAACCTTTCTAAGTACAAGTTTGAAGATCAAGGTTGTGATCCGAAGTGCCTTTAGGCACTTCGGATCACAACTTGGTGATTGTCTCTTCAATGGAGCCTTTATCTCATTGCTATTCCCAACCTTGTGTTGTTTGGCATTACAAGAATGCAAAATGGGATGACCTGCGAGATTTCTTTTCTTCTTTTCCTTCGTCAGATTAGTGTTTCAAAACGTCTGATGTCAACGTTTTCTCAGATCGTGTCAGTGAGATTATTCTTGCAGGAATAGAATCCTTTATCCCACACTCCACTTTAAAATCTCGTCCTTTATCTAAACCTTGCTTTTCCAATAAATGTGCTAAGACTGTTCAAGAGAAGAACATTGCATATCATAATTGGCTTGTTTCTAATTCTTCAATTTCATTTTCTGCCTACACCAAAGCTTACAACGATTGTAGAGGAGATGTTATTAATTACTACTTAATTTGTTACTACTTACAACAATTGTTATTAATCAGTCCAAACTAGAGTTTGAACAGGCTAAGAGTAGAAAACTTGCTTCTTGCCCTAATGGTAGCCGAGCATTCAGGACTCTCACCAAAGCTATTGGCCACAACATTTGCCCATCTCTGCTCCCACTTGTGTCCAAACCAGATGGTTCTGTTGTCACTTCAGCCAAGGATAAAGCTGACCTGCTAGCATCCCATTTTTCTTCCAACTCATGTATTAATGATCTTGGTAAAACACCGCCCACCATTCCCAACATGCTCCCTTCAATGCCTCCTGTTGTCTTCCATCAAAAGGATGTCAGAAGGATTTTGACAAATCTTGGTGCTAGGAAAGCTCCATGTCCCGATGGTATTTCTCCACTTGTTCTCAAAACCTGTGCTCCTGAACTTACTCCTATTCTTTGCCACCTTTTTTCACTTTCTTATTCCAAAGGTGTTTTTCCTTCTGCTTGGAAATTTGCTCATATCCTGCCAGTTCCTAAAAAGGGTGACAAATCCCACCCATCCAATTATCGTCTCATTGAAATTACTACTACTCTTTCTAAAGTAATGGAGAAATCAATTAACCCCAATTCTTAAACTACCTAGAAACCTTCCGTCTGATCAACGATCGCCAGTATGGATTCCGTCAGTGTCGATCCACTGGTGATATTCTGGCTTATGTTACCCATTTATGGACTAATTCAATGGAAAGGTTCGGTGAAATACAAGTAGTTGCTCTTGACATCTCAAAGGCTTTTGATCGTGTTTGGCATAAAGGTCTTCTAAACAAGCTTCCATCTTATGGTTTGCCAACTGTTTTTTGTAATTGATTATCCACTTTTCTCTCTGATCGCTCACTGAGGGTGATGGTAGATGGCTCTCTGTCTTCTAACTTCTCCACTAATGCCGGTGTCCCCCAAGGTTCAGTTCTTTCCCCCACTCTTTTCCTCTTGTATAATAATGACCTCTTCCATTGACTGGAAATCCTATGCATAGTTTTTCCGGTGATACCACATTGCATTCCACTTTTCATTTGAGAAACCTTGCCCTACTGAATCAGCTTTAACTTCTTGAAAATCTGCTACCAATTCCTTAAATGCTGATCTTCATGTAATTCTCCAGTGGGGCAAAGACAACTTAGTTGATTTCAACCCTTCTAAAACTCAGTTTTGTCTTATATCTCGCAAAAAGGATTCTTCTGCTCCTGTGCTTATCTTTGGTGACACTCCGATTTCTAGGCAAAATGATATAACTCTTTTGGGGATTACCCTGACTTCTAATCTCTCTCTCTCTCTTGGCACAAGCACATTACAAATATTGCTTCCTCTGCATCTAAAAAACTTGGTTTTCTCTTTCGTTCTTGGCGTTACTTTTCTTCCAAACAGCTGCTCACCTTGTATAAATCGCAAATCCGCTTTACCATGGAATATTGTTCCCACATCTGGGAAATGTTTTGCCCCAAAAACCTTTCTTGGGCTTCTTGATTCCCTTCAGAAGAGGGCAGTTAGGTTAATTAATGATTCATCGCTAACAGAGTCTCTCCACTCGCTGTCTCATAGACGTACTGTTTCTGCTGCATGCCTCTTCTACAGATAATTCCATTGGGCACTGTTCTTCTGAATTGGCTTCTATAATTTCTGCTCTCTCTCTCTTTCAAAACAGTCTGAAAACGTGCAGCCACCAGCCAACATCCATTTACTTTCCAACTTCAAACTCACAGAACCAACTTTTCATCTTCCTCATTTATTCATTCAACTGCAGTTTTCTGGAACAACCTTCCTTCATACGTATTTCCTGAAAATTACAGTCCACAGAAGTTCAGGTCCAATGTCAACAAATATCTTCTTTCGTCTTCTCAACCTCCAACCCAAGCATGGTATTAAGTACTATAGGTTCTAATACCTCTCGTGTTTGGGGTTTACATAAAAAAAAAAAAGGAGATAGTGAAGGCATGAGAAAGCGAGAAAGAATGTGAATATCCTATATGATATAATGAATTAAATAAAATTATGGGCTAAATTGGATTGCCAATTAGAGAGAAGGGAACTGTAAAGCAAAAATGATTAGATTCATACATAGCATAACAGCAAGCTTCAGATAAGGGTAGGATACTTTGGTTATAAGTCCAGGAAAGGGGTGAGAAAATGATAAAATTAAAATCTGAATGCTAGCTAAAAATAAATATTGATATATAATCAGGTATTTCTTCAGGGGTTAACACCTGATCATGTATCAAAAACTGCATTTCTATACTTGTCCCTACTTGTGGAAGAAAAGGAATTTTAAAAATAAGTGAGAGAAAATAGGATGGTAAAGCAATCTGAATGCAGTGTACGTTGTAGAACTTAATAAATTAAAGTAAAATAGTAATAAAATTAAAATAAGTGCTTTCAGTGTAACTTATATGCAATAATAGGTGGTTATAAGTGAAAATTGGTAAATAATGTGATTTAGCAAGATTTTTTTGGAGAATCTGTATAAGGACTTAAAATTATACAAAAATGCAAGCAAATGGTATAAGGTAAGGGAGTGAATCAAGGAAAGGGAAGGAAGTGTAGATAAAAAAAGGCAAAGATAGCAAGAGGGTAAGGACAGTAGGAATGTTTGTATCTCCCTCGTATTGCACTAATAGTTTACAAACAAGAAAAAACGAGAAGTAGAAAGTATAAAATTAAAAAGCTAAGAAAAAGATATTAAAGGTTACTCTGGTGAGCTGAAATTGTAAAGCCCCATCCTTTTAGAATGGGCTCTGACTAAGAGAGAGAGTTAGTGGAAAGAAAGAGACTAACAGTAGATGCTTGCAATGTAAGAATTTTGTGAAAGCCTGAAAAAAATAATGAGAGCCGAAAATATATAAATCGAAAGAAATATGAAGAAGTAGACATTTGCAAATAGAGAGTACAAAATAGATACCTGGAATTTCTAAGTACGGTGTTTTTTATTTTTTTTTGAAAACCCCAAACACAAGAAGTATTAGATTCTATAGTACTTAGTACCATGCTTGGGTTGGAGGTTGAGAAGACGAGAGAAGATATTTGTTGACATTAGACTTACTTTTGAACACTGAAATTTTCAGGAAATACGTATGAAGGAAGGTCGTTCCAGAAAACAGCAGTTCAATGAATAAACGAAGAAGATGAAAAGTTGGCTGTGTGAGTTTGAAGGTGAACAGTAAATGGATGTTGGCTGGAGGAGGCAAGTGTTTGGACTGTTTTGAAAAAGAGAGTGGGAATTATAGAAGCCAATTCAGAAGAACAATGCCCATGGAAGTATCAGTAGAAAAGGCATGAAGCAGAAACAGTACATCTGTGAGACAGCGAATGGAGAGAGACTGTTAGAGATGAGTCATTAATTAACCTAACTGCCCTCTTCTGAATGGAATCTAGAAGCCTGAGAGAGGTTTCGGGGGCACTGCCCCAGATGTGGGAACAATATTCCATGGTAAGGCGGATTTGCAATTTGTACAGAGGGAACAGCTGTTTGGAAGAAAAGTAATGCCGGGAACAAAAGAAAAAACCAAGTTTTTTAGATGCAGAAGAAGCAATATTTGTATTGTGCTCATGCCAAGAGAGAGACTAGAAGTCAGGGTAAACACCAAAAGAGATATATCAACTTGCCTAGAAATCAGAGTGTCACCAAAGAAAAGCATAGGCACAGAAGAATCCTTCTTGCGAGATATTAGACAAGACTGAGTTTAGAAGGATTAAAATCAATTAAGTTGTCTTTGCCCCACTGGAGAATTACCTGGAGATCGGCATTTGAGGAACTGTTAGCGGATATTCAAGAAGTTGAAGCTGATTAAACAGGGCAAGGTTTCTCAAAATCGAAAGTGGAATGTAATGTGCTATAATCAGGAAAACTATGGACAGGATTTCCAGTCAATGGAAGAAAGTCATTAATATACAAGAGGAAAAGGAATGGGGGAAAGAACTGAACCTTGGGGGACACCAGCATTAGTCAAGAAGTTAGAAGACAGAGAGCCATCTACCATCACGCTTAGTGAACATTCAGCGAGAAAACTGGATAACCAATTACAAAAACAGTTGGCAAACCATAACATGGAAGCTTGTTTAGAAGACCTTTATGCCAAACACGATTGAAAGCCTTTGAAATGACAAGTGCATGCAGCAGAACAGTACATCTATGAGACAGCGAATGGAGAGACTCTGTTAGAGATGAGTCATTAATTAACCTAACTGCTCTCTTCTGAATGGAATCTAGAAGCCTGAGAGAGGTTTTGAGGACACCGCTCCAGATGTGGGAACAATACTGCTTGTGTTTCACCGAACTTTTCCATTGAATTTGTCCATAAATGGGTAACATAAGCCAGAATATCACCAGTAGATCGACATTGATGGAATCCATACTGGCGATCGTTGATCAGATGGAAGGTTTCTAGGTAGTTTAAGGGTTGGCGGTTAATTGATTTCTCCATTACTTTAGAAAGAGTAGAATTAATTGCAATGGGAGGGATTTGTCACCCTTTTTAGGTACTGGCTGGATATGAGCAAATTTCCAAGCAGAAGGAAAAACACCATTGGAATAAGAAAGTGAAAAAAGGCAGCAAAGAACAGGAGTAAGTTTAGGAGCACAGGCTTTGAGAACAAGTGGAGAAATGCCATTGGGACCTGGAGCTTTCTTAGCATCAAGATTCATCAAAATCCTTCTGACATCCTTTTGATGGAATACCAAAAGCGGCATTGAATGGAGCATGTTGGGAATGGTGGGAGATGTTTTACCATGCTCATTAATACATGAGTTAGAAGAAAAATGGGATGCTAGCAGGTCAGCTTCAACCTTGGCTGAAGTAACAACAGAACCATCTGGTTTGGACAGAGATGGGAGCAGAGATGGGCAAAAGTTGCGGCCAATAGCTTTGGCAAGTGACCAGAATGCTCGGCTACCCTTAGGACAAGAAGCAAGTTTTGTACTTTTAGCCTGTTCAAAATCTAGTTTAGACTGATTAATAACTGCTTTACAATTGTTGCGAGCTTTGGTGTAGGCAGAAAATGAAACTGAAAAATTGGAATCAAGCCAATTATGATATGCAATATTCTTATCTTGAACAGCCTTGGCATATATATTGGAAAACCAAGGTTTAAATAATGGATGAGATTTTAAAGTGGAGTGTGGGATAAAGGATTCCATTCCTACAAGAATAATTTCACTGACACAATATGAGCAAATGTTGAAATCAGAAGTTTTGAAACAGTAATCCGACCAAGTAAAAGAAGAAAAGTAATCTCGCAGGTCATCCCATTTTGCATTCTTGTAATGCCAAACACGAGGTTGGGAATAGCCATGAGATAAAGGCTCCATTGGAGAAGAGACAATCACCAAGCTGTGATCCGAAGTGCCTAAAGGACCTCTCACTTCGACCATGTACTTAGAAGGGTTGTTTGTGAGAAAAAGATCAAGCGTGTTGGCTGTATGGTTAGGATTGTCCGGTATTCTTGTAGGTAAATGAACAATCTGTGCAAGGTCATTAGTAATTGCAAAAGCCTCAGCATCTCGACCAGCTAGAGTTATGAACATTAAAATCACTTCACTGTTAGTGGAATCAGCCTATTTAATTTCAAAAAACCAATTAAAATCATTAAAATGCAGTACATTTTTATTGTTATCACATATTCAGTTATAAGAATATTTTGAATGCCTTTGTGATATTTTTCTAAAGCACACTTCCGGAGGTCACAACCATAAAACAATAAAAAGAATTTGTACTTTCCAGTTTCTTGGGCTTTTCTGTTAGTGCATTCTATGATAAACAGGTAGTAAAATGATCTTATTGCTGGAATTCTGTGGGTTTTTACGTTATTACGGAGAAATGTTTCCCCTTCAATGAAATCTTCAATCACATGAAAAAACAAATAAATTTTCAGAATCTTCTCTTCATTCCTATTTTGTAAGCTTTGTAAACTTGTTACTCTGTATCTCAATTGTGCGTATCGGGTTAGTTGCAATTTGTACATGCCATGTTCTTTGTTATTGATTGCTCATCTTTTTTACTGTTTTAAATTTTACAACTCCCCAAAAAAAAAATGTCAGTGAACAGAAATATCAACTAGTTAGTCGATACATATTACAGTATATATTAATTAAGCTATATACATAAGTGTAAATTTATTTTTACTTTGCTAACCTGTGTAAATATTATTGCGATTTTCACGTATCATTTAATTTTGTTAATTGGTAATGTGAAAAGTGCAAATTTGTGATCTTTACTTTTATAGCCTGTGGATAATGTTCCTCCTATTTTTGCTAATTAAAATAGACGTTTAATAGAATTAAAATTCAATTCACAAATGTCATCCAAATGACCAGAGCTTATCACATATTGTATAGTGAATGGTATTTTATTATGGAGAGTCCACTGTAAAGTGATTTGATCGTACAGTGAACCAATCGTAAAGCAGGGTCCACTGTATATTTTGTTAGGTTTTGAACAAAAAATATACAGTGATAGAATAAATGAAGGGAAATATACACCTAATATTACTTTTGGAGTAGATAAAATATTAGTGCATTTTTCAATTGTAACGGGAGCTAATGATAATCGAATTCAATCTAAAGTAATACAGTAAGTGCCAATCACAGTGATCACATTTGCAAATCGAATTTTGATTATAATAAATGGCAATTCTAATAATCGAAACTTGATGAATATTATTCACAAGCTATAAAAATGAAGATATAAAGCATGAATTTACACTTTATTACCAAAAGTTTATTACCAATTAAATGATTCATGAAAATCAGAAGCATATTATCCACGGGTTTGCAAAATGAAAATAAATTTATACTTACGTGCATAGCTTAATTAATATATATATATGTTGAAATACAGTATATTACCGACAAATTTATATCCAGAGGTTACCCCCACCAACTCATTTTAAATACAATCCTTAACGCTAAAAATATAATTAAATCTAACATCCCAACCAAAGACAAAAATAAAACTAACATCCGCATAATCCTCCATTACCACAATGAACTAGCAGGACAGTTCCGACGCCTATTTAACAACACTGATATCTCCCTTGTTTTTTCCACTTACAACAAATTAGGATCCTTCTTCAGCACCTATAAAGACACATACAAATATTCTACAAACGACCTTAATAATATTATATACCTCATTAATTGTCAACCAAACTGCAACACATGTTATATCGGAAGTACCACTACCAAATTTGGCTCATCAAAAACATCCAACACCCGTGCATACTACCATTTCCATAGTCTCACGTCTAACCAATCTGTCACAGAACTTACAACTCATGCCCAGACTCACAACCACAACCCGCTCATCGATTCTGCCATTTCCATCATTAAACTAAAATCCAGCTACAGAATACTTCAATATGAAGCTCTAGTTATCGAATGGTACAAGCACCACTCTAACCTCCAAATTCTAAATTCTAAACTCCCCTTCAATCTTTCCCCAATTTGGAACCTCTCGAGATTAAAGTTCCCACATGTCAAAAAAGGCGTCACGAGAGTATAATTTTTTATTCTTAAAATACCATACGCGTTCTCTCCCCACACATTACCAACTGAAGATGTTCTTTAACTAACGAAAGTCCTCGTAACGACTATTGGCTTCACCGGATTCACTTACATAGTTTTTAATCATTCTTCTTTTTTATTTTGATGACAACCAAGGATTGGATGTGTACACTTCTGTTTCCTTGCGCCCATTTAACTCAGTCAACTTCTACTTACTTCCCTCCCTTTTAATTTTTCAATTTAACAATTCAACGTAAACATTAACCACGCTACCTAAGTAAACCATCGCAGATTAATTTCAAGGTGAGTACCGCTTTTTAAGCTTTCGCTATTCTTTTCTAGTCTATTAACACGGTACTTGAAGATTTCTAAAAATTTCGTATTATATATGTTGATTAAACATAACACTTTTGTAATATGATTATAATTTAAAATACAGTAGTCACTTATTTTATATTGCTTTAAATGATCACTACAAAGTCTATTTATAGATTTTTAAATATTGTTTAACAGTCTATATTCACAATCATTTGCACCAGTTTCTTCCAATGCTCTCCTCAGAACAGCTATAGCTTCACATGTTTGCCGTTTTGTAACTGGAATTTGTTCAAGTTTGTTTTCAATTTCCTCCTCCTTGGCAAAATTATCAGTAACAGACCAGGCAATTTCTTCGTCTGTTAAAGCAAGCTGTAGTAACTTGTAGTTCACCATCCATGTCCACCCAATCATTAAATGCCTGGTCACCCATATCTTCAGGCATTTCAAGATGATCAGTATCGTGACTTAACTGACCATCATGAATAATTAATCCACATTTTTTGAAACAGTTGCTAATGCAGGTTTCAAAAGCTTCATCTCAGACACTCAAATTCACTCTCTTTCTGTTCACGGGCTTTTTGTTTTTTGGGTAGTAAAATTTAAAACTCAGTAAAAAAGATATAAGCATCAATCAATAACAAAGCACACGGCATGCACAAATTGGAACTAACACAACACGCACAACTTTTTACAGAGTAAAAAGCTTATGAAGTTTAGCATTAGTAGAGGCATATGATGCAAGAAAGCAAGCTTATTCAGCATCAGCCAAAAAAAAAAAACACACCACTCCCATTACACCCCTCCGTTTGGTCGAAATACCTGTCCAGTTGAGCTTTAAATTTGTTTAGGCTATCAACTTCAACAACAAGTGATGGAAGTCGGTTCCACCAACCAACCACCCGCTGGCCAAAGGCAAATTTCCGTACATCTATCCGACATCCGTCCCTCCTCAATTTGAATTTATGCCCTCTGAGGTGATTATTCTGAGCAAGATGAAGAATCCCATTGGCATTGAGCATGCTCAAACCATTCAAAGCCTTATACACCTCTATCAGATCACCTCGCCGGTGCCTAGTCTCCAGACTCTCTAATTTGCAAAACTTAAGCCTTTCTTCATAAGAGCAACCCTTTGTTCCATTCACTAATCTTGTTGCCCTTCTCTGTACCCATTCCAGCAGCTCTACATCCTTCTTGAAATGAGGCCTCCAGACCTGTATACAGTACTCAAGATGTGTCCTAACCATTGCCTTATACAAGGGAATAATCACCTCCTTATCCCGGCTAGAAAAATTCCTGTATATCATTGACAAGACACCATGAGCTACTCTTGCAGCTCGTCTGCACTGCTCAGAGAACTTCATATCTGTCTGCACAATTACCCCCAGGTCCTTTTCATTCTCCACCACTGTCAGTGTAGTACCGCAGAGTTGATACGTTGCTCTGGGGTCACTGCTTCCCATATGTAGTACTTTACATTTGTCAATGTTAAACTTCATTTGCCACCTCTCAGCCCATCTATTCAACCTTTCCAGATCCTGTTGCAGCAGCATAGCGTCAGTGGTGTCCTTAACAACCCTGCCAACCTTTGTACCATCTGCAAACTTGGACATTAAACTTGATATCCCATCATCAATATCATTCATAAACACCGAAAACAACAACGGACCCAACACTGAACCCTGAGGAACTCCACTAATAACATTAGTCCACGTTAAGCAGTGTCCATTGATTACCACTCTCTGTCTTCTGCCACTCAACCATCCCCTTATCCATAGCAGCAATTTGCCTCCAATGCCACACTGCTCCAATTTGTGTAGCAGTCTTCCATGTGCAACAGTATCAAAAGCCTTTCTAAGATCCAAATATATAATATCAAAGTTATTCCCTGCATCCAGTTCTTTTGTGACTACATCATAGTATCCAATCAGATTGGTCAGGCAAGACCTGCCCTTAACAAAACCATGCCGCGTCTGAGCTATAACTGAATTCTTGTCTAGATGATCCTGCAGTGCTTCTTTAACCAGTGCCTCCATTAATTTACCTGGAACAGAAGTTAAACTAACAGGTCTATAATTACCTGTGTCAGCCTTTGATCCTCCTTTGTGAATTGGGGTTACATTTGCACATCTCCAGTCTATGGGTACCTCCCCTGAGTCCAAAGAAGCTCTCATAATTATGGCTAGAGGTTTGCTTACTTCCTTTGCTGGGTGCCTCCGTAGCCAGGTGGGAAGGAGCAGCAGTGCGTAGCACACGCTTCTTGATTAGACCGGGGTTCGAGCCCGTCACCACCAAATACGGAAGATGTGGAAAGGTCAGGAAATGACCACCGCATATCCCGGAGCAATATGGCCTTAGTTGCTAATGCTCCTAAAAACCAAATAACAAACAAACAAACTTCCTTTGCTGCCTCCTTTAATATAACTGGATAGATCCCATCCACCCCAGGTGCCTTTTTTATGTTTATCCTCAACAATCTCTCCTCCACTTTCCTCTCAGTTATTACAAAATCATTCAGCTCACTGCCAATGTTTACTTTACCTACATCATTCTCCTTCCTGAATAACTCCTCATGCGTGAATGTAGATGCAAAATACTCGTTTAGATTGTTAGCCACCTGAGCAGGATCCTCAACTGTTGAACCATCAATATCCAGTGGATCAATCTGATTCATCCCTTTCCTTCTTGAGTTTAAATAGGTAAAGAACTCTTTTCTGTTTTTCTTTGCATCCTTTGCCAAGGATTTTTCGTAGTGTGCCTTTGCCTGCCTAATCTCCTTTGTGATTTGGTTACAGACCAACTTATATCTATCATAGGCTTCCATGTCACCCATTAATTTGTATGTATCCCATGCATTTTTCTTCTCTGCCACATGTCTCATTAGTTCATCTGACACCCATTTACGCCTAAACCTTGAACAATATTTCTTAGTTGGCATGTAAAGCCTGGTAGCCTCCAAGATTAGTTCCTTGAATGCTTCCCATGTTGGTAACATCATCAGTTGGTCCCACTGTATAGAATTTAAATACTGTCTCAGACCATCATAGTCGCCTTTACGAAAACAAAAACCCTTCCCTTTACCTCTGATGGTAGTTACCTCCTTGAGTAAATCCCACTTCAACACACTGTGATCACTGCCACCTAGTGGTTCATTTATCTGCAGATTCTTAATGCATGAAGAATCACTACTGATAATCAGATCAAGAGTATTGTTCCCTCTTGTTGCCTCACGAACATGCTGATGTAGAAAACAATCATCCAATAAATCCACAAAAGCCTTGCTAGTGTGCGAGTGACCAACCCACAAATTCCAGTCAATATCTGGGAAATTAAAATCCCCCATTATAAGACTCTCTGATTTATTGGCCCACTCTATTTCCCTGTACAATATCTTATTATACTCATCAGAGTCATCAGGCCTATAGCACACTCCTACTCTCAATTTTGATTTCCCTATGCTTATGTCACACCAAACTGACTCGACACTGCCCTGTCCATCGATGTCGACTGGCTTCACTTCCTTGGACTTTGTGTTTCTTAACTAATAGCATAACCCCCTCCTTCCCTCCTGTCCTGTCTATCCTTTCTATACACATTGTATTCCCCAAATTCCAGTTCCGCATTCCTTATATCTGTGTGACACCACGTCTCTGATATCCCAACAATATCTGCCTTTGATGTTTTGAGCAATACCTCAAATTCATCAAATTTATTTACCAAACTCCTAGCATTGGTGTACACGGAGGTATACATGCACCTGTTTCTATTCTTGGCTACCCTAACACAACCCATGTGTTTACTTGTACCGCAATGACTCCCAGCAGTCTCTGAAATATCCTGCATCTTGTTTTTCAGGCTTCTGCTCATTTCAATAGAAGCAGTGCAAGAATCACTTCCACCTCTGCCAGTGGCTACTGTTAATCTATTAGTCCTTGTATCCCCCCCCCAACTAGCAGTTTTCCGACCCACCTAACTCTGCCTCGACAGCATCAGCAAAAATTCTTGCACCCTTTAGACATGGGAATGAAGAGCAGATTCTGAAAATGTATTTTTGTTTTTACATAACTGAAGATTTCAGTGAAGTGCAAAGACATTTCATCATACTAACGTAAAATACACACAGAATTCCAGCTATAGGTATTATTGCAAATGCAATAAGATCAAATTTACTACCTGTTTATAACAGACTGTACAAACAAAAAAGTCCAAAATAGAAAACTGCAAATTGTTTTTATTTTTTTATTGCTGTGACCTCTAGAAATATGCTTTACAAAAATATCACAAAGGTGTTCAAATTTGGTTCTTATAACCGGAAATGTGATTCTAATAAACAATGACAGTGTAGTGCATTTTATTGATTTGAATCAGTTCTTTGAAATTTGATTCTATAAGGCACTGATTCTAATAACCAGTGATCACTATAACTGGTGCTCACTATATATAGTTTCAAGAATACAAATTATCCATTTGTTGCTGTGACTGAAAGGCTAAATTCTCCAATATATATATTTTCCTCTCAGCAAAAATACATTTAATGAAATAGTTATTTCCCTAACAGATGAATATGGACGAGCAATCAAATTAAACGGAGAAGATATATCTTATGTATTGCACTACACAGAAAGTATGACGACTTACAATATGAGCTAATTAAGAAAGTTAACCTACTCATGAATAAATTTAATTTAAATAAATGATTCTTAATAGAAACAAACAGCTATGTTACAAACATATTACTGGAGGTGGTATTATATTTGACACAATGAAATGATTAATTAAAAAAGGATTAATAATGCTTAGTAAGAAGGACTTGAAATAGTTAAAGATAAGGCCACAAATATGCTAATTGATAAAAGTAAACAAATAATTAACAAATTAAGTGATAAAAGCAAAGATTGAAAAGCTATTAAATGGAGGAGGTTTAAAAATTCTTAATAATTAATTTACTATTAAATGGAAGTAGAGCATCTTATGTGGAATTTATTTAAACAACCTCTTATATATCGATATATATTAACAGAATACTAAGAATTTCATAATTATCTTGAAAGAAATGTAAATGTTAAGGAGCTTCCAAAATTTAAAATTTTTGTGCAAGATATTGATAGGTATTTTTTTCTTCATGGAGGATATTTACATATATAAGGATGTATATTAAACAGTGATAACATTACAGTTAATGAAAATGAAATTGTAACATTGACAAATAAAGGTTTTAACATTTTTTCAAGGATGCAACTCTTTATAAATTGTAAAACTATTGCTGATATCTTATATGTTGGTATAAAAACGTTAGTTGAAAATTTAATAAATATCACAAGTCTAGCACTACTAGATCTGGATTATTCCAGATCTACCACTACTAATTTGCTTTGTTACCTCAAATACTTCAGATTTTAACAGATTTAATGATCCTTCTAAAAGATCATTAAATCTACAGATCCTTCTAAAGATTTAACAGTTGAACAAATAGCCTCAAAAATAAAAAAAATAATGAAAATTTTAATGATGGATTCACTAAACGATTAGAATTGACCAAAAAAAGTAAGCCTGTATGCTTTTGGTTACCACTCAATAAAGGTTTTGGGTTTTGCAGAGATGTGAAAAAAATTTCACAGAAGTTGAAATTAGATTTGAATTATATAGAAATTTGGATGAAAATATATTAATTACTACAGAAAACGATAAAAAATTTCAAAAAATTTTTGAAAAAGTGTGCTTGAATCCCCATTTTCTATACTATTAATGTGGATCTGTTGAAATGAGTGTAGAAAAGAGCAATAAGATAAGTGAGGGGAAACAAAGGGGTGCTCTTATCAAGAAAGGCTTGTTCTGCAAATTCAGCATCTGGAGACTAGGTATGTGCAAGGAGATCTGATTAGCTGTTTAAGACTTTGAATGGACTGAGAGCTCAATGCTCCTGATGCCATCAACACTGAGTAAACTCAATGTTGATGGCATCCTTCCTTCCTTCCTTCCTTCCTCTTGCTGAGGCTACACATGAGGCATAAATTCAAACTGGCTGAATTTATATAAAATTTAATGGTTGCAGGATAGGTGAGTGTGGAAATTTGCCTTCAGCCAGCAGGGCTGATCGGTGGAACAAAACTTCTATTTGGTGTTGTAGAAGTGGGCAGTTGGAATAAATTCAAGGAATAACTAGAAAAACTGTTAATGGGGGGGGGGTATGAGCAGGTGATATATTTTTTTTTGGCTGATGCTGTATAAGCTTGCTTTTTTGCATTTTGAGACTAATACTAATCTTATATTTCCAACAATTTTTAATGCGTTCTTTATGTCAAATAATAGCTATTAGTTCGTTATTATGGTCTATTTTAACTGTCTATTATGCTGACGCAATTATTTAGGTTAATTCTACCATATAAAGGCATTTCATGACCTTTCTTTTGGTTGTTGTTGTTGTGGTATATTTTCTAGTGCAAGGGCAGCTTAGGCCATATTGCACCTCCCAAATTAATTTAGTTCACTTATGAGAACTGCACAGGGAGCAGTTAGAAATGGTCATGCATTTAAATTTGTTTTAAATAGGGAAAGAAGTCAGAGAGATTTGTTTATTTACCTATGATGCTATTGAGAGACAGAGGTTGTTGTAGATCTGAAATAAAACTAAAAGATGTTTGTTGGGCATTGTTGAACAAGCTATATTCAAGGAGTATATGTTTTATTGTAAGTGGTTGCGAGCAGTGCCCACAACGAGGAGGATCATTTCCTGTAGGTAGAGATGTGTGTGAAGTGAGTATGACGTATTCGGGTTCAGGCTAAGATTACTTCTTTTCTATTTTTACGAAGGCTAGATGTCCATACTTGTGGTTCAGATTTTAGTTCAAACAGCTTGTAATTTTTTGCATTCTCCGGACATTTTGTCTGTAATCAGAATATTTGACTAGATCATTTAATGCGGCTATGATGGAGGGATCCAAGAGAAGACAACAGTTTGCTGATGCTCACGAAGACATATCAGCTCATGTTTTATGGGGTTTAATAAAGGATTGCAAGGTGTGGAACTGCCTTTTAAAGCTAAAAGAGCACTCTGTGAACCAGTATACAGTATGCTTTTATTTATTGAAAGGAGTGAGATCTTTTTTCAGGGCAAGCTTGATGGCATGGAGCTCCGCAGTATAATTGCTGCATTCAGCCGGAAGTGATACTGAGGCAGCTGCACCTACTTGACTGTCAGACTTTGAGCTATCAGTAAATCTTAGTAAAGTGGGGATACCTTTGTGTGTGAGCAAAATGTAGTTGTTGGATGTTAATATTTGCTATAGAACCTTTACCCCATTGCTCAAAGTATTCATCACAATAAAGTGTGAAGGCAGTCCATGGGGTATCCAGATCTCTCGATCCTCTGAGGATATTATCAAGTTGAATGTTCCAGCTTTCTCTTAGATTCTTCAGTCTGATACCAGTAGGCCGAATTGTTCTTGATTTATTTGCATAGTGAGTTTTCCACTGAGGATCATGCAGTAGTGGCCTAATAGGATAAGTAGGCAGGCTTTTAATTTTAGCTGAGTAGTTCAACAACAACATTTTTCTTCTGATGCTAAGTGGAGCTGTTCATGAGCCTCAACATAAAGACTTTGATCTGGTGATGCTCTGTATGCACCTAGAGCTATCCTAAGAGAAGAATGTTGGATGGGCACAAGACAGCCAAGGTGCTCTCCCTAGCTGAGTCATAAACAGGTGCTCTGTAATCTAGCCGAGATCTAATGTGCTCCTGGAAGTTTAATTTCTTATCAAAAATTAGCCCCAGGAGCCAAATACTGTTCACAATTGGTAGAGGATGATTGGCCAAGTGCATATCAGGTTCAGGATACATTCTGCACTTGCTGCAGAAATTTATAGCTGTAGATTTGTGGCTTGACAGTTTGTATCCATTTTGTGCCATCCATAATTCAGTGTTATTAATGGATATTTGTAGATGCCTCTAAATATAGTTCATATTCTGCAGGACATGGTAAGATCATCTGCATAGAGATATGATTCAACGGTGTTTGGAATGCTGTTTGTGATGTCATTTATTCATATTGCAAACAGAGTGGCGCTAAGAACAGAGCCTTGTGGGACTCCTTGTATGCATATTTGAGATAAAACCTGCCGGTACCGAACATGGAAATATCTGTGCCGAAGGAAACTTTTGAATAAAATATGGTAAATGGTCTCTCATATGAATAGAATGGTGATCTCTTAAGATGCTGTAAAGCCATGTGGTATCAAAGGCCTTCTCTATATCGAGGCATATCATGACAAGATATTGATTTCTGATTAATGCATTTCGTATGTTTGATTCAGCTTTTGTCATGAGATCTAGGGAAGATCTATTCTTCCGAACGCCAACCGATTATTACTGATTATGTTTTGGGATTCAAGGTACCAGGTGAGTTGATGGTGAACCATTTTTTCCAAAGTCTTACTCAGGCAGCTGGTTAGAAAATTGGTCTTTAGTAGTAGTAGTAAGGCCTGACATAGCCGAGTGGTCAGGAGCGGGAGCGCAGTAGCACGCTCTTTGAGTAGACCGGAGCTCAAGCCCCTGACTGCTAAATATGGTTGATCTGCCAACCCGCACTGGATCAGCATGGCAGGTTATGGTCCATTTCCCTCAGCATGAATTGTTGAGGATGCTTCCATCCTGCAGTGGGTTGATAATCGCTGCAGTTTACCTTTTTAGTAGTTAGTAATCAAATGATCTTTTCCAGGTTTAGGTATGGCTATTACATAAGAGTGTCACCAGGAAGTGGGGAATATATATTCTGAGAATATCCTATTGTAAAAGTTTAGCAATGACAAGAGTGTTTTCTGATTGAGTTGATGAAGCATTATATTGTAGATTCCATCAGGACCAGGAGAGCTATTTCTTGAGGCATATATAGATTCTTCCAGTTCAGATATTGTGAGTGGTTGGTTATAGGCTAAAGGATATTAGCATTAGTTGAGGCATATGATGGAAGAAAGCAAGCTTATACAGCATCAGACAAAAAAAAAAAAAACCTCCCTATTTCTTCACATATCCAGTCACTACAAATGTTTGTCTAGTTCGGCCTTATATTTATTTAAGCTATCAAATTCAATAACAACAGATTGAAGTCTGTTCCAGCAATCAACTACCTGCTGGCTAAAGGCAAACTTCCGCACATTTATTCTACAACTGTCTTTCCTGAATTTGAATCTATGCCTCCTCGGGTTCTTAATCTGAGCAAGTGGAAGAATCTCACTGAGTCTGCTCAAACCATTCAAGACCTTATACACCTCAATCAGATCACCTTGCAGGTGCCTAGTCTCCAGATGCTGCAACTTACAGAATTTAAGTCTCTCCTGGTAAGAGAACCCCTTTGTTCCTCTCACCAATCTTGTTGCCTTTCTCTGTACTCGTTCTAGCAACTCTACATCCTTCTTAAAATGAGGCCTCCATACCTGTTTGAAGTAATCAAGGTGTGGCCTGACCAATGCCTTATACAAGGGGATAATCACCTCTTTGTATCTGCTAGCAAAATTTCTATATATCATTGACAAAACTCCATGATCTGCTCTGGCAGCTCATCTGCACTGCTCAGAGAATTTCATATCCAACTGCACAATTACTCCCAGGTCTTTTTCATTCGCCACCTCCCTGTGTGTAGTACCATACAGTTGGTACGTTTCTCTTGGGTTACTGCTACCCATATACAGTACTTTGCATTTGTCAATATTAAATTTCAGTTACCACTTCTCAGCCCATCTACCTAACTTTTCTAGATCCTGTTGCAATAGCATACTGTCTTTACTATCATTAATGACCCTGCCAACCTTTGTATCATCTGCAAACTTGGACATTAAGCCTGATATACCTTCATCAATATCATTGATAAATACACAAAACAATGGGCCCAGCACCGAGACCCAGAGGTCTCCACTAATAACATTAGTCCATGTAGGGCAGTGTCCATTTAGCTTTGAAGCTTTGTAGTTCAGTTTCCTTTTCTCAGCTTCAGCTTTAATTTTTTGAAAAGACGGTTCATATGCAGTTGAGGCGGACAATTTACAGAACACTGTAATAAGAAAATAGGAAAAGGTAACATATGATATTTACCATTTAGCTTTTTTATTTTTTCCCAGATTATTCGGGTATCAGTATCTTTGTTGATTGAGGAGGCAAATTTTATCCACGAGTCTTTTTTTGCCTTCCGCCGGATATAATGAGCTTTGGCTCAGTCTCGTGAAGTTAACAAGGTTGGCAGTAGCGGGATATTTACGGAAGCTGTTCCATGTTTTGCATTTTTTTCTCTTTTCGCTTTGTTACAATCACCATTCCACCAGTGATTGATATGATGATGGTTTCTTATTTGAGACTGTGGGATGGCAGCTGTTAGTATCTGCATTGTAATATAATTGGTGACAGTGTTGATAGCAGAAGACTCTATGCTGCCATCATCAAAAGATACATGACTAGTAAATTTTGTCCAGTTTGCTTTGGAAAATTTCCATTTTGTTTTAGTTTGTTTGGAATGGGTGGTTTGAATACTACAGATCAGTGGACAGTGGTCAATGTTTAGAACAGGGGTGGCCAACGAGTCGATCGCGGATTTAATTTTGGTCGATCATGACGAATTTTAAATATACAGTCATCCCTTGATTTGTGCACCTTGTGCAATGTAATTTTTGAGATGGTAGATTGCGGCACTTTTTGAAAGAAAAAAGTAGATCACATCACAAATTAAGTAGGCCATTCCTGGTTTAGAGGATTTTCATGTACTGCCCACTCTACAGTTGGGAAGAGGATAAGAGAGCAAATTGAGAGATCTATTGCAGTGGTTGACCCAGTAGGAAAATGGATGTAAGTGTCTAATTCTCTCTGTCACATTACATTTCAATAAGCTCACTACACCCGTCTGAGACCAGAGAACCCCATAATGGATAATGTCCATTAAAATCTCCTCCCAAATAGGAGATGGCAATTCAGAAATAAGATTTTCCAGCTGCTGAATTGTACATGATTGGTTTGGCGGAAGATAAATTGAGACCAGTGGCAGAGTGATACCAATTACTACACGTGTGGCAGCAGCTTCCAATTGTGTTTGTGATGGAATGCATCTGGAGGAGATTCGTGAGTCCACAAGTATGGCTACTCCTCCATGGGGGCTGTTGGGATCAATCGATCTTGTCTGAAGAAAGTATCATTTTTGACAGAATTTGTTTGTTGTTTTTTATTTGGTTTTTAGGAGCATTAGCAACTAAGGCCATATCGCTCTGGGATATGCGGTGGTCATTCCCTGACCTTTCCGTATCCTTCGTATTTGGTGGTGACGGGCTCGAACCCCAGTCTAATCAAGAAGCGGTGTTCTACGCACTGCTGCTCCTTCCCACCTGGCTACGGAGGCGCCTATTTTTGACAGAAATGGATATTTTTGTTCTTAAATTCATTTCTTGTAAGCATATGGCAACAGGATTGTACCCGTGAATTAGTTCACAGATATCATTAATATTGCTGTGAAAACCTCTGCCATTCCATTGTATGATTTGTTTCATTATTTGGTTTTGTGAGCAGAAGATGAGTCTGTCTGCTTTTTGTGAGTGGCTTGTTTATATCTGTCAAGTTTTGATTTTTCTTTTCTTTAAAAATTTGGGTGTCCTGATTCACTGCTTTCTTCCATATCATCATCTGCCCGTATTTCAAGCAGATCTACTGAGTTGGTGGTATCATCTGCATCTATGCTTGGTAGGTAAGATTGCTTCACCTCAACTGGATCTTATTTTTACAAATTCTCCACTGCTTGACAAAGGGGAAGTTTCTGGGATGGAACTGTCAGTGGTGTATTACTGCATTGGTCTACTACAATTGGTGGAGATGGATGCTGGACCGAGTCTGAGCCCAGTCTGTGATCGATGTGTCTGGATCGATGGACACTTCTGCCTGACATGCTACTGACTGATAACTAAGTGGCAGAAGCATAACTGCATTTTGGTATACTTAATTTTACTTGTTTTCTTGCCTCTTGGTAGGAAACTTTATTTTCAAATTTTATATTTTTGTATTTTTTTTCCGAACTTCCAGAGGTCACAAGTCTGGAGTAAGCCGGATGTTACCCTTCCAATTAGGACACTGTGGAGTTGGTGCCTTACATTCTGTTTGGGTATGAATTTTACACCCACAGTTTGTACATGTTGCATCTCCACGGCACGCTGTCTGGGGATGGCCAAATTTCTGGCATTTAAAACATCTTAGGGGGTTTGGGATATATGGCCAAATGTGACAGCTTAAATATCCTGCCTCAACTGAAGCTGGTAGGTGTGGAGAACTGAAAGTTAAAATTATACTCTGGGTAGGGACTAAACTGCCATCTTTTCGGATCATGATCCTTTTTGCCTGAGTGACTTTTGACTCAAATATGCAATTTTAATGACTCCGTCATGCTGTCTAGTATGGCAAGGTCTGGTACGGCTAAGTCTAGTCTCGCCATACTAGACTTAGCAGCACAACGGAGAGTCATTAAAAATGGATTAAGAAGACTGCTAGAAGATTAAATATGTGAAAATCGTATTGTGAATAAATGATGGTTTAGTATTCTTTGAACGTCTGCCTAAGAGGTGTTAACTTGCACTCGAACCTTTTAATTTAATTAGCTTCAAAAGTGAGCTATGAATTTTAAAAAGTATGGACTCAATTAAAGTTTCATTTTGTCTGCTTCAAAGGTGTATATTATGCTCACTTTCGAAATATTTTCTCATAAGCTAAGTATCAGAATCAGCTGTGCATAACATGAATATGTTGAATCAGGTAGTTACAAATGAATTTCAAACCTCTGTATCACTAACATTATCATCCTGTATGAAAGATGGGGGTAATATGCAGATCTTTTGACATTCTCATGTGTGTTGTAATCACAAACACAAATGCATTACTGATATGAAACAGAGTATACACAGTTATTGGGTTCTGTCTGATTCATTTTGGTACTTGGTTGTGGAAGAATATGACACATTGTATTAATTAAGAATTCACATCCCTTTAGACATTACATCCAGGCTTTAGTATCCGCATCCCTCCTTCACGCTTCTACTATTGTGTAAAAAAAAAAAAAAAAAAAAGTGAGTAAACAGCTACACCTGTCAGGAATCATCACACTCTTTATTATACACCAGAATTATGCAGGACCAACCCATCCATTTGCACAAGTTCTGATACGTCTTTTTTCATTTTGTCTGTTTCAAAGGTGTCTTTCTCGTGCTCAATTTTAGAATATTTTATAAAATAACTTATGAAAATATAGACATGTTTCTTTTCAAACTTAATATAGCCTTTTGATGATGATAGTCTACAAAACATCAGATGGAACTCCATCAAGTACATGTTATTTTCAACATCTCATTTATGACTGTAACTTAATTTTTGAACAGTGGTGCAGATGAGATACATGTTATTCATATAACAGTTCTTTGAGCAAATATGCTGCTGCTGCGGTGGTATCTATCAGTGTCATCTCAGGTTAATGAGATGACACTGATAAGACACATTTTCACAATAATAAAAATAACCAACTTTGACATTACAACATTTCAGAGGCTCTGTCTCTCCCTAAGAGTAAAACATTCTTCTTGTAATAACAATAATACAAGAACTAAATTATGTTTTTACATGTTCTGTTTAAATTCTGGTAAATACCAGGTCAAAGAAGTTTACAACAAATGACTCAAACCAAGGTCAACTGAAATATGTATGCTACTGCACTAGCTACTTGGCTGTGTTACTTTTACAAGCTCCTTATATTACCTGGTTTTTGATGATGTATATATATTTTTTAGGTAGCATATCTGCAATTGTTTAAATACTCTTTGCCATTTGTTTACCTTAACTCAACCCTGGGGGCTCATACTCAGTGAGTATGGGCTTAGCACACCCAAGGTCCTGAGCTAGATATCATCATTCTTCTCTTGCTTGGTGATTCCCTTTTATTTATCTCTCTCTCTCTCTCTCTCTCTCTCTCTCTCTCTCTCTCTCTCTCATCTGCCTGATGCAAAGAGAGCTCCAAGAGGAAAATAAACCGAACTTCGATGAGGACCAAAGAGGTTTCTACAGCAATCTCGGAGAAGACGGGAAACAAGGGAACGAACCACCTGAGAAAAAGACGATTGAGGATTTCTGGGGAAACATATGGAGCAGGGAAGTAAAACATAACAGCTGAGCCACCTGGATAGAACTAGAACACAAGAAAACCAGAACGCAAGAAAACCAAGGACGTACAAGAAATGAGAGAATGGGAGATTTGGGAAGAAGTAAAACAGACGATCAAGAACTCTCACAACTGGCGAACTCCAGGAATAGATAACGTCCACAACTACTGGTACAAGAAGCTCACTTGCACACACAAGCACCGGGCAGAGCAGTACACCCAAATGATAAGGCACCCAGAGACAATCCCGAAGGAATCACTCAAGGAATCACATATCTTAAGCCTAAAGATGAAGATACAAGAAACCCGGTGAAATATAGGCCAATCACCTGGCTCCCAACAATGTACAAGATCCTGACCAGGTGCATAACCAGGAAGATAACAGACCACTTGGAGAGCCAGAGCATAATGGCTGAACAGTAGAAAGGATGCAAGGAGCAATTAACCATAGATGCTGTGGTTATGGAGCAAGCATACAAGAAGCGCCGCTACATGTACACAGCCTACATCGATTACCACAAGGCCTTCGACTCCATGCCTCATACCTGGCTAATAGAGGTGCTGAAAATCTACAAATTCAATCCGATAATGACAAACTTCCTAGGAAAAACGATGGTGAAATGGAGTACCAACATTAGGGTTGAAAACATCACAACCAGGCCAATCCCCATCAGGAGAGGAATCTTTCAGGGAGATGCCCTGAGCCCATTGTGGTTCTGTCTAGCACTTAACTCGCTATCTACCATGCTCAACAGTAGCAAATACAGATATAACCTCAAAGAAGGAAGAACCTGTACACCCTCACCCACCTAATGCATATGGATGACATCAAGCTCTACATGGGAACTGAGAAGCACCTTCAGCAACTACTCCAGATCACCGAAGAATTCAGCAAGGATATTAAGATGGAACTTGGTCTAGACAAATGCAAGACCCAAGGATTGCGTCAGGGAAAATTAGTCAACCGAAACTACCAGCTGCAGAGTGGTAAAGAGATTGAAGCCATGGCAGAGGGAGAGGCCTACAAATACTTGAGGATGATGCAGGCTCAGCAGTTACAGCACAAGGAAATTAAGGCCTGCCTGACCAAAAAATACCATCAGAGACTCAGAAGCCTGCCGAAAGGAAAGCTGAATGGAGGGAACATAGTTAAAGCCATAAACACCTATGCAGTCCCTGTGCTAACATACTCCTTCGGGGTCATAGATTGGACTAACACCGAGCTGGAGGATATCATGAGAAAGACAAGAACAATGATGACCAAGAGCTGCCAACACCCACCCGAGAGCTGCCGTGGAGAGACTGACAATTGCCGGGGAAGAAGGAGGGAGGGGCCTGATAGACCTCATTGAGCAACAGAAGACAGCGATAGTTAACCTGAAGGATTACTTCCAGAAACACAGCAGCACTCCACCAGGCCATAAAAATGGTAGACAAGTGGTATACCCCACTCAACCTAAGCGAGGAAGTCCCCCCCCCACAACTAGGAGGTACAAACAAAGCTAGAAAGATGGGCAGAGAAGACACTCCATGGCAGACACTACAATGATCTCTATCAGGGTCACATAGATAAAACTGCTTCCAATGCATGGCTCATGAGCGGGACGCTCTTCCTCGAGACTGAAGGATTCATGCTTGCCATCCAAGACCAGGTAATGAACACCAGGAACTATAGAAAATACATCACCAAGGAGCCCGGAGTATTAGATGACACATGTCGATGCCATCTGGCCTCAGAAACGATTCAACGCATCACCACAGGATGCAAGGGTGATCACCCAGACTGAGTACACTCATAGACATGATCAGGTAGCCAGGATAATACATCAGAAGCTAGAAAGGAAATACCAGTTGATCAAAGAAAGTGTACCGTACAAGTACGAGCCCCAGGCAGTACTAGAGACCCGAACTTACAAGCTGTACTGGGACCGCGCCATAATAACGGATAGGACAATCCCGCACAACAGACTGGACATAACCCTTGTGGACAAGAAGGAAAAAGCTACCTACCTGATGGACATAGCGGTACCCAACACTGGCAACCTGCAGAAAACCCATGGAGAAAATATCAGGAATTACACGAACCTAAGACAGGAGATCAAAGAGATGTGACATATGTAACAAGTAACGACCATCCCGATCGTGTCAACCACAGGTATGGTGCCAAAGACCCTACATAACAGCCTAGCAGCAATAGGTCTCCCAGCGAACACCTACAAGGAAATCCAGATTGCGACTTTTGGATTTCCTTGTAGGTGTTCTCCCAGCAAACACCTAAAAGGAAATCCAGAAAGTCGCAATCCTGAACACCCGTAGGATTGTCAGAGAGTTCCTCGACCAACAGTAACATCAGACATAACAACAACCACCCTGTGTACTTGGTAGCAATACCCGTCACGAGGTGGAACCCCCAATCAGGGAGAAATAATATAAGAGCAGCAATAATAATAATAATAACTGTCCATAGATATTGTAAAATTAAAATGGTTATTGCATCCCACTTTATGAAATAGTGACCATGGTAGGTTACCACTGGCCAGTGCATCATCATTTGCAGTAATTGTTTTAGAATGTAGCAATATCTTCAGTTTAATTTATAAAACTAAATTTTACTTTTATAAATTATTATAAATGAATTATTAAAAATTACTACATAGTTTCATAATATAAATAAATAAATAAATACCCTACATGATAAGATTATTTTACTGTTATGCTTTTACTTACTTTTAGATATAAAACCAGTTACCACACACGTTATACCTCCAAATACCATAACAGCACAAAGTACAAATCGACGGCCAAAATGCCCTAATGCTAGTACTGCTAGTAAATCAGCAGGAATTTCAACAGCTGCTAACACTACAAAGTTAATTATCACATTGCTACTCAAGCTTGAAGCACTGAAAGAAAGTCCATAGTAGACCATGGCATTGACAATCCTAGAGAATTAAATTATTGAATATGATAATTAGTATACAAAGATCAGTAAAAACAGAGGGGAAAAATTTTAAGTTTTAAGTTTGTTTTTTGTTCTTCAATAAGTACAAAAAAGATACTTCTTAAGGAATTAATCTGTTACTTAATATTTCTAAAAACATCATCAAAAATCCAATATTCTACGAATTGGTCAAATCATATATTACAGAAATAAGATCAATGATTAATGATTTTTCTTGTAAAGATAAAAACACCCAGAGATATTACTCATCTTCTTTCAGAAGATGAGTAATTAATTGTCTTGAAAGACATATACATATAATGATAAAACAGTCATCATATTCAAGAGTAGTAGCCCAAAGACACATTTCACTATTTTCCCATTCCCCAGCACAATTATTTAGGACTTTAGGATCAGCAGTAGCAAATGATGCAAGAAAGGAAGCCTATACAGCATCAGCCAAAAAAAAAAAAAAAAAAAAAAAAAAAAAAAAAAACCCCTTCCCATTTCACCTTTTCATTCTCCAAAACACTGCCCAGTTCTTCCTTGAATTTATTTAAGCTATCAACTTCCACAACAACAACAACAGATGGAAGTTTGTTTCAACAATCAACCACCCATTAGCTAAAGGCAAACTTCCACACATAATTTCTGTAACTGTCTTTCCTCAATTTGAATTCGTGTCCCCCCCCCTCATGTGTGTGTGGTCTGAGCAAGAGAAAGAATCCCACCAGCATTGAGCTTGCTCAATCCATTCAAAGCCTTAAAACACCTCAAGTCAGATCACAGGTGCCTAGTCTCAAGATGCTGTAATATGCAGAACTGAAGCCTTTCTTGGTAAGAGCACCCCTTTGTTCCACTCACCAAACTCATTGCCCTTCTCTGTACTCATTCCAGCAGCTCCACATCCTTTTTAAAACGAGGCCTCCAGATCTGTATGTAGTACTCAAGATGTGGCCTGACCATGACTTATACAATGGGATAATCACCTCCTCATCTCTGCTATCAAAACTCCTGTATATCATTAACAAGATACCATGAGCTACTCTTGCAGCCTGTCAGCACTGCTCAGAAAACTTTATATCTGACTGCACAATTACCCCCAGGTCCTTCTCATTCTCCACTACCCTGAGTGTAGTACCACACAGTTGGTATATTACTCTGGGGTTACTGCTACCCATATGCAGTACTTGTCATTACTATCATTAACAACCCTTCCAACCTTCATATCGTCTCCAAACTTGGACATTAAAAGCCTGATATATCTTCATCAATATCATTGATAAATATAGAAACAACAGTGGGGTCCAACACCGAACCCTTGGGGACTCCACTAATAACATTAGTTCACAAAGAGCAATGTCCATTTATTACCACTCTCTGTCTTCTCCCACCCAACCATCCCAGCAATTTACACTTAATGCTACAATGTTCAAATTTGTACATCAGTCTTTTATGTGCAACAGTATCAAAAGCTTGATACTTAACTTGAGATATTAACATTTCACATTCATATTCTCTACATATTTAGGACTTGAGGTATTAACACTTTAGATACCTTCAGTCTCCAATGCATTGAAACCCCATTTGAGACTGAAGGAATTGTTAAAGATCCATTTGTTCATGACTGTAGCTAGCTGATCTCAGAAGACAATAAGGGTTCTTCTGAGTTGTACCAAGCTTTTCAGCTCAGCATAACAAGCAAATCAGAATGTATAAAACTAATAGTACAGACATAATACACAATAAATACCAAATAAAATAACATACTATACAAGCTGTTGTACTAATGACAAAGTAGTTGATGCATCATAAAATCCCCTATAGGGACATTTTATGCACTACAAAACAAAAATGATGAAAGCACTCTATTTGAGGGTTCTTTCATCATTTCTGTTTTGTAGTGTCTGTGTAACCTAGGTTAGCAGCTTCCAAATCTATACCTGGAGCTGTAGGTATAACTGAGTTGTGGGGGAAGGGGTTATTTGATGCAATAATTTTAATGAGCAGGGACATCCATTCCATCTTAAAAGTTATGTAAAACACTCCAATATCCAGCTGAATCATTATAGAAGGTATTGTGGAAACTTAGTCTGAGCATTCCACTTGCAATCTCTCATTATATCAAAAACCAAATAAAATGAATAATATGATAGGATTACTGATACTACAAAGGCATGAAAAAGTGTGACACCAGATTCATCAGAGATGAATCAGGTGTTGTACTTTTAGGCACAGATAGCTGATAGTGAATTTAGTGCTAGCCCATGAGCCAATGGATTCTGCATGTGTCCCATAAACAGTGGCAATTGTGTGGGGGAGTGGAAGCAGGTTGAGTTTATGTTGTTGGTCTTAACGACACAAGGGCTACTGAGGCCAAATTTGTCTATTCATTATTTATTTACAGGCAACATATAGTTATAGATGTTAAATCATATGCTCCTTACAAGCCAATATGTTTTAGATACAATAAAAGTTTTTCAATATTTGCTTAATTTCCTAAGAAATGAGATAAATCAGATGATATATTAAACATGGAGAGTGACTGAAAAGTGTTTGACCAGATGGTTGAATGTAAGGGACAATCAACCAAAAAATGATGGACCGTAAGTTGCATCTGACAGGATGAGCACTGAGGTGGGTTTTCTCCCAATAATAGGAAGAGGTGAGTGTGTCCAATTCTGAGTCTTGCCAATACCACTTCCTCTCGTCTGTCTCTTCATGAACTACATTTTCATTTTAATATTCTCTTCCATGAGACAAATTTCTGCCTTGTGGAAGGAAGTGACTGACTGCTAGAATAAACTTTCACCTGGCATTACAGTAGGTAGCTGGAATAAATTTAACATGTTAATGTTAACTGCAGTAATATTAACACATTCACTGATGGAATGCAAACTTGTATCAAAAAGAACCACAAGTGTTGTGCCTTAATGTAAATATGCATCTATTCAACTGCAGTCAATAAATTAGCACTCTAAAAGGAAAGGTACAAGTAATGAATAACTGAGATATTGGTACACTGCCTACACAGTCTAGACAGCACTATAAAAGTTGTATACTTGGTTCACAGTTTCATATGTTCTTTGCTTATGTTGAAGCTATTTTATCTAGTTTAATATTTATTTTCCACAAGAAGAAAGGTAAAATTTTTTGAAGATTACGATTACTGAATTTTAATTTTAGTTTCTGAAAAAACATTAAGCTGATGACACTGAATCAGCAATTTACAGTATGTCATTTGATACTGGAATAGACTTTTATTCAAGTAATGTGGATTCTGAATCTTGTTCAAACACATCTATTGATGTTAGAATGCTACAAACAGCAAAAATGATGTGATGATTCTTTGCAGATAAAACCCCTTCCATTTGCTAAAAAGCAATGCCTACTGTGTGCAAAAAGACACTTGATTCCTTGACTGATGAATGATGTTGAATCAAAATCTAGAAAAAATATAAGTTACACTAAAGGCATGTAAAAAGGACCCTCACAAATATAAGTAGCAGCAAACATGTTAATGAAAACAACTGATACATGGGCCACTAACTTTCTTTTATTATTATTATGGTGCCTAAGCTGTATACTTAACCACTCATATGATGAAAATGGAAAAAATCGATTTTGCTTACATTTTTTTTCAGAACCTACTCTCCTTGTTATGAGGCTCAATTATAAAAAGAGCCATTTCTGGCCATGAAATGCATATTGCATTTCTTAATGCTTATTTTGTACCACTTTTTTTTAATTTATGTTATTTACTGCTCCAAACAGTATGGACCGAGTCCATATTGTTTGGAATGCTTTGCTAAAATCCAAATAAACTATGTGGAAAAGTCTGGAAGTTTCGGAAGTAGCATGGTTTAATATAAATGTAATATTATATTAAATATAATAGTATTGCATGGTGTAAAATAAAAAAATAGTGGTCACTGCTATGGGGATCATTATGTACTGCTCAATAAAAAATTGGGAAAGAGAGCGAGGAAGCACATCTGATAAGTCTATTTCAGTACTATTTCTTGATGGTAAATGTATATAAGTGTGTGCGTGTGTGCATGTGTGTGTGTGTGTGTGTGCACGCGCCATAATTTCAGAGAGTAAGATTGTTCTGATCAATTCACTGTTTGATCTACTATCCTTTCTGACTAGTATTTCTTTCCCCAGAGTATGTCCATTAGATAAATTATTAAAAGCAGTTATGTGTATGGAGGGAAACATCATAACTGATTTCATTATGTGAGATCATATTTGAATTCCACTTATTAGTGCAGCCAGCAAACAGCAAGTGAAATGTTTTGTCTGATTGGCATCCATGATAAATAAAACCAAAAAATAATGTGGACAAAGGTTTTTACAAGGACTATGATTAGGCTAACACTATTATTATTTTTAAATAATTTCCAGCATAAAAGTTAATACGAGAACAACAATAATTACAGTATTTAGTTGGATGTTTAAAGATCTTTATAAATTTAAAAAATTTTTCTTTGCTACAAAAGTTTGAAATATTATGCTTTATTACATTTGCATTACTGTATTTTTCAAAACTGTTATATCATTTCCCTCTAGAACAGGGGTGGGCAACTTTTTCGTCAGCGGGCCGAATGAAATTTCCGCATCATGATGCGGGCCGGAATAGGTTGAACGATTTAATAAAAAAAATCAGAACCTAAAAAATGTTATATTACTTGAATTACCAAATTATTAATGTATTTTTAATAAAAAATATCTGAATGTCCAATTATCATTGAAAATGCGGCATTCGGCATCAATTTTTCTTTTTTTTTTAATTGGCTCATTTTATGGGCTATAAATTATATTAAATTAGGCGCCTCTGTAGCCAGGTGGGAAGGAGCAGCAGTGCATAGCACACGCTTCTTGATTAGACCGGGGTTCGAGCCCGTCACCACCAAATACGGAGGATGCGGAAAAGGTCAGGGAATGACCACCGCATATTTTTTTCCGGAGCAATATGGCCTTAGTTACTAATGCTCTTAAAAACCAAAACAAACAAAACAAAACAAACAAATATTAAATTAAAAATTGTAATAATTAGAAAAGGCATAAAACATAAAATATCTCGCACCAATATTATTTTTTTCAATAAGAAGTCAAACCCAAAGGAACTTTGTTTGATCGATGCTACAATAATAATTAGGAAATAACTCTTTGACGCTGTGTAGAATCACTTGGTTACTGTTGTACTGGCCATGATTCCCGATTGAACCGAATTAAGCCGAACGTTTACGGCGAGTGTAGTCAGGTATGGATTTTCTATATTTATGCATTTACTGAGGGGGCCGGATTCAACATCGTCGCGGGCCGGATGTGGCCCGTGGACCGGCTGTTGCCCACCCCTGCTCTAGAACATAGTGAAGTTCAAGCTTATACAGTAACCCTTTGGATTTTAGCAAATGCTTTGCTAAAATCCAAATAAACTATGTGGAAATTGTTCTCTAAATCCAACTCATGAGTAACTGTGTCAAAATAGCCTACTAAGTTAGTTAAGCATGATTTACCCTTAACAAAGCCATGTTGTGTGTCCTTCAGAATGCCATATCTATCTAAATGTCTGTGAATTGCACTCTTAATTATTGTTTCTACGAATTTTCTTACCAGTGAGGTCAGACCATTCTGCAGTTACCAACTTCACTCTTAGAATGGCTTTTATGTACTGGCAATATATTGGCACTTCTCCAATTCAACTATTCAATTCATCTGCAACATCAGCTGGATTATCTAAGACTTTGCCACACCCAGTGTGCAAGGGTCCAATCTGATTAGCTTTCTTCTTTGTAGTTTTCACATACATGAAATATTCCTTCTTCCCCATTCTTTGCTCTCTTAGCCAATACTTTCTCATATGCAGCCTTGGCCTCCCTGACCTTATCTGTGGTACTATTACAGATCAACTTGTATCTGTTGTAGGCTTCAGTACATTTTTCATCGCTCTGTAACTGTTCCACACTATCTTTTTTTGCTCTATTTTACCAGCCAGCTCTGCAGTCATCTATTTCGGCATCCTCCTCCTGGCTTCTGTGATTTTTTTCTTTAAAAGTAGTCCATAATTCAAATGTATTTGCCATCTCTCGGCAGTCCATTCAATTCACAGATGCCATATGGCACCTTAAACTATCAAAGTCTCCTCTTCTGAAGTTAAAACCCTTGTCTGTACCTTTAACTACTGTGTCTTTCTTCATCTTCCAACTGATGACTGCATGATTACTTCCTGACAATGGTTCCAGTACTTAAAGCACTGTGATGTCATCTAGTTCATTAGTAATGATGATGTAAAGAATATTCTCACTCCTAGTACTTTCTCTAACATACTGGTACAAATAATAATCATTTTGTTTATTTAAAAAAGTATTTCTCCAATGGCGAGTTTCCCTTCCACTTATTCTAATGCAGATTAAACTGGTCTTTTTGTGCTCTGGCTGCTTTTGATAAGAAGCATGATCCCTCCACCCCTTCTATCTTCCCTATCTTTCCTAAATACATTATACATACCATAGTGGAACTCATCATCGCCAATTTCTGGGGGGCACCATGTTTCTGTTAGCCTTATCATATCAGCAGGAGTTAAAATTCAGCCATTTTATTGACAACACTCTTGACATTACTGAAGACACAGTTGAGATTAAGTAATCTACAGTTTACTACCCTGACACACTCCTTGAAGTTATTTAGAGGTTTGTATTTGAAACTTTATCTCATCCCCACCCCCCTCTCATTTGAAACGTTGAAACTACCTCAGAGAACATCTTATCAACATCATCTGTTGTGGTAACAAACAGCCAATGTTGATAAGGCAACTTTTATTTATTTTTTTTATCAGTTCATAATGCACCTTATCATGAAAATTCCATAAGGCTAGGAGTACATTACAGAATAGCAGGAGTTTAAAGTGAGATTTGGTTGCAGTAAAGGTCATAAAGGTCAAAACTTGCAAGGTTAATAAAGTTTGAATAGTCTGGTTATGAAACAAAATAAGAAATACATTACTGGCACTTCTTACTGTATATCATGTTTTTTTTTTTTTTTTTTTTGAACAACTTGGTACTGCTACTGATTTCAATAACTATCAACTGTCAAGCTGGGAATGTTGCAAATAATATAAAGTTTATATAAACATGGAGTCTAACCAAGGAATCAAAACCTCAAAATTATCAATGATGCCACTGAAAGAGAAGTTAAACTGAGACAGAAATACAACACCATCTTAATCAAAAATGAGGAACAGAAGCAATTTGTGCTCCAGAGTGAAAGATTATTGTTGTCAGCTGTGTAAAAAAAAAGTTTAACAAGGAAAATGTAAATAATTCAATTTTTTATGATAATTTGAATAAAATATTATAATCTAAATAAAAATATATCATTTTCATATAACAATAAAGGAAATTATATAGAAATAAACAAATACTTTACAGATTCCTTAAGGGTAATTAACTAGTTTTATTTGCTAATGGATCTATATATGAGCCCTTTGTGGGAGGTTAAAATCATCGGATTGTACTATATTACAGATCTGTGTAAGATTTTGTAGCACATTCATTTTTTTCCATATAAATAAAGAAGTATACAGAGTAAGACCAAAAATACCAACAAAAAAAATTTCATCACAGAGTTATGAGACCACCCTAATAAGTACCTACACGGAACTTCTGTCATAGTACACAATATTTGTGAAGGGACACCCGAATATTTCTGTCCATTTAATGCACTTGCAGCTGACTGAAATGTATCACGTTTGTTTGTTATTTGTTTTTTAGGAGCATTAGCAACTGAGGCCTGACCTTTCTGCATCCTCCGTATTTGGTGGTGATGGGCTCGAACCCCGGGCTAATCAAGAAGCGTGTGATATGCACTGCTGCTTCTTCCCACCTGGCTACGGAGGCGCGAAATGTATCACATTGCATTGAGGAATTTATTATGGCTAACACAGAGCGTACAAATAAAGAAGAAATATATGAGCTTTCGGCTATATGGTAGCCTTCATCAGAATTAAAAATACATGAATGGCAGTTGGAATGAAGATGTGCACTGCCAGGTGCGTGAGACACGAGGTTTAATTGTTTGTTGACGTCTGTGGCTGTGACGCATGATGACGTGGCCAGCGTTTGTCCAATGATAGAACTACTGACTCTGTGATCGGGTTGAAACAGGATCCGTCCATCGTCATTCTACCGGCAGACAAAGGCCGCCGTACGGTTGTAATGGATCACACTGATTACATGGCGAAAGCGCTACTACTTTTACGAGATACTACCGTATACAAACCCCTGACCATCAACCCCAACAGAGTTTTAGAACGATGGGAATCAGAGGTGAATATCCTCATCAACAGTTGGCTGAAACAAGGGAAGATCACACAGTCAACCCGTAATCACCTCCGTGCTTCCGGATGTCAGATCCCACGGTTTTACGGCCTACCGAAAGTGCACAAAGAAGACACACCACTGAGACCAATTGTATCCTGCTGTGGATCACCGACTTACGAGCTGTCTAAATTTGTCTCGAGACTTCTTTCTCCTCTAGTTGGCAAGACCACCCACACAGTCTCCAACAGTGTTGAATTCATAAAGAGGATTCGCACTGTATCCATCTCGCAGGATCAAGTTATGGCATCGTTCGACGTCATATCGCTCTTTACCTCCATCCCTGTGGAACTTGCCATTTCTTGTGCAAAACAACTCTTGGACAATGATAGAACCCTCAACGAAAGAACTGGTCTCACATCCGATGACATTTCCGCCGCCCTCAGACTGTGCTTAACAGGGGGTGCGATCATATTTAATGACTCAGTCTACCAGCAGATACATGGCACGGCCATGGGTTCCCCTGTCAGCTCAGTCACAGCAAACATCGTGATGGAGGAGTTAGAGGGACGTGCGTTTGCACACGCACCAGATCACATCGCCTTTTGGTGTCGCTATGTTGACGATGTGTTCGTGGTCATCCCTAGAGACTCAGGTCAGCGACTTCTATCACACCTCAACTCGCTATCGCCCTTCATAAAATTCACGATTGAGCTGGAGTCGAACAACTCTTTACCATACCTAGATACACTTGTCCGACGTGAAGGCACATACCTGAGGACTACAGTTTATCGTAAGCCCATGTGTGCTGGCCAGTTTACCAACTTCCGGTCAGCACACGCGCGAGGCCACCTCCTCTCCACTGCCCGAACCTTGCTTACTCGCGCCTGGACACACTCCAGCTCCGCTGATGAAAGACGCAAAGAGGTCACTAGGGTCAAAGTAGACCTTACGAGGTGTGGCTACCCCATTGGCGTCCTCGACAGGTGTGATCTACAGACACGTGACATCGTGACGACCAGCTACAACACCAACAGTGACGAGCCATCCACGAGGGCATTCATCCCATACTACCCCAACCTGTCACAACAGATCGGTAGAATCCTGAGAACGCACAGAATAAAATGCATCCAACTCCCAGGCAAGAAACTGCGTTCTTTTATTTCCAACGTGAAAACACCTGTCCCCACCCTTCTGCAGAGCGGTTTGGTCTACCGCATCTCTTGCCGTGACTGCACTAGCTGCTACTTTGGAGAGACTGGACGTCGACTCGAGAAACGTCTCTCGGAGCACAAAAGAGCGATCCGTTTAGCGGATATAGAACACTCAGCTATCGCCGAACATGTCTGGACAACCCACCACGACATCGACCCACACCGCGATGTCGTGGTGGTAGACAGATCCCACCATTACCTAAAGCGTACCTGGTTGGAATCGTTAAATATAAAATCTTCGGATAAATCCTTGAACAGGAACAGTGGTTGCCAAATCAACCCGATCACAGAGTCAGTAGTTCTATCATTGGACAAACGCTGGCCACGTCATCATGCGTCACAGCCACAGACGTCAACAAACAATTAAACCTCGCGTCTCACGCACCTGGCAGTGCACATCTTCATTCCAACTGCCATTCATGTATTTTTAATTCTGATGAAGGCTACCATATAGCCGAAAGCTCATATATTTCTTCTTTATTTGTACGCTCTGTGTTAGCCATAATAAATTCCTCAATGAATCCAGAGCGCGTAGGCCTGTTTCGTTATTTTCGTTATCACATTGCATTGTTTAATGAAGTGTGGTTTCCAATGGGATGCCAGGGTTCCCTAGGAGGTTTTTGAAATTCATGGGGATGTTTCGTTTGTCACACCAATAGTGGGGGGGGGGATTACTACAGAACTCAACATTAGTAAACTAGCTGAGTCACATTAAGCTCCAGGATCACATTAGAACTGTTTGATAAAAACAAGTATATAACATAAAATTTTTCATTTATATAAATATCTATTATATTACAACCAAATTTTTACATTTTCTTATCTACAAATAATTCTTCTATAGCTATAATATACACATATTAATTAAATTTGTAATATCAAGGAATTTCTTGAATCTTTCAGTGGAAATAAGTTAAACAGAATATCAAATTGGATTAATATAGTTATGCATAATTTGAAAAAAGACAAACTTTTGTCAATCTTTTGAAAAAAAGACAGAAATTCATGGATTAACTTCTCATAAACTACTTGTAAATGTGTGATTTTAATTCCGTGAAGGATTAATGCATTACAAAAAAACTATGAAATACAAATATGCAGCACTATCCATCAGAAGCAAAGCTGATATCAAAACTTTTGAAGATATGTTAATGGTATCAAATTTGGCAATTGAATTTGGATAGGGATTATCAATCATTTCAGTCAGGCATTAAAAAAAACAAGAAATCAGTTTTAAAATTGTGGATTTTTATCTATGCAAATAAATTATAAGCGCAAACTGCTTATCTGACTAGTTCAATCTATAATTAGTTCAGATATTTAATGTCCTAGTATAATTTGATTTTCTGTGAGATGTTGGCGACTTGAAGAGACAGAATATTTGATAATAAATGAAATTAATTAAAGACAGCCAAATGTGATATCTGCCACTGAGTTTCAAGCTAAAGCCAGAGCGAAATCATATGTTTTATGCCACAAATGATATTTGGATAAGAAAATATAACTAAAAAATTGTTATTACTTACCAGTTGAAAAATAAATTAACAGACCATTTTCTCAAAGTTTTGTTTCTCATTATGTCAAACAGTCCAGGAGTTTGATTCTTTTGATCTGATCCAGAGGACTAAAACCAATCAAAATTTTTTTTATATTTTTAATTTCAGGTACATTGTATAGATGTACATTATATAATTTGGTAATCTCTCTCTCTCTCTCTCTCTCTCTCTCTCTCTCTCTCTCTCTCTCTCTCTCTCCAACATATTTATAACACCATGTTATAAATATGCTGATAAACATTAAAGTAATATAGTTATTTTTATCAATAATTCCATAATGATTTATATAAACAGCAAACATGGCATAGATGAAAAAAAAAATGTATATATTATAGCTTGAACCAATTTATGAGGGGTTGATTTTTTTTTTTTTTTTCTTTAGGAGCATTAGCAACTAAGGCCATACTGCTCTGGGATATGCGGTGGTCATTCCCTGACCTTTCGGCATCCTCCGTATTTGGTGGTCACGGGCTTGAACCCCTTTATGAGGGGTTTCCGAAAAGTAAGGTAACACATTTTTTCTCTCGATGATGTTTAATAATACGAAGTTGAAATTACACACCAAGAAATAAGTGAAGATGCACTACTTCTCCACAGTCTCTGGTTTTATTGATGCAATTGTCCCAATGATGGATCAGTTTATCAATACCAGTACTGAAGAAGTCCGTGCCCACACGCAGTAACCAACATCGCACTGCCTGATGAACTTCCTAATCCGTGGTGAAATGCTTTCCTCAAAGGTGTTTTTTCAGAGGGCTGAACAAATGGAAGTCTGAAGGCACTAAGTCTGGGCTGTAGGGGGAAGATGCGACAGAGTTTCCCAATGGTTATGGTGCAACCACTCACGAGTGGTGTGGGCAGTGTGTGGAGTTGTGTTGTCGTGCAACAAAATCACCTATTTTGACCTTTGCATGCAGCAAATTTCTTTATTAAAAACAAAAAAATTAGACTGTGTGTAATGTTTATAGATGTGGATGATGGTAGATTTTTATTTTTTTTCTTAAAAAAAATCATGTTCTATAAAAAGAAGAATCAATACACTCAAATAGTCTTTGATGTACTATCATTCTTTTCTCATTTTTATATGAAAAGATCTCTCTTTTCTTCACAGACTGAACGTAACATTGTAAAATAAACACCGAAAGCAGTGCTGATAGTGGGAAAGCATTTGTCTGGTAAAATTTCTTTTATGATATCTATGTTGTACCTGGAGAGAATCCCCTCCACAGTAGATATTTGTGTCACTGAATGCCATTGTATTACTTCAGTATAAGTCAGTGTAGTGAGTTTTACCATTGTAGCTCCGACCATATTGCTCCGGGGATATGCGGTGGTCATTCCCTGACCTTTCCGCATCCTCCATATTTGGTGGCTCACGGGCTCAAACCCCAGTCTAATCAAGAAGCGTGTGCTACGCACTGCTGCTCTTGCCCACCTGGCTATGGAGGCGCCACCATTATAGCATGCTGTAGTATTGTAACCACAGTTCAAATGCATTCTGTATAAGTGAAACTGTCGATGTGAAGAGCAAGAAATCTGAATGAATTAAAAGAAGGAAGGATCAATGTATATACATTTGAACTTGGACATTTTGAGGTGTTCCGTGTAGCAACAACAGCAGTCACCAATGAAGTCGTGATTGCTTTGTCACTACCTTTTAATCTTTGTTTATTTTTAACCTCTGGCTAACTTTAGATCACAGATTTTAGTTCTGTGATTTAAAGATGACCATAGGTCAAAATTCCTTCTTTTAATATATTTATAAATTCCCCTTCTAAAACTACTACTTCCTTTTAATATATCTACATTACCTGTGCACCATGTGCTACTCAAGCAACATCTAAAAATGCCTCTAGTTCTGCTTAAAACTCAGCAAAACAGTTTCAAGGTCTCATGAAATCCTGAACACAACTTTCAATAATGATGCCACATGAAGAACACAGATATTCGGATACTTTTCAGGGTCAAAGGCGGTTAAGCATTAGTTTAAGATTTTCAACATTCAGGTCATTCACTGCAAAGTCAGGCTGACAAAAATAGGAAAACATCATGGATGCATCAAGTCATCCAAGAGGATGACTTGATGCATCCTCTTGATACCATTAATAATGTTGCTGGGATATCAGGTATACCATACTAGAACACGCTAATGCATATCATTAAGAGATTGAAAAGATTTCACCAGCACAATAGGGATTTGACAACATTTACAAGGTACAGACAGAATCACAGGTGGTATTGATTGGTTAAATCTCTACCCTTTGATCTGCAATTTCACTTTCAGGAAAACAACAAGATCCAACAGGCACAAAAGTGAGTTACTTTCTGCTTGTAGCTTAGAAAACAAGCCACAAACTATGCAGTAATCCACCAGTGAAATCTTCCAGATGCTGTAATGAATCAATCTCTCTCTTTCTCTATGCACCCTAAAATTATGAAATTTAAGTTTATTATTCATTATTAAATGCAAAAAGCTGATGGTATTTGTAACCGGGATTAAACTATTCTTTGTTGGCTGTGTGTAATGCTTATAGATGTGGATGATGGTAGATTTTTATTTTTTTTTTCCAGAAAATTCAGTACTGATTTTTAGTACAGGTAGTTCTTGACTTTAAGAGTTAATTCTTTCCTAGCGCGTGCTTGTAAAGCGGGAATTTGTAGACATAAGGTTAAAAACAGGGGTTACGTTTCCAACAATGAAATTAGTTAGCTAATTAGTTTATGTTTTAACAATGATTGATTTATCGAAAGAAATGAAAACGTAGCCTGTAAATGCAAGCAAATTATAATAACAGAGAAATTATTTATGACTTGCAAATGTTAAAGAATGTTTATTCTTCATCATCATCGACTAAATGCGCACTCGTTGATCACTCATTATTGGCTCAGCACTCGTTGGTTTGTTGCACAAGGAGTCGTCTTCTTCAGAACGTTTCAAGAGGCATTTGTTTCCAAGATAATCTTCAATTTTCTTTATAAATTTCATGATTGCATGCATACGCATTTTTTAATAGCACGCAAAAATTGCAACTAACATGATTTGTGTGGAGTAACAAGTTTATGAAGCTTAAAAAAAAAGGAAAGAGAAGATTCTGAAAATTTATTTATGTTTTTTATACAATTTAAGATTTCAGTAAAGGGCAAACACATTTCACCACAATAACGTAAAAAACCACACAATTCCAGCTACCGGTTTTTTCCCCAAATGCAAGAAGATCGAGTTTACTATCCGTTTATAATTGCTTGCAGTAACAGAAAAGCCTAATAAACCGGAAAGTGCAAATTTTTTTTATTGTTTTATGGTCATTACCTCCTGAAATGTGCTTTAGAAAAATGTCCCAAAGGCATTTAAAATTGATTCTTATAACGGAACATATGATAACGATGAAAGCGTAGTGCATTTTAATGATTTGAATTGGAAACTAATACAATTTACAAACCACGCTCACGACCTTTTATATGGCCTTAAGGTCACGCTTAAAAATGACATTTTAGAGAGATAAATAGTTATACAGCGAAAATTTCAACTTCCGAGATCTTGAAACAAATTACCAAAAAACATGTGTTATTGGGTTCACATCATGATATTTTAATGATACGATGGTGTCTCTGGAACTGATTAATATCGTAAAGCAGGGTACACAGTATTGTATAGCTACGCACGTGACTTGGAATGCGGTATTTATGAATGTTTAACATTCATTTTTTGCAATCGATGCTCATATTTTTGATTTTGCTGATACTTGATACTTGGGGGGAAAAAACTCTCGTAAACCTGGGAACTCGTAAAGCGAAAACTAGTAAAGCAAGAACTGTCTGTATATAACACTCAACAGTAACTAAAATTCTAGTTTAGTTATTAAACGCTAAAGCTGATGTGTACAAATGTATGTACAGGTGCACATTCATTTGCACACGTAAGTTTCTGCAGTGTTCAGAATATCCCATGTCACAGTGTTTACAAATGTCCTAACTGCAAACAATGCTGTAATGAGAATGGACTCGTGTGGTATGTCTAGATTTGACTATCCTCTCTTGAAATGCAGGGACGATGATGAAATCTGATGAAAAACCAGAAAAGTTCTGGTGCAGGGAATATTCTGATCAATCAGTGCAAGTGTCCTCTTAGGTCTGCAATATGTATATCTTGAAGGATTCTATTATCTCCATGTAGAGCCTCTTAATGGCTTCATTGTTGACAATGTGCACATTAAAATAAAGACAGCTATAATGTACAAATAAAAGGAATGACAAAAAAAAAAACTGCACCATGATACAGATTTATGTGCTTAATCATGTAATCTACTTGGTGTCTATACAGTACCTAAGCCACCAGTTGAAGTTTGCTACCTTGGAGAGTACATGCACACTGTATAGCAATGTTTTTTAATTATTAGTTTGTACAGTATCCTTTATATTAATCATGAATTTTAACCATTTTTTTGATTACAACTATTATGTTTGCATGCTCAGTTATTATTGTATTAGTACAAGAATGACTAAATAATGCAAGGAAGCAGTTTTTTTCTGTATCCGCCAAAGTAAAGGGGAGGGTAATTTCTCCCAATTGCTCAAACTCATATTATTACATAAGAATAAACATAGCTGGCAACTTTTGACTTACAAAAAAAGCTGAGAATCAGATAACTGTAAGCATGAGGAAAATAGGATATTTTTCAAAAAAAGCAGGAAGTTTTTGCCCACCACTAGAAATTAAATTTCACTCACAACATATGTATTATATACTAAAATAGAGACAGAATTCTTTACAGTAGTCTTTCAAACATTACCTCACCTAGATTTTCTATTTCCTGATTTTGATTGTTTCACCTGGGTTTCTGTTTCCTGACTTTGATTGTTTCACCTGGATTTCTGTTTCCTCATTTTGATTGTTTCAAGAAAAGATATTGCTCCACACTTTTCTTGCCAGAAATGTTGGATCAAGAGTTTTGGTCATACGAATGTCCCAACTGACTAGACTTAGCTACCAAGAGCATTTCCAAAGCTTCACCAGAAAGAGAAGACCTGAACGCAAGTTTTTTTGTGTTTTGCTCACCTGGCTAAATATTCTCTCACACTCAACATTGCTATGAAGAATTGTTGAAATGCCAAGAATGACTTTGGATAATTTATTATATTTCAAGCTACCTTGTGCATGTTTCAGTTCCCCAACCAGGACCACTATACATTACTTCTTTCTGCTTTCATAATAGTGTCTGGTAGATTCTCACAGTAGCCAATTCATTAGGAAAAATATTCTTATTTTTCCTAATGAATTGTATTAATAAAATATTATACTAGACTTTTGTAAAATAAAATTATACTAGACTGTTGATTACTTGCATGTTTACATGAGACAAACATTAAATGCAATTCTGTTTGTTTGATGTTCTGCCACACTTTTCTTGCCAGAAATGTTGGATCAAGAGTTTTGGTCATACGAATGTCCCAACTGACTAGACTTAGCTACCAAGAGCATTTCCAAAGCTTCACCAGAAAGAGAAGACCCAAACGCAAGTTTTTTTGTGTTTTGCTCACCTGGCTAAATATTCTCTCACACTCAACGTTGCTATGAAGAATTGTTGAAATGCCAAGAATGACTTTGGATAATTTATTATATTTCAAGCTACCTTGTGCATGTTTCAGTTCCCCAACCAGGACCACTATACATTACTTCTTTCTGCTTTCATAATAGTGTCTGGTAGATTCTCACAGTAGCCAATTCATTAGGAAAAATATTCTTATTTTTCCTAATGAATTGTATTAATAAAATATTATACTAGACTTTTGTAAAATAAAATTATACTAGACTGTTGATTACTTGCATGTTTACATGAGACAAACATTAAATGCAATTCTGTTTGTTTGATGTTCTGTCAGATAAATCTTCTAAACAGCTGCAGTAATAATTTTACATAAATATGAAACAAAGACACTTCTGTTATTAATGGAAAATCTTAAAAATACTAACCTCTTCAGGCAACTTAAGAAGGTAATCTGGTATTGCAGTTTTATTTGCCCTTGCAGCATTTAAAATTATATGTTTTGCTTCTTCATGTTTTCCTTTAGAGATAAGCCACCTCACAGATTTTGGAAGGAACCTGAAAAAATATTACTGACATGAAAGACATCAGTCTACAAACAGTAATATATGAGGAGAGGTTGAAAGGTTTCTAGCCACTCATAGAAGGAATGCTGGAATGTTGCAAAAACCCATTTATGTTTCAACACAATCCCCCCCCCCACACTTAAATCAACACACTTTCTGGCACGATCCACTATCTTTTGTAACCTGCTCAAATAAAATTCAGAAGATTTTGACTGAAACCAGTTGTTGACTGCATTCACCACAGCATTGTCACCATTGAATTCTGTCCTTTCACATTCTTTTTTGTGATTTGGAAATATAAAATAGTTTGATGGAGCCAAATCCAGTGAGTAGAGTGGATTCTGTAATAGCTCAAACCCACAGACACTGTTGCCTGAGTCACAAACACTGTATGCACTGGTGCATTGTCTTAATACAAGATGACTCCTTTGGGCAATTTCCTGTACCTCTTCAGTTTCAATTCCTTGTGGAAACATCTCAGTAGGTTACAATAATACTCGGCACTGATAGTGGCACTGTGTTCCATGAAATCAATCATGATCACTCCTTCTGCATCCCAGAAAATGGTTGTCATGACTTTCCTAGCCAACTTCTGCACTCAAACTTTATATGGGAGGGGAATTGTTCTTTTGTTTCAGGGTTGAAGTGATGCAGCCATGTTTCGTCCACAATGACATAGAAGAAGAATAGTTACAAACCTAAAACTTTCTGTGTACACAAAAGAACAGTCACAGCACAGATTTGCAATATTGTCTTTCACAAATACCTCTGCAATCTATATTGGGCTAAAAACTTTTTTCAACCCCTTCCCTTGTTTATATATATATATATATTAAAATTTTATATATTTAAGAATTTTTTTCCCTTTCTTTAAATTCTGACTATTCTTCTTTCTAATTTTTTGAAAGAATTTCAACAGCGTATTATAGTCACAGAATGATGTATGCAATTACAGGACCTCTAGTCTTTCTTTTTTTGAAGTCATCTCTTTCTTGATACATCTCTGTCAATGATATCTGTCATACTACTGTGGTGGAGAATTTGTTTCATTAATTATTGAGCTACTTTTTAACTGTGTGATTAGTAGAAAATGGGTTTGCCGAGCAATCTAAGAGCGATCATTTCTAAGAACAATAATCATTTGATGTAAGATCTGGAAAGTATAAGTGATGTGATATATATATAGATTGCCTTCTATGAACAGATCATTATTCATTAATGCCATCCTTGTACTGTAATATGCAGCATCTGCTCCTGATAGCAGCTTCAGACTATTCCTTAAAAATTGCTACTTTTACTATTCACTGTGGATCCCTACAGCAAGACATTACTGCAACATCCTTCACATCCCAAAAACAGTAATCACAGTTTTTCTCCTCCTTTGTTGACAGAAACAAACAGAAACAATGAAGGATGGAAAAGTTGTGATGGATGTTTCTGGGATGTGAATGATGTTACAATGTGTCACATCATTTAAACCAGAGGATACTGAAAAAGAGGAAAAAATTACAGATTAGGAAGTCTTTGACAAAGAATATCAGAGCAGACACGCACAAGTACCACTCTTAAAGGAAAAGAAATTATACAGTAATTTATTATGCCAAATGAGATGAGTGGTGATTGAGGTAACCAATAATTGAGATTTTGTCAAAAAAGCAACATCATCGAGCTTGGAGCAGAGACTATGTGTATTTGTTGTTGTTGTTTGTTATTTGGTTTTTAGGAGCATTAGCAACTAAGGCCATATTGCTCCGTGTATTTGTGAAATGAATTAAAAGGGTTGTAGGTTTGGATCTTTTCACAAACATGTTCCTTTGGTTTGACTATTCGCGACACATTGGTATAGATGAGATAAACTTTGGAGGAGGAACCAGCTGCATGAACTAATCAATTTTTATGTATGATGTGCAAACAGAAGGAATATGTTAAATTTTTTGACATAACATCACTGCACTCCATGCATACACACTACTTAGACTCTCTTCAATCACAAAGTTTGCAGAATACCAATTTCTCCTAAAGTCACCAACAGTGGACTATCTAGTGGCTGGCCTGTAAAAGCTGTTTTTCAACCCTTGTGTGATCATCTCCAGTATACTAGGAACAGTGTTTTAGAAATGAACATTGGAATGTACTCAGGATCAATAACAGTTCCCCATTATGAAGGTCCAAGCAGACATGGTTGTTGCAGAATGACTACATTTTGTTGAAATTTGACCCACTCTTAACTCAGGATGTGGAACTTGAATTTCAGCTGCATCAGCATTTTAGACTTCCAAATAGCAACCTTAGTTGGCATTACTGGAAATGTCCACAACACCACAGTGATAGTAGTTTCCACAGGATATGAAGAGAACCAAAGAGAGAGTCTAAACGACACTACAAGATACTGACCAGGTTCAAACAGAGATGAAGGTAATCTGATTGACTGTGTAATTCAGCAGTGCAAATACTACTCAAAGAGAATTTCTTTACAGAAGTAAAATGCAAAAAATTTTTAAAATATATATTGTTTGCTGTTCATTATATCTATCCTTACTATAGATATATATTTTTTTATGAATCTACATATATATATTAATATGGATCCAGCAGTCAACAAGCTCAGGTCCCCACTTCAGCTTGTTGACTACACTTGCAACAGATGTATTGGATTACACATAAGTAAATAAGAGAATAAAAAGGTAACAATTGCAAAAAAATTATCCATGTTAAATATAGCTGTGATGTCCACAGGTAACAATATACAGATCACAGCTTTCGTTATTGCACGTAAGTTATTAGGAGGAACATTTGTCTGCAAAAGTTACAATTTAAAACTGAATTACAATTTACGCAGCATGTGGGCACCATGTTCAAGATATATGGGTAGTAGCTGCTATTATAGAGACTGAACTAAAAAAAAAAATTTCAGTTTGGCCTTTTGGTGTATATATGCAATATCACCTTCTTGATTTCCCTAACCATGAATGCTGTCTTAAAGTGGAAGTGAGTAAAATTCTCTCTTGCTTCCTGCTTATTACTCACAAAATGCAAATACAGCAGGCGGCCGTTATTAGCATTAGCATAGGCATATGATGCAAGAAAGCAAGCTTATGCAGCATCAGCCAAAAAAAAAAAAAAAACAACACCCCTTTCACTTCACCCCTCCTTTCGTTCGAAATACCTGTCCAGCTGAGCCTTAAATTTATTTAGGCTATCAACTCCCACAAGGGATGGAAGTCTGTTCCACCAACCAACTACCTGCTGGCTAAAGGCAAATTTCCACACATCTATACTACATCTGTCTTTCCTCAATTTGAATTTATGCCCTCTCAGGTGATTATTCTGAGCAAGAGACAGTATCCCATCAGCATTGGGCAAGGCTTTGTACACCTCTATCAGATCACGTTGCCGGTGCCTAGTCTCCAGACACTGTAATTTGCAAAACTTAAGCTTTTCTTCGTAAGAGCAACCCTTCATTCCGTTCACTAACCTTGTTGCCCTTCTCTGTACTTGTTCCAGCAGCTCTACATCCTTCTTGAAATGAGGCCTCCAAACCTGTATACAGTACTCAAGGTGCGGCCTGACCATTTCCTTACACAAGGGAATAATCACCTCCCTATCCCTGCTAGAAAAATTACTGTATATCATTGACAAGACACCATGAGCTACTCTTGCAGCTCGTCTGCACTGCTCAGAGAACTTCATATCTGCCTGCACAATTACCCCCAGGTCCTTTTCGTTCTCCACCACTGTCAGTGTAGTACTGCAGAGTTGATACGTTGCTCTGGGGTTACTGTTTCCCATATGTAGTACTTTACATTTGTCAATGTTAAACTTCATTTGCCACCTCTCAGCCCATCTGTTCAACCTTTCCAGATCCTGTTGCAGCAGCATAGTGTCAGTAGTGTCCTTAACAACCCTGCCAACCTTTGTATCATCTGCAAACTTGGACATTAAACTTGATATCCCATCATCAATATCATTCATAAACACCGAAAACAACAACGGACCCAACACTGAACCCTGAGGAACTCCACTAATAACATTAGTCCACGTTGAGCAGTGTCCATTGATTACCACTCTCTGTCTTCTGCCACTCAACCATCCCCTTATCCAGCAATTTGCCTCCAATGCCACACTGCTCCAATTTGTGCAGCAGTCTTCCATGTGCAACAGTATCAAAAGCCTTTCTAAGATCCAAATATATAATATCAAAGTTATTCCCTGCATCCAATTCTTTTGTGACTGCATCATAGTATCCAATCAAATTGGTCAGGCAAGACTTCCCCTTAACAAAACCATGCTGTGTCTGAGCTATAACTGAATTCTTGTCTAGATGATCCTGCAGTGCTTCTTTAACCAGTGCCTCCATTAATTTACCTGGAACAGAAGTTAAACTAACAGGTCTATAATTACTTGTGTCAGCCTTTGATCCTCCTTTGTGAATTGGGGTTACATTTGCACATCTCCAGTCTATGGGTACCTCCCCTGAGTCCAAAGAAGCTCTCATAATTATGGCTAGGGGTTTGCTTACTTCCTTTGCTGCCTCCTTTAATATAACTGGATAGATCCCATCCACCCCAGGTGCCTTTTTTATGTTTATCCTCAACAATCTCTCCTCCACTTTCCTCTCAGTTATTACAAAATCATTCAGCTCACTGCCAATGTTTACTTTACCTACATCATTCTCCTTCCTGAATAACTCCTCATGCGTGAATGTAGATGAAAATACTCATTTAGATTGTTAGCCACCTGAGCAGGATCCTCAACTGTTGAACCATCAATATCCAGTGGACCAATCTGATCCATCCCTTTCCTTCTTGAGTTTAAATAGGTAAAGAACTCTTTTCTGTTTTTCTTTGCATCCTTTGCCAAGGATTTTTCGTAGTCTGCCTTTGCCTGCCTAATCTCCTTTGTGACTTGGTTACAGACCAACTTATATCTATCATAGGCTTCCATGTCACCCATTAATTTGTATGTATCCCATGCATTTTTCTTCTCTGCCACATGTCTCATTAGTTCATCTGACAACCATTTAGGCCTAAACCTTGAACAATATTTCTTAGTTGGTATGTAAAGCCTGGTAGCCTCCAAGATTAGTTCCTTGAATGCTTCCCATTTTGAGTTTGCTGTTGGTAACATCATCAGTTGGTCCCACTGTATAGATTTTAAATACTGTCTCAGACCATCATAGTCGCCTTTACGAAAACAAAAACCCTTCCCTTTACCTCTGATGGTAGTTACCTCCTTGAGTAAATCCCACTTCAACACACTGTGATCACTGCCACCTGGTGGTTCATTTATCTGCAGATTCTTAATGCATGAAGAATCACTACTGATAATCAGATCAAGAGTATTGCTCCCTCTTGTTGCCTCACGAACATGCTGATGTAGAAAACAATCATCCAATAAATCCACAAAAGCCTTGCTAGTGTGCGAGTGACCAATCCACAAATTCCAGTCAATATCTGGGAAATTAAAATCCCCCATTATAACACTCTCTGATTTACTGGCCCACTCTATTTCCCTGTACAATATCTTATTATACTCATCAGAGTCATTAGGCCTATAGCACACTCCTACTCTCAATTTTGATTTCCCTATGCTTATGTCACACCAAACTGACTCGACACTGCCCTGTCCATCGATGTCGACTGGCTTCACTTCCTTGGACTTTATGTGTTTCTTAACTAATAGCATAACCCCTCCTCCCCTCCTGTCCTATCTATCCTTTCTATACACATTGTATTCCCCAAATTCCAGTTCCGCATTCCTTATAACTGTGTGACACCACGTCTCTGATATCCCAACAATATCTGCCTTTGATGTTTTGAGCAATACCTCAAATTAATCAAATTTATTTACCAAACTCCTAGCATTGGTGTACACGCAGGTATACATGCACCTGTTGCTATTCTTAGCTACTATTCTTAGTTGCTATTCTTTTTATTGTTTTACTTGTACCGCAATGACTCCCAGCAGTCTCTGAAATATCCTGCATCTTGTTTTTCAGGTTTCTGCTCATTTCAATAGAAGCAGTGCAAGAATCACTTCCACCTCTGCCAGTGGCTACTGTTAATCTATTAGTCCTTGTATCCCCCCCAACTAGCAGTTTTCCGACCCACCTAACACTGCCTCGACAGTATCAACAAAAATTCTTGCACCCTTTCTATTTAAGTGTATCCCATACCTGTAGAAGCAATCTCTCCTGTTAACAAGTACAGTCCAGGCTGAAAAAAATTCTACCCCCTTGAGCCTTGCACAATCCCTGCAGGGCCGAATTGATTGACAAGGCTCTCGTCATATACTCCCTCCTATCGTGTCTGGGCAGAATTGCACACACTTTCATATTCAACCCTAATTCACGGCTTTTTTTCAACAGTGACCTGTACTTGCTAAGTAATTCCGCTGGTCTCCTACTTTTAATATCATTAGTGCCAACGTGTACAACTATATCACCTTTTGTGCCCTTAAATTGTTTTTATTTGTTTTTATATCAGTGAAAGGGAAACACATTTCACCATAATAACGTAAAAACCCACACAATTCCAGCTATCGGTATTATCGCAAATGCAATTAGATTGAGTTTACTACCAGTTTATAACAGATTCCACTAGCAGAAACGCAACTGGAAATTGTTTTTATTGTTATATGGTAGTAAACCCCATAAATGTGAGCTAGTGAGGTGTCTCTGCCTTTACAGTGTTGTTTATTCAGTTGCTACACACGCACAGCTTTGTTTATATGTATCAAGCATGCCTCCTCATTTTGTAATTGCGCTTTATTCCCTAAAAATGAGTAAAATTCTTAAAAGGTGTGAACAGGAAGCGTCCTGGTGACGACACTACAGATTCAAAGAGAAAAAGAAAAGCAATATCGATACACAGAGGCGGACTAGGTCAAAAATTCTTACCCGGGAAAATTTGTAGCGGCCTCATACTAGCGTTTATGAGAATATGAAAAGCTTTGAGCGAAATGAAAGACCATGTGATATTGCATGTGCTATAGGCTTAAATGAGGCAACGCCGAGAATTAGAAAGAATGCAAAGAAAATAAAAACAACTTTTATAGCAGGAACTCAAAGTGTAATTAAAATCTATTGGATCAAGACACAGAGAATTGGAAGAGATGTAATGGCTGTCATCTGTTTGGATAGAAAATCAAATAAAGAACAAATATGCTTACGATAAAAGCAAAAGCATTACCAATATTTTATTAAGTAATAGTCGTAATAAAATACGTAAGTATTTTATTACGATTATTTATTGTGTTTGGTAATGTTTTGGTTACAAATGTGTGTTCAATCTTGGGTGGTTGGCACCTAACCCTATTTTTCCCATAGGGCATGTTGTTTATATTGCACGAGGGTTTCTAGGAACACAACTATCATGCTATACGAGGACTGACTGTATTAGTAGAAGCATATGATGCAAGAAAGCAAGCTTATACAGCATCACCCAACAAAAAAAATAAAAAAATCCTTCCCATTTCACCCATCCGTTCACTACAAAAGTTTGACTAGTTCTTCCTTGAATTTATTTAAGTTTGTTCCAGCAAACAACCACCCACTCACTAAAGACAAATTTCCACACATCATTCTACAACTTGAATCTATGCCAACTCAGGCGATTAATCTGGGCAAGCGGAAGAATTACATCAGCACTGAGCTTGCTCAAATCATTCTAGGCCTTATACACCTTAATCAGATCACCTCGCATGTGCCTTGTCTCCGGACACTGCAAATTGCAAAACTTAAGCATTTCTTCCTTAGAACAACCTTTTCGTTCATCACAAATCTCATTAACCATCTCTGTACTTGTTCCAGCAACTCTGCACCCTTCCGAAAATGAGGCCACCAGACCTGCATACAGAATTCAAGGTGTGGTCTGACCATTGATTTATACAAGGGGATAATCACTTCCTTATCCCTGCTAGTAGAATTTCTGTATATCATTGACAGGACATCATGAGCTTCTCTTGCAGCCTGTAACTTCATATGTGGCTGCACAATTACCCCAACGGTCTTTTTCATTCTCTAAAACCCCGAGTATACTACCATACAGTTGAAGCGCTGTGCTGGGATTACTGCTATCCATATACAGTACTTTACATTTGTCAATGTTAAAATTAAGTTGCCACCTCTCAGCCCATCTACTCAACTATTCTAGAACCTGTTGCAGTAGCATACTGTCATTAACAACCCTGCCAACCTTCATATCATCTGCAAACTTGAACATTAAGCCTGATATACCTTCATGAATATCATTAATAAATACAGAAAACAACAATGGACCCAGCACCGAACCCTGCGGGATTCCACTAATAACATTAATCCACGAAGAGCAGTGTCCACCGACAGTGTCCACAATCTGTCTTCTCCCACTCATCTATCCCTTTATCCATATCAGCAATTTGCTCTTAATGGCGTATTGCTTTAATTTGTACAGTAGTCTTCCGTGTGCTGCATATCAAAAGCTTTCCTAAAATCCAAGTATATGATAACAAAATTCTTTTTTTGCATCCAGTTCCTTTGTGACCACATCATATTATCCAATTAAAACTGGTCAGACAAGACTTCCCCTTAACAAGCCCATGCCGTGTCTGAACTATAGCTGCAATCTTTGTCTAGATGATCCTGCAGTGCTTCTTTAACCAGTGCCTCTATTAAAGGCACTGGTCAAAATACTCATTCAGTTTGTCAGCTATCTGAGCAGGATCATAAACAGCCAAACCAGTGATATCAAGTGGACCAATCTGATTAATCCCCTTCCTTCTACAGTTGGTATAAATAAAGCAGTCTTTGCTGTTTTCATTTGCATCCCCTGTCAAAGAATTCTCGTAATCTGCCTTTGCTTGCCTAAACTCCTTTGTGACTTGATTACAAACTAGCTTATATCTACTATAGGATTCTGTGTTGCCTGATATATGCATCCCATGCATTTTTCTTCTCTGCTATGAGTCTCATTAGTTCATCTGACATCCATTTAGGCTTATATTCCTACTCTCTCTCTCTCTCTCTCTCTCTCTCCACCTGGAATTTACTAACTACAGTGAAAAATGAAGGGACCTTTAAGAAGTCCTCCAGTCGCTGATGAGATCGGCCAACTATGCACGAACAGTTATATCCAGGGATATGAAGCAAAGTCCTGAAAACATCCTTCTGCTACCGATGTATATAACAAATGCAAGGAAAATTCTTTTATAAATTTTTTAACTGTAATAGTTTAAACCCTATACATATATGGACAAAAGCTGTAGATTTATCTGTGGATTAAGCTGCACAACGTGATCTATCTACTTTGTTTTCCACTAGGTCCCAAAGGCAGTTTCTGCAACCAACACATTTCTGTATAATATGTGGATATGAGTGATAACAATAATGAAAAACATGCACTGCTCTGTACAATGTTGTATGACACTTTTAAATGCCAGAAAATATCAAGAAAAAGTTCAGAGCAGGTGAGGTCATGGTTAAGTAAGATAGTAACTGTTATTAATCCCAACACTAGGAAATTCCTGGGATTAATAACAATTAAAAATTCAAAACAAACTTAGACTTTCAAGCTTCATATATACTGTGATTCTTCCATATATGAGAAATAATATCTTTTTATTATTGTAGTTACAGGAGCATCTCATTAATACAAAGTTCGAGGGACATAAATTTTCATGTTTGTAACTTTGTAACAAGGTCTGTCAAAAGTGTCAAACTGAAATTATTTCTTTTTTTTTATTATTATTATTGGTACATATATCTAAGAATAATAAGAAATATTAAAATAGATATATAAATAAAATAATAAAAATAATAACAAAAAACCTCGTCTAACAATAATAGGAATAACATTTTGTTCTTTTATTGTAAGAGCAACTAAAAGAAAAGAAGCAACATAATTAAAACAAAAGTAGTATAGATTTAATTAGTATCAAAAACTAAGAAAAGAAGAATTATAATCTTAATATAAAAGGAGACATGTAAATCAACTTTTTAATAAATTAATCTGACTTAAAGAAGGAATCTAACTTTTTTGTTTGCAGAGTTTTTGTCTTATATGCAAAAGCACACAGACATTATCAAATGTAATAATTGTTTCATTATTAATGTTACTGCATACCAACACACACTATTTTGTTCAACACATTTTGGGCATTTGTTTTTATTTTAGAAGACAGCAAGTGTGCTTCTTCACTTTCATCGCTCATAACAAAAACTTCATTGTTGCTTCAGAAAGAGTAGCTGGGGAGGGGATATTATAAAAAAAAAAAAAAAAAAAAAAAAAAATCCATCAGCAGGTCTTCCGGTGTTGGAGTGGCTGAGGTAGTAACTTCATCCAATTTAATAAACTCCTCAAATTTGCCAACAAAATTCATATGCTCCATCAAATTCCCCTATTCCTCAATGTTGCTATCATATTCAACTGATGGATTTTTTTTTTTTTTTCCCCAATAATATTCCCTCCACAGCCACTCTTTCTGAAGCAATTGATTATGACAGTTGATGCAATACTGTCCCAGGCAATAACAAGATCATGGATAGCATCCAACACATTTCACTTTGGCTGCAAATTGTTCCCTCCTATGTTGTGGATCAAGTACCTTATCAGGCAGGCTCTATATGCACTCTTGATGTTATAAATAATGCCTTGATCCAGCAACTGTATAAAACTGTGGTACCAGGAGGTAAAAAAATTTTTTTGCCTCCCAGTACTACCACAAAAAAAAAAAGATTTTTAAAAGACACAAGTTTCAGATAGACAGCTTCAATAAAAATGGCACAAAATAGATCATAAGTGTAACAAAAGGCTCTTTGAACCCAGTTTAACAATTGCATCTGACTCCAATAATGTTTTTCAGAGTGTATTTATTTATAGCTACCATAAACTAATATTGTTTACATAAAAGTAAATTCTAACATGTCAGTGCTATATTTTGGGAAACACAGAACCGGGCTGTCACAGGAGACATACAAAATAACGTTATTTATCACAGGGTGAAAACAGACTTTGTAATATATATTAACTGAATCTTGTAAATAAGTTTACACAGAAAAGCCTATTCTTTTGCAGAGGTGATGAATGATATACGCTTCATATAAATGGGTATTTTGTAATAACAAGATGCTACTGTAGTATTTAGCATTTATGAGTTCATAATTAATAAATAATAAATGCAAACATCATTCCAGTTTGTCAGAAGGAAACAAATATGAAGAGTAAACTTTTTTTTATAAAAAAACCAGCATGTGCACCAAACTAATACAGAAATGGAACAAAATAATAAACATTAAAATAAGGAAATTCTGTTTTATACACTATACAGCTACATGAGTGCATGAGAGAAATTATGATTTGACTTAACTGTTTTCTTTTAGTATAAATGTGTTATGAACGAATTCTTTAGATGTTTTAAATTTAATCTACTTCAAAGAAACAAAACTGCATATTAGAGGTTGCTATTGAAACCAAGTGGCATTGTTTAACAAATAAAAGTATTTCAGTCTATTACACTCTAATGTACATGGATTTCAGTTAGTGTTGCTTCATACTAACATAAAATTTTTTCCAAGGTTTTGGACTGGTACAGTTCAAATCAGAGGATAAAACTCCTGTATACAGTCCACTATTTGAACTTAGACCTCTCCAAATAAGCAATAAGTGTGAAACCACTACACTGTCATAGAGGACCTTCTGACCCCCCCCCCCACTGCAAATTGTAATGTATAAAGTCATGTAATGTCAATGTATAAAGTCATGAAGAGAATGAGCAAAATAAACAAGAGAGGTATATTCTTGCTGATAAGCAAGAGAATAGCCGTGAAGCACAAATATAAAGAATCTTAGGGAATAGTAGCAGAAGGCCAGATCTGATGTAGTTTAATAAGTTAAAAGTAAAAATAAGTGGGTACTTTTCTGCTGATGGAAATAACACAAAAAATTTAGCAATGCTAACATTAACAGTATTACAATAGATCAAAAGATCACTGCTTACTTAGTAATCTTTTGAAAAAGTGCTTACCTAAGTAAGTAATGAAATTCAAAGACCCCATCAAAGTTTAAAAACTGCTACTTATAAAGGAAGGAAGCAATATATCAATACCCTTATTCCATATCAATAAACAAATATTTTTCTCCAATACTGTACTGCACTGATTTACTGAAATACATAACTGACAACCTCCTACTACTTGGATTACTAGGAAGGATGTTGTCCAATCCAATATAACTGGAAGTACTTTACAGATTATGCTTTTTTGTGAATGAAAGAGCTGTGTTATTCCACTTTGTAAATTATTATTAAAGTTATTGTTGTTTCTAATGTTTTAAATCTTACAAAAATACATACCAATAATATGTAAGGAGGATGACTGCAGGAAGAGAGATAACAAGCTGCAATTTCCTCCATTCTCGGAAAAAGTATGCAGCAACTCCAAGAAGTATTTCACCAACAGCAAAAACTACTTGTAATAAATTAGCACACAGCACTCGTTTTGATGTTCCTATAAACTCTATTGCTGTAAAAGAAAAGCATAAGCAAAAATTAGAGAGAAAAACTTTAAAGAGAAAACAATCACAATGACAGATATTTCAAAAAACCCTGGTTCTACCAAAACATTTATATATATTTCATCACTGATAAAAGTTATCACATCCATTTCAGGCCTTCCAAGGCAATACAAGTCTGTACTTATTACTCATTTGAAGAAGTCTGAAGGCAGGTCTCACTGGAGACTGAAGGAATTCTTAAAGGGCTCCACCAATGAGGCCACTAAGCTGATCACTAAGTCAATCTTAGGGGGAAAGAGTGGGATATTCATACCAGAAGTAAGTTCAATGGACATGATTTATAAATAAATACAAACAAAACAGATGTTATGCACATTAGTCCAATCATGGGGAACATTCAATTCCCACCAAAGATTGGCCTCTATTGGCGAACCAATGCTAAACAATGTTTAGCATGGAGCTCGGTCATATGCCAACTGATGAGAAGCCAGTAAGTTTCAAAACAGCTGTCCTGAAATTGTGTCTGAATTTTAAATGCATAGCAAATTTGCCTATTGGGTGATGCTATGTGATTTAAAAATATTTTGGAAACACAGAACTGTAGATTGGTCTTATGTCCTCCTTAGAGGACATAAGACCAATAATCGATCTTTTGTGGGAAAATGTTTCCCCTTGACAAGGGTTACAACTTTCTTGTATTTATTGATTTAAGCCCACATCAAAGTGCAAAACCTGCAAGAACCCACATTTGCACAGAACTTTACATACATAAACTGCATGAACAGCCATGTTATTTAAATTAGCACACTATGACCAGAGTGATGTATAAAAAAAAATAAATAAATCAATGAATAATAAAATAATAATAAAATTAAATTAAATAAAAAAAAAAAGATAAAAATTCAACAAATGAAAATCAATACAAAACTGCACTGAACATTAGAGAATTTAGTGAATTCAATAGCCTTGATCTGATAATCAGATCAACACTACTACATAAAAAATCTGCAGATAAAAAACCCACTAGGCAATAGCAATCACAGTGTATTCACGTGAGATTTACTTAAAAATGTAACTACTGTCAAAGGCAAAAGGACAGTCCTTTGCTTTTGTGATAGCAGTGGTCTAAGACAGTTTTAAATTCAGTGCAGCAGGACCAACTGATGATGTTACTGATGGCAAATTCTAAATGAGAAGCAGAAGGGATGAAATCATAGATGTTACTAGGCTTTCGCTACCAAATAAGTGGTATCTTTCAAAGCATGGACCTAAATGGATGTCATATGAACTGATGAGACTACTGGCAGAGAAGAAAAATGAGAGGAATGAGTACAACTTATCAGGGGATATAAAAAACTATATTAAGCTAGCCTGCAATCAAATCACGAAGGGAGTTAGACAAGATAAGGAAGATTATGAGAAACCTTTGGCTAAGAGCACAAAGAAGGGTAGCAAAGACTTCTATATTTATGTAAACACTAGAAGTAAGAGAATGAAAAACATTGGCCCACTAGATATGAATGGTTTAACTGTTGATGATCATGCACAGGTTGCCTACAAACTGAACACGTATTTGGCATTCACACATGAGGAATTTTAGGGGTGGGGATACCAGAAGTTTATCAAATTCTAAAAGGGAGCTCAATGATTTTTTGATAACTGAGAGGAAAGTGGAAGAGAAATTGTTGAAACTAAATCAAAAAGGAATCCGGGATGGAAGGAATCAATCCAATTATATGAAGTGGAAGCATTATATGAAGTGGAAGGTGAACAAATCTCTAGCCATAATTATGGGAGCATCCTTGAGCTCATATGACGTGTGAATGTAAGTTGTTATCAATGGGTACTGCTCTTCTTGGACAAATGTTATTAATGGAGTTGCCCAGGGTTAAGTAAAAGGCTAATTATTGTTTTCAATATTTATTAATGACACTGATGAAGGCATAATAGGCATAACCTTATTTATAGTGTCTAAGGGGTGATTAATAACAGTAACCAGGGTACTTTACTTGCAAAAAAGATCTGGAAAAATTAGCCAGATGGGCTGAGACATGGCAATGGAAGTTTAATATTCACAAATGTAATGTACTGCACATGGGTAGCAGTAACCCTACATTAACACACCAAATGTGTGGTACCACACTTGGCTTGGTGAAGAATGGAAAAAGATCTAGGGATAATTGTCAGGTTAGTGAAGAATGGAAAAATTTCTAGGGATAATTGTGCAATCAGATATAAAGTTCTCTTAGCAGTGCAGGCAGGCCGCCAGACCAGTTCATGGGATTTTGTCAATGATATATGGGAATTTTGCTAGCAGGAATAAAGAGGTGATTATCTTGTTGTATAAGGCAATGCTGGGCCACACACAACTTGAGTACTGCACTGAGGTCTGGAAGCCTTATTTAGGGGAAGAATGTGGATCTATTAGAATGGGTGTTGAGAAGAACAATGGAATAGTGAGGGGAGCAAATTGGTGCTCTTACCAGGAAAGGCTTCAGTTTTACAAATTGCAGCATCTAAAGACTAGGCATCTGTGAGGAGATCTGACTGAGATTTTTTAAAGACTTGAATAGATTGAGTAAGCTCGTTGTTGATTGAATCCTTCCTCTTACTCAGTCTACACATGAGGGGGCATAAATTCAAATTGAAGAAGGTTGGCTTGGAGAAGAATGTGCAGAATGCCTTCAGCCAGAGAGTGGGTCATTGTTGGAACAAACTCCCATCTGGTGTTGTTCTATTTCTTCCTTGAATAAATTCAATGTAGAACTTGGTTAAACTGTTAGAGCAGATGAATATGATGAAAAGGGAAGTGTTGGCTTTTTTTTTGACTGATGCTATATAAGCTTGCTTTCTTGCATCATTTTCCACTACTACTACTTTTGCAAGATCTCACCATGCAAGTTGCTCATCTTTGGACCATTTAAAGCTCAATTTATTTTTTTTGATGAAGTCTCTGTACTTGGACAGTATTCTAATTGTGGTCTTACAGTTGCCTTATTATACAGTGGGATTATGACCTCCCTTTTTTGATGATTTAACTACTGATGATTCTGCTCAGGTTGCTGACAAACTGAATAAGTATTCTGCATCTACAATCATACATGAGGAATTCTTTAGAGAAGAGGATTTCAGAACGTTATCAAACTCATTAAGGGAGCTAAATGGTTTTGTAATAACTCAGAGGAAAATGAAGAGAAATTGTTGAATTTGATAATACATGGTATGTCAAAATTATGTTAACACTTATATGGATAAAATAATGTCAAAATTATGTCAACACTTATATGGATAAAATAATGTCAAAATTATGTCAACACTTATATGGATAAAATAATGTCAAAATTATGTCAACACTTATAGGGAAAAAACATTTATTGTAATCAACATTTATCAACATTAACTGAAATCAACATTTGTCGTATTGTATATATGGAATATTATCTATGTAAGGTCTTAATCTGTTGTCCATTGTTATCAACACACAATAGGAAACGATTGAAAGTAGCATTTAATGCCGATGCCTCTGGGAATAGATGTTACCACATTTGTAATTCTTTCCTTGAGTTCATTGATATTCCGAACTTTCGTGCTGTACATTCTCTCTTTCACCATATCCCACAACCAGAAGTCGCAGGGCGTCAGATCAAGGGAGTGGGGGAGACCATTGCAAAGGCCCACATCTTCCTATCCATCTTCTTGGAAATGTGTTATCTAGGAAATCACGAACAATACAACCAAAATGTGCAGGTGCACCATCCTGTTGAAAATACCCCACTGAGCATATTATCAGTGGAAGTTCATCGATGGAGTATGACTGCAACATATGTAAGTAGGATTCAGAATTCACTGTTGGGGTGTCAAAAAAGTAAGGTCCAATTACACTATCAGCGGTAACAGCACACCAGACATTCAACTTTGGGGAGACAAGTTCATGCTCACAAAGTACTCGTGGATTTTCGTTACCCCAAAAGATTGTGTTGTGTCAGTTCACATGACCATTAATGTGAAAAGTGGCTTCATCACTGAATGGCATCTGATACACAATGTCGCTGGATGTTTGCCATTTCTGCTAAAATCTGGCAGCATTCCACATGAACACGTATTTGACCTTCTGTCAATGCTTAAACGAGTTGGATATGGTACGGGCTCATTTTGAGGTCCTGCATTAAAATTCTCCATACAGTTTTCTGTGAAATCCCTGTTTCCAAACTGCATCGTTTGGTAGACTTTCCTGAACTATTCAGAATTGATAGTTGAACAACAGCGATGTTCATTTCACTTCTACCTATTCTGGGATGTCCAGCATTACCTTTGTAGTTGTCTGCAACTGAGCCAGTTCAAACAAACTTTTCATATATACGATAAATCATTAAACAGTTGGAGAACTGAGAATTTAAATCATTAAATTATGGTTGGAGAACAAAACACTTCCATCAAGTTTGCCACCACTCTTCTTTCTTCTAGCGTTAACCTATCTGCCATTATATCTGAAAAAAATAAACTAAAATAAAATTCAAATGTTCATTCCATATAAGTGTTAACATAATTTTGACATAACCTATAAGAAAGGCACATAGGGTGGATTGGATCTATCCAATTATATTAAGGGAGTTAAGCAAACCCATAGCCATAATCACGAGAGACTATCTTTGGATTCAGAGGATGTCCCTGTGAACTAGATGTGTATAAATGTGTCCCAATTCATAGAGAGGGATAAAAGGGTGACAAAAGTAATTACAGTTCCTATTAGTTATTTATTATTCCAGGGAAAATAATGGAGTCATTGGTTAAAGAAGTAATGCAGGACCATCTAGACAGGATCGTGGTTATACTTCAGACACAGCATGGGTTTGTTAAGAGGCAATCTTATTTGATTGATTTGAATGGATACCATGATGCAGTGACAAAGGAACTGGATGCAAAAAATAATTTTGACAATGTACTTGTGCTTGGATTTCGGGAAAGCTTTTGATACTGTTGCACATAAAAGACTGCTGTACAAAACAGAGCAGTGAGACATTAAGGGCAAATTACTGCTATGAATAAAAGGATGGTTGAGTGGGAGAAGACAGAATGATTATCAATGGACACTGCTCTTCGTGGATTAATGTTATTAGTGGAGTCCCCCAGAGTTTAGTGTTGAGCCCATTGTTATTGTTTTTGATATTTATTAATGATATTGATATCAGGTCTAATGTCCAGGTTTTCATATTAGGCTTAAAGTCCAAGTTTTCGGATGATACAAAGGTTCAGGATGGTTAATGATAGTAATAATGAATAACACTGTAACAGGTTCTAGAAAATTTAGGCAGATGGACTGAGAAATGGCAGTTGAAGTTTAACTTTGACAAATGCAAAACTGCATAGGTAGCACTAATTCCAGAGTAGCATACCAACCATGTGGTCCTTGAGTGTGGTAGGGGGTAGTAGAAAATGAAAAAAACTGTATGTGTAACCAACTGTACACATGAAAGATGTTTTATGTATAAACATCTTTGACGAAAATCAGAACTGTTTTAAAAACGAACAGCTAGAACTGAAATCATGAATGATGTAACATTTTACTTATTCTACCAAATCAATGTTAGTGATATTAGCTTCATACTTCACTCCAAATTATTTAGTATGAACAATGTAATGTTTTATGCACATGCCCATTGCTTACTCTACCGAATCAATGTTTGGAAGAGGTTAGACCAATAGCATAATTATCTATTTGATTGTAGCCATCTATTGAATAGTATGATTGCGACAATACAAGTATTTGTATTGTTACAATCCACAATTTCCTTACATTCTATTGTTAGGTGCCAAGATGTTTTCACATCAATAATTTTCTGAGTAGTGAAAGGGACTGAATGCCACACTGCTATAGCTGTGTTCAATGATGTCAAAGGCAAATGCACAGCATTGTCAAGAGTATCAAGCAAGAAAACTTAAGAAAATAAAGCTGGAGGTAGCAATGCGTGTAAAAGAACAACAAAGACTATCGAGATTGCATAAAAGACAAACAAAAAATCAAGTGTTGGATTTAGCAGTGACTTCAACCAGCAATATCGCTCCATCTAACAATGATGTACCCGAAATTAGTATTAATTATGTACAATGGAGCATTTCTCCAATTGTGGAGCAGATGAGTTTAAATGATCAAGCTCCCTTTCCTTACACTGACTACTATTTACATAAGAACATGCATCAAGAGTTTAAAAGGATATTTATGAGAAATTATTTCTGTTCTGTATGCTACATATATGGTTCAAAAATGACACAAAGAAACCAGCTTCTAAAGATGAACCATTGATACGCACTGCATTTTCAGGTGCTGATGTTGATGGGATTCTTCTGTATAATCGCTGCAGAGGATCACTTAAGAAGAACACTATTCCAGAGCAACATAAGTCGAACAGCTTCGTCTACCCAGAAATTTAATCGTTGCATCTACAGAAGTTGGATTTAGTGACAGAGGGGCTTATTTCTCCTTGCTTACAGTTCATGCAAATAAGCCACCTGAGACATGCATATGGACAATTTGGCATTCAGGGCCAAGTGATTAATGTGCCAGTTTCAGTCAACAAAATGATCCATCGCTTGCCAAGGGAGATTGATGACGATGATCATTGTATAAATGTGTATACATGACGCAAGAAAATACACAAGTATATCTATTTGATCGCATTAGTAAGGAAGTGAGCGGTTAAAGCATGGCTGAAATATTTGGTCGACATGCCTCTCTATTGACTGTATCAAATCATGACAGATCAGTCATTCTTCAATGCCAGTGAAATGGAAATTAATATGGCTAAACCCGACATAAAAGAAGTGGTTCAAATGGAGGAAAGTCTCATCGCCCAACAGCAAAAGTTGTTGTGGAGCGACGATAAATATCTTAGTTGTGCTCCAGGAGAAACTAACGTACTGCAGAACTTACTGTTTGATGAGCATGCAAAGAAACTGTCCTTTCCCAGCATTCATCTTGGTTTGGTTTGGTTATTTGGTTTTTTTTTTTTTAGGAGCATTAGCAACTAAGGCCATATTGCTCCGGGATATGCGGTGGTCATTCCCTGAATGACCTTTCCGCATCCTCCGTATTTGGTGGTGACGGGCTCGAACCCCGGTCTAATCAAGAAGCGTGTGCTACGCACTGCTGCTCCTTCCCACCTGGCTATTCATCTTGGACAATTCAGAACATTCAGAGAGAATTTATGTGTGAATCCGTTCATGATGGCCATGAGCGAACCCCAAATGATATGACCGACACGGTGTTACTCCATATCATCTCCTTTACATAGCAGTGAAGATAATGAAAGATTCTTTGACAGTGGCTTTCAAATATCTAGGTAAAGATACAAAACTGACCCGCAATCAAGATCAATCCAAAGAATACATTAAGAGATGTATCAAAAACAAGTTGACCTTCCTAAAGGAAATTCCAAATACAACCTACTACTGGGCTTCAATGTAAGTGCAGCCTATTCGCTATGATTAGCCAGCTTGGTAAACCTACAATGGTCTTGACTCTGAGTGCCAATGAAATTGGTTGGCCCCACTTGCTTCAGCTATTGTACAAGTTACAGAATAAGGGGAGCAATTTTAGTGAGGATGATGCAAGCGACATGGACTTCACACAGAAGGCGATGCTAGTGAACGAAGATGCTGTAACTTGTGTGATATACTTCAAGAAGATTGTGGGTATAATAATGAACATATTGCAGTCGAAACATTATACCCCATTTGATCAATTTTACGTGGTCAATTTTTTCAAGTGCATAGAATTTCAACATTGTGGTAGCACGCACGCACGCACACACACACACGCACACACACACACGCGCGCACACACACGCGCACACTTTGCTGTGGCTAAATAACACTCCCAAAGATCCTTTGGATGAGAACAAAGAAAAAGCCATTGGAATGATTGAAAAGTTAGTGTCTCTCTCCGCTAGTGAGGCTTCAGGGAGCATCAAGCTTAAGCTTGAAGCTCACAAACATACATTCACGTGTTACTAGAAAATAACACCAGATAAACGACAGATGTGCCGATTTGAAGCACCTATCCTACTTTGTCGCTTGACCACTATATTAGTGCCCATGCTTAAAGACAGATGGGCACCAAGTAAAATACGGCGCTCATTACAAGATGTGGCTAAATCTAGAGGGTAACGATTATGCTGACATTGATGCCTTCTTCAGAGCAAACAATGTAAACTCCTATAACTATTACTTGGATGTGCTAAGAGCTGGCATAAATCGGCCCAAGGTATTTTTCAATTATCAGTGTGAGAAGTAGCACAATCCCAACTGGTTCGATTGAGCGACAGAGCGTGAGGAAGTCAAACAAAAAAATGAACAAGGAGAACCTTGCGGAGGATTTGTGGGACATATGGAAAGAGAATTTGTTTGATAAATACAAGAGACCACACCAGTTGGGTCATGCTTTGTCACAAATTACAAACACAGCACTAACGGCAGTATTCACGAATGATACGCTGTCGAAACTATGACATGGCTCAGGATCTCAATGAGTACAAGCACAAGATGGTAAGGCTGCACATTCCATTTCTCAATGAGGAAACAGATACTGTCAGAGATGGCATATGTCAAGATCTACGACGACAATGAAGAGCTCATACTAGAGCAGCATAAATTAGCATTTAGCATTAGCAGAGGCATTTGATGCAAGAAAGCAAGCTTATGCAGCATCAGCCAAAAAAAAAAAAAAAAAAAAAAAACCCACTTCCACTTCACCCCTCTGTTCGTTCAAAATACCTGTCCAGCTGAGCCTTAAACTTATTTAGGCTATCAACCTCCACTACAAGGGATGGAAGTCTGTTCCACCAACCAACCACCCGCGGCTAAAGGCAAATTTCCGCACGTCTATCCTACATCTGTCTTTCCTCAATTTGAATTTATGCCCTCTCAGGTGATTATTCTGAGCAAGAGGAAGAATCCCATCAGCATTGAGCATGCTTAAACCATTCAAGGCTTTATACATCTCTATCAGATCACCTCGCTGGTGCCTAGTCTCCAGACACTGTAATTTGCAAAACTTAAGCCTTTCTTCGTAAGAGCACCCCTTTGTTCCATTCACTAATCTTGTTGCCCTTCTCTGTACTCGTTCCAGCAGCTCTACATCCTTCTTGAAATGAGGCCTCCAGACCTGTATACAGTACTCTAGGTGTGGCCTGACCATTGCCTTATACAATGGAATAATCACCTCCTTATCCCTGCTAGAAAAATTCCTGTATATCATTCCTGTATATTATCCCTGCTAGAAAAATTCCTGTATACAGGAGGTGATTATTCCTGTATACAATGGAATAATCACCTCCTTATCCCTGCTAGAAAAATTCCTGTATATCATTGACAATACTCCATGAGCTACTCTTGCAGCCCGTCAGCATATTGGCAAATATAAACAAGTTGCAGTATCAATGCTATTTACAAAAAAAAAAAAAAAAAAACACCTACACTAAACAATCCACTGTTGATAATCTCTATTGTTTATTATCAACAAGTTGCTAATATTATTAATGAACAGCTAGTAGATAATTCTATGACCAAACAAACAGCCATTTTCCTTCATATCACTGGAGCATAGTTAAAACTTTAATCACTCTGCAAAATTAGCTACAATGTTCTGTTTTGAATAAAAGGCTAATTCCAGAAATAAATTTGCTGATTCACGGCTTCCAAGATTCACTTTTCCAGATTTCCTAAATTTAGCTGGAAAATGGATGGTGCTTGATAATGGACTACTGGATTTGGGAGGTTTAGCTGTACATGACTGCACTGCCCGTCTGCACTGCTCAGAGAACTTCATATCTGCCTGCACAACCACACCCAAGTCCCTTTCATTCTCTACCACTGTCAGTGTAGTACCACAGAGTTGATACGTTGCTCTGGGGTTGCTGTTTCCCATGTGTAGTACTTTACATTTGTCAATGTTAAACTTCATTTGCCACCTCTCAGCCCATCTGCTCAACCTTTAAAGATCCTGTTGCAGCAGCATAGTGTCAGTAGTGTCCTTGACAACCCTGCCAACCTTTGTATCGTCTGCAAACTTGGACATTAAGCTTGATATACCATCATCAATATCATTTATAAATACAGAAAACAATAATGGACCCAACACTGAGCCCTGAAAGACTCCACTAATAATATTAGTCCACGATGAGCAGTGTCCATTGATTACCACTCTCTGTCTTCTCCCCCTCAACCACCCCTTTATCCATAGCAGCAATTTGCCTCCAATGTCACACTGCTCCAATTTGTGTAGCAGTCTTCCATGTGCAACAGTATCAAAAGCCTTTCTAAGATCCAAGTATATAATATCAAAGTTATTCCCTGCATCCAGTTCTTTTGTGACTGCATCATAGTATCCAATCAAATTGGTCAGGCAAGACTTCCCCTTAACAAAACCATGCTGTGTCTGGTTTGCTGCTCCCACTTGAGCTATAACTGAAGTCTTGTCTAAATGATCCTGCAGTGCTTCTTTAACCAGTGCCTCCATTAATTTTCCTGGAACAGAAGTTAAGCTCACAGGTCTATAATTACTTGTGTCAGCCTTTGATCCTTCTTTGTGAACTGGGGTCACATTTGCACATTTCCAGTCTATGGGTACCTCCCCTGAGTCCAAGGAAGCTCTCATAATTATGGCTAAGGGTTTGCTTACTTCCTTTGCTGCCTCCTTTAATATAACTGGATAGATCCCATCCACCCCGGGTGCCTTTCTTGTGTTTATCTTCAACAGTTTCTCCTCCACTTTACACCCAGTTATTTCAAGATTCTGTAGCTTACTGCTAGAGTTGAATACACCTCTGGCATTCCCCTCGCTGAATAACTCCTCATGTGTGAATGTCGATGCAAAATATTCATTTAGTTTGTTAGCTACCTGAGCAGGATCATCAACAGTTGACCCATCAATATCAAGTGGACCAATCTGATTCATCCCCTTCCTTCTAGAGTTTACATAAGTAAAGAACTCTTTGCTGTTTTTCTTTGCATCCCTTGCCAAGGATTTCTCGTAATCTGCCTTGGCCTGCCTAACCTCCTTTGTAACTTGGTTGCATATCAACTTGTATCTATCAAAGGCTTCTGTGTCATGTGTTAATTTGTAAGTATCCCATGCATTTTTCTTCTCTGCCATATGCCTCATTAGTTCATCTGACATCCATTTTGGCCTAAACCTTGAACAATATTTCTTAGTTGGTATGTAAAGCCTAGTGGCTTCCAAGATAAGTTCTTTGAATGCTTCCCATTTTGAATTTGCTGTTGGTAAAATCATCAGTTGGTCCCACTGTATAGAATTTAAATACTGTCTCAGTCCATCGTAGTCGCCTTTACGGAAGCAATAACCCTTCCCTTTACCCCTAATGGTAGTTACCTCTTTGAGTAAATCCCACTTCAGCACACTGTGATCACTGCCACCTAGTGGTTCATTTATCTGCAGATTCTTAATGCATGAAGAATCACTGCTGATAATCAAATCAAGAGTATTACTCCCTCTAGTTGCCTCCCGAACATGCTGATGTAGAAAACAATCATCCAATAAATCCACAAAAGCCCTGCTGGTGTGTGAGTAACCAGCCCCCAAATTCCAGTCAATATCTGGGAAATTAAAACCTCCCATTATAAGACTCTCTGATTTACTGGCCCACTCTATTTCCCTGTACAGTTCCTTATTATACTCATCAGAGTCATTAGGCCTATAGCACACTCCTACTCTCAATTTTGATCTTCCAATGCTTATGTCACACTAAACTGACTCAACACTGCACTGTCGCGATGTCGACTGGCTTCACTTCCTTGGTTTTTATGTGTTTCTTAACTAACAGCATAACCCCTCCCCCCTTCCTATCCTGTCTATCCTTTCTGTAGGCGTTGTACTCCCCAAATTGCAGTTCTGCATCCCTTATATCTGTGTGACACCACGTCTCTGATATCCCAACAATATCTGCCTTTGATGTTTTGAGCAATACCTCAAATTCATCAAATTTATTTACTAAACTCCTAGCATTGGTCTACATGCAAGTATACCTGCACCTGTTTCTATTCTTAGCTACCCTAACACAACCCATGTGTTTACTTGTAACGCAATGGCTCCCAGCAGTCTCTGAAATACCATGCATCTTGTTTTTCATGCTTCTGCTCATTCTAATAGAAGCAGTGCAAGAATCTCTTTCACCTCTGCCAGTGGCTACTGTCAATCTATTGGTCTTTGTCTCCCCCCCAAGCTAGCAGTTTTCCGACCCACCTAACACTGCCTCAATAGCATCAGCAAATATTCTTGCACCCTTTCTATTTAAGTGTATCCCATCCCTGTAGAAGCAATCTCTCCTGTTAACAAGTACAGTCCAGGCTGAAAAAAATTCTACCCCTTGAGCCTTGCACAATCTTTCCAGGGCCGAATTGATCGACAAGGCTCTCATCATATATTCCCTCCTATCGTGTCTGGGCAGAATTGTAGACACTTTCAAATTCAACCCTAATTCTCGGCTTTTGTTCAACAGTGACCTGTACTTGTTAAGTAATTCAATGAATCAGAGTTGGACATTCACAAAATGAATGAAATATTTAAGATAGCGTGTCAAGACAATGACGATGGGGACTCTGATGAAGCATGTGGTAATGACCTGCATGGCCTGATAACATGACTGCGAGAAGAAGACCCCTTTTAAAACTTTTACAATCATCCAAATAGTGAGATGAATGAGGATCTAAAACTCGCTACACTGAACTGACTTGGCACAAAATAACAAAAAAAAAAAAAAACGAAAAAACTTGATGACCAATGAGGACTTCTGCAACTTAATGAGAATGGCCAATAAGAAGCAAAAGAGTCTACTCATGCACGTAATTTGAAGTCTGTTATCTCACAATAACAAGGCTAAAACAGATAACTCAAAATGTCAAAAAGAGCTTCAGCAGGCAGGACATGTTCCTAATCTGGCACTTATGTCAGCTAACTCCTGTTTGAGCGACCCCAGCCTATAAACAGATAAAGCATCGTATCACTGGCCCCATTCTTTGGTGCGGCCTCATATACTATGAACCCGATATGTGCCAGTCAAAGGTCATGTTCTCATCTGTGGTAACAGAAATCGGTAAATCAGCTAAATTAAATCAGAATGAGCAAGGACTTAATGAGCCATGTTTCTTTGCTCAGGAGGAAACCAATAGCCTCTGCCCAAACAGTATACAACTCTATTTGAGAAATAATTCCGTCAATGAGTACAACTGTGCAATCCCCAGTGCCGCAGAGGAGAAAGTGGAATCAGTTGCGCAATACATCTTCATGGGTTGTGAACGCAGAGCAAGCATACATTCACCAGAAAGTCTATAAAATGTCAGTTATCGACACTGACAGATTACCCTACCAGCTGACAATGGTCATCGGAAAGCAGTATATCATCACCACCAATGTCAACATTACTGATGAGCTCACTAACAGAGCCTTTGGTAAATCATTCAAGATCAAATACAACGAAGAGTAACAGATACGATTGTGGCTCGATTTACCATCTCAGCTAAGATCAGAAAGTTAGCTCACAAGAAGGCGGCAAGATACATGCAATCAAACATCAATCCTGCAGCTGTGCCGCTCACAAGGCAAACCGCAAGTATATCGTTGAACAAAAACCATACAATCTGTGCCAAAAAGAAATCACTTGCTTCTCATACCAGCTTGTGCAATGACAATACACAAGTCGCAAGGTGGCACATTCGATACAGTGCTTTACGAGCACATAAAGGAGCACAAACAGCAGCTAGTTTATGTCGCTCTGTCGCACGTAACTGACATCAAATGGACTTTACACCGTCTCACCAACAGACGACAAAAGAGTCTACCATGGCCTAAGAAACACTACATCCACCATTGATCTACAAAATAAGTTTCCAGGCTTGAGACTAATCAGCTAAAAACAAGACAGGGCAGCTTGCTCAAATTCATACATGATAGGAAAAAAACTCTCAGTTCTCTCACTCAACTGTCAAAGCCTACAGGCACACCATGCCAACCTCACTGACGCTGTTACACAGCAATGTCAAATCTTGCTGTTATCTGAGACTTTGTTAGAAAATAACAAGTGTTAGCATCCCAAACGTCAATTGCGTTGCTCAAGCGAGAAAAAAAATGGACAACTGGAGTCGCAATATATCACAACAAGATGGACACGTTACACCATACTTGGATGTCAATTATTGACAAATGACTGGTCCGACAGTCAATATCCGGCCTGTTGGCAATATATGTACAGCGGAGTGCTTTTTAACCAACGGCCAAGTGATACTTACAACGGTTGTCTATATTTCTCCTAACTGACTTCATTCATTTTGCTTTACTTCCGTACTCATTTCAATGTGCATCACTGTTAAAGAAAGATTTACATTAAATACCCATGATCATGAGAAGTGTATTTTAACAAGAACTCCGAACTGGAAGAAAGTAAACAGTTAATTACTGGAATTCCTGCAAGAAACTTTCAATCTCACAATGAACACTAATCCCTCAATCTCAACTACAAGAGCAGATACATCAATCGATGCTATTTTTAAGAGGTTTTTAGATATTTGCAGTAGCAAGTATACGTCTCTTACTTCAGTTATCATAAATCCATTGTATCTTGTCTTCCAGCTGAAATTATGGAAATTTGTGAATGATTAATAAATAAAATATTTACAATACAAAAGATCTTATTAAGTAACCAAGATATACAAATCAAAATATCTAAAAGAAATGTGAAGATTAGTAAACGGAAACGACGTAATTCCTGTTCAGCTTACTAAATAAATAAGGTTACTAATAGAAATAATGCCAATTCATCATTTCCATTAGTGACTTTATTCCCCATTAGTCCCATGATCCTTTTACGTGATCTCCTCTCCCAACTCATCTGTTGTCTCTACCAGTCTCCCAACTCCACTAACCACTTGGAGCTTTTTGACTTCCTCTCTTTGCAACTTGACTTTCTCCAGTCCAACTTTCCTAACAGTGAGGTAATTTTCCTTGGTGATTTTAATGTTCACAACTCCAGCTGGCTTCCGTTTTCTAGTCACACTGACCCAGCTGATCAAGATGTTGAGGCATTTGCAATTGAGTCTGCTGACAAGGCTAGTGGGAGCCAGACGTGTTCAAAGCCGCTAAGTGGATTTTCTTATTTATTGATTTGAAATTATTGTTTTTCTAAAACTTTTGATTTAAATTTAATAGTATAGCATTATTTTGTGATTTTCTAATTAATCTGCTGAATTTATTCTTTACTCAGCCTTGTAATTACATACAAGTATCAATAGGGGTATCAAATCCAAGTGTTACAAGTTGCAGCTCCGCTGAACAAGAAGTTTTTTAGCCATATTTAGTCGCTTTATTGACCAATTGTTATATCGAATTATTTTCTATAAGTAGCTTATAGACCTAGTCAGGATCGTTAGTTTATTCTGAATTGAGACAGCAAGATTTGGAAGTTAATTAATACTTATGTGTCAGTAGATTTACCGTTCGTAACTTGCTGCCATTGTTATACGATACAATGTTATATCTCGAACTAGATAGCATTAATATAGTATATAATATAATATTGTCAATTAATCAGTAAAATCTATTAATTTTGTTAAACTTCGTTATCAATTAAATTGTACTTTTAACTAAATACGTATAATGACTTAGATTACAAACGTAACATAATTAATACATAACTTGATACGGAAGTTATATAAACGGAACTCGTAGACAATACTTGATACTGAAAAATATATATAGCGTTATAACTGTGTTGGGATACAAGTTTAGGGTTTTAATTTTGTACTGAAGTCGAAATTTTAATGAAATTAAATCGAAATCATGACTCAGACCAGAGCAGCAAAGCAAAAGGCTCAAGCTAATGGGAGTGCTGTGGCTCAGAGGAGAACTGAGGGGGGGGGGGGGGGAGTTGCCCTCTGAATCACAGCCTTTTAAAATGCACTGCTTGCATGATGTTTGTGGAGCAATCGGGTACGGGACATGACACTGAATGGGGGACGTCTTTGTGTGTGACGATGCAAGGAGTGTAAAGAAATCAGGCGACAACTCAGCGTTGTTATGGGCTATATGAGAGCATGAAGGACAAGGTGGATGCCCTCGAAGGATCTAAATTGAGGGGCCCATCAAGCTCTCAGCTGCCCACATCAACGCTAGAGCTTGCCCTTGGTCATCACGCAACACAGCGGCAACCCCCAAGGCAGAATGTGCTGGTCAAACAGGAACTAGTAGTTGTTGGTAACTCTATTGTCAGGGAAACGGGGAACATGCTTTGTAAAAAGGATAAGTGGAACAGGACTAGGGTATGTCTGCCAGGGGCAAAGGTTGATGACGTTGTAGAGCAGATATCATCTTTTAAGGACACAAAAGGTGATATAGTTGTACACGTTGGAATTAATGATATTAAGAGTAGGAGACCGGCAGAATTACTTAACAAGTACAGGTCACTGAAGAAAAAAAGCCGTGAATTAGGGTTGAATTTGAAAGTGTCTGCAATTCTGCCCAGACACGATAGGAGGGAGTATATGATGAGAGCCCTGTCGATCAATTCGGCCCTTGAAGGATTGTGCAGGGCTCAAGGGGTAGAATTTTTTTCAGCCTGGTCTGTACTTGTTAACAGGAGGGACTACTTTTACAGGGATGGGATACACTTAAACAGAAAGGATGCAAGAATATTTGCTGATGCTATTGAGGCAGTGTTAGGTGGGTCGGAAAACTGCTGGCTTTGGGGGATACAAGGATTAATAGATTAACAATAGCCACTGGCAGAGGTGAAAGTGATTCTTGCACTGCTTCTATTGGAATGAGCAGAAGCATGAAAAACAAGATGCAGGATATTTCAGAGACTGCTGGGAGTCATTGCAGTACAAGTAAACACATGGGTTGTGTTAGGGTAGCTAAGAATAGAAACAGGTGCATGTATACTTGCGTGTACACCAATGCTAGGAGTTTGGTAAATAAATTTGATGAATTTGAGGTATTGCTCACAGCATCAAAGGAGGATATTGTTGGGATATCAGAGACGTGGTGTCACAAAGATATAAGTAATGCAGAACTGGAATTCGGAGAGTACAACATCTACAAAAAAGGATAGCAGGATAGGAAGAGAAGAGGGGTTATGCTATTAGTTAAGAAACACATAAAATCCAAGGAAGTGAAGCAAGTCGACATCGCTGGACAGTGCAGTGTCAAGTCAGTTTGGTGTGACATAAGCATTGGGAGATCAAAATTGAGAGTAGGAGTGTGCTATAGGCCTAATGACTCTGATGAGTATAATAAGAAACTGTACAGGGAAATAGAGTGGGCCAGTAAAGCAGAGAGTCTTATAATGGGGGATTTTAATTTCCTGGATATTGACTGGAATTTGTGGGTAGGTCACGCACACACTGGCAAGGCTTTTGTGGATTTATTGGATGATTGTTTTCTATATCAGTATGTTTGGGAGGCAACTAGAGGGAGTAATACTCTTGTTTTGATTATCACTAGTGATTCTTCATGCATTAAGAATCTGAAGATAAAGGAATCACTAGGTTGCAGTGATCACAGTGTGTTGAAGTGGGATTTACTCAAAGAGGTAACTACCATCAGGGGTAAAGGGAAGGGTTATTGCTTTCATAAAAGCAACTACGATGGTTTGAGACAGTATTTAAATTCTACACAGTGGGATCAACTGATGATGTTACCAACAGCAAATTCAAAATGGGAAGCATTCAAAGAACTTATCTTGGAAGCTCTAGGCTTTACATACCAACTAAGAAATATTGTTCAAGGTTTAGACCTAAATGGATGTCAGATGAACTAATGAGACATACGGCAGACAAGAAAAATGCGTAGGATACATATAAATTAACATATGTCACAGAAGTCTATGATAGATACAAGTTCATCTGTAACCAAGTTACAAAGGAGGTTAGGCAGGCGAAGGTAGATAACAAGAAATCTTTAGAATGGGATGCAAAGAAAAACAGCAAAGAGTTCTTTACTTAGAAGGAAGTAAAGAACTTCCTAGAAGGAAGATCTTCCAATCTGATTCATCCTCATCCTAGAAGGAAGAGGATGAATCAGATTGGTGCACTTGATATCGATGGTTCAACTGTTGATGATCCTGCTCAGGTAGCTAATGAACTTAACGAATATTTTGCATCGCAATTCACACATGAGGATTTATTCAGCGAGGGGAATGCCAGAGGTGTATTCAACTCTGGCAGTAAGCTAGATAATCTTACAATAACTGAGAGTAAAGTGGAGGAGAAATTGTTGAAGATAAACACAAGAAAGGCACCTGGGGTGGATGGAATCTATCCAGTTATATTAAAGTAGGCAGCAAAGGAAATAAGCAAACCCTTAGCCATAATTATGAGAGCTTCCTTGGCCTCAGGGGAGGTACCCATAGCCTGGAGAAGTGCAAATGTGACCCCAATTCACAAAGGAAGATCAAAGGCTGACACAAGTAATTATAGACCTGTGAGTTTAACTTCTGTTCCAGGAAAATTAATGGAGGCACTGGTTAAAGAAGCCTGCAGGATCATCTAGATAAGACTTCAGTTATAGATTGGACACAGCACTGTTTTGTTAAGGGGAAGTCTTTCCTGACCAATTTGATTGGATACTATGATGGTCACAAAAGAACTGGATGTAGGGAATAACTTTGATATTATATACTTGGATCTTAGAAAGGCTTTTGATACTGTTGCACATGGAAGACTGCTGCACAAATTGGAGCAGTGTGGCATTGGAGGCAAATTGCTGCTATGGATAAAGGGGTGGTTAAGGGGGAGAAGACAGAGAGTGGTAATCAATGGACACTGCTTACATCTTATGGTTTGCCAACTGTTTTAATAATTGGTTATCCAGTTTTCTCTCTGATCGCTCACTGAAGGCGATGGTAGATGGCTCTCTGTCTTCTAACTTCTCCACTAATGCCAGTGTCCCCCAAGGTTCAGTTCTTTCCCCCACTCTTTTCCTCTTGTATATTAATGACCTTCTTCCATTAACTGGAAATCCTATCCATAGTTTTGCCGATTAGAGCACATTGCATTTAACTTTCCATTTTGAGAAACCTTGCCCTGTTCAATCAGCTTCAACTTCTCAAAAATCTGCTACCAATTCCATAAATACCGATCTTCACGTAATTCGACAGTGGGGCAAAGATAACTTAGTTGATTTCAATCCTTCTAAAACTCAGTCTTGTCTTATATCTTGCAAAAAGGATTCTTCTATTCCTATGCTTATCTTTGGTGACACTACGATTTCTACGGAAGTTGATATATCTCCTTGGGGATTATCCCGTCTTCTAATCTGTCTTGGCACAAGCACATTACAAATATTGCTATCTCTGCATATAAATAACTTGGTTTTCTCTTTCGCTCTTGGCGTTACTTTTCTTCCAAACAGCTGTTCACTGTGTACAAATCGCAATTCTGCCCTACCATGGAATATTGTTACCACATTTGGGGTGGTGCCTCCAAAACCTCCCTCAGGCTTCTAGATTCCATTCAGAAGAGGGCAGTTAGGTTAATTAATGACTCCTTTCTAACAGAGTCTCTCCACTCTGTGTCTCACAGACGTACTGTTTCTGCTGCATGCTTTTTCTATAAATTATAGAAGCCAATTCAGAAGAACACTGTTCTTCTGAATTGGCTTCTATAATTCTCACTCTCTCTTTCAAAACAGTCCAAACAAATTCCGTCACCAGCCAACATCTATTTACTGTCCAACTTCAAACTCACAGAACCAAATTGTTATCTTACTCATTTATTCATTTAACTGCCGTCTTCTGGAACCATCCTTCATACGTATTTCCTGAAAATTACAGTCTACAGAAGTTGAAGTCTAATGTCAACAAATATCTTCTTTCGTCTTCTCAACTTCCAACCCAAGCACGGTACTAAGTACTATAGGTACTAATACCTCTCGTGTTTGGGGTTTTCATATTTAAAAAAAAAAAAAAAAAAAAAAAATGCAAGGTATCACATGTTGTAAGTTGTGAAGCATGCCAAATTTGAAATAAAAGTTTGAAAAAATATGAAAATTAAAGTGTAGAATTACATCTATTATGAACATATATTTAACTTTTTTAGAAGAATTTGTAAATATAATAAGCAGAAATATATATGGATGCACACATTTAAAATTTTGTAAGTTTAACAGCCTTTTCAACTGGAAAACGAATAATAATAACAGATTCAAATCTATATTTTTAGCATTAGTAGAGGCATTTGATGCAAGAAAGCAAGCTTATGCAGCATCAGCCAAAAAAAAAAAAAAAAAAACCCACTTCCACTTCACCCCTCTGTTCGTTCAAAATATCTGTCCAGCTGAGCCTTAAACTTATTTAGGCTATCAACCTCCACCACAAGGGATGGAAGTCTGTTCCACCAACCAACCACCCGCTGGCTAAAGGCAAATTTCCGCACGTCTATCCTACATCTGCCTTTCCTCAATTTGAATTTATGCCCTCTCAGGTGATTTTTCTGAGCTAGAGGAAGAATCCCATCAGCATTGAGCATGCTTAAACCATTCAAGGCTTTAAACACTTCTATCAGATCACCTCGCTGGTGCCTAGTCTCCAGACACTGTAATTTGGAAAACTTAAGCCTTTCTTCGTAAGAGCACCCCTTTGTTCCATTCACTAATCTTGTTGCCCTTCTCTGTACTCGTTCCAGCAGCTCTACATCCTTCTTGAAATGAGGCCTCCAGACCTGTATACAGTACTCTAGGTGTGGCCTGACCATTGCCTTATACAATGGAATAATCACCTCCTTATCCCTGCTGGAAAAATTCCTGTATATCGTTGACAATACTCCATGAGCTACTCTTGCAGCCCATCTGCACTGCTCAGAGAACTTCATATCTGCCTGCACAACCACCCCCAAGTCCCTTTCATTCTCTACCACTGTCAGTGTAGTACCACAGAGTTGATACGTTGCTCTGGGGTTGCTGTTTCCCATGTGTAGTACTTTACATTTGTCAATGTTAAACTTCATTTGCCACCTCTCAGCCCATCTGTTCAACCTTTCCAGATCCTGTTGCAGCAGCATAGTGTCAGTAGTGTCCTTGACAACCCTGCCAACCTTTGTATCGTTTGCAAACTTGGACATTAAGCTTGATATACCATCATCAATATCATTTATAAATATAGAAAACAATAATGGACCCAACACTGAGCCCTGAGGGACTCCACTAACAACATTAGTCCACTAATAACATTAGTCCAATTAGTCCACTAATAACATAAACGTTTTTAGAAGAATTTGTAAATATAATAAGCAGAAATATATATGGATGCACACATTTAAAATTTTGTAAGTTTAACAGCCTTTTCAACTGGAAAAGAATAATAATAATAGATTCAAATCTATATTTTTTGACTGATAGATTTTTAATTAATATTTTTTCTAATTTTTTGAAAATAACAAGTGATAAAAAAAAACTACATTTTTTGAAATTTCATTTTTTATTAAAAAATAAGATCACAGAATAAGTACTGCAATTTTTTAAGAAAAGCTGAAATACTGGTACAATCTATGGCCAATTCAAAAAACACGCAAAAAAATATGACACCTGTCAGGCGTTATGCCACCAATTTGTGTTAAAAGATTTGTGCCATCACTGATGGATTAAAAAGATAAAAGTGTTTCCTGTGGTTTATAAGGCTAATGAATAGGCCTGGATGACCACTGGTTTTAAATGAATGGCTTGAAAAATCAAATATACCAAAAAAATATATTTGCTACCAAATGTGCACCCATAATCAAACCTTCAGACATAAGTTCTTGTGCATTCAAGTGTAGGTACAAGAGTGATTTTTTTTTTGCAGAAAATGTTCAACACTTGCAACAAAAATAATGGACTACAGCAATTTCAGAAATTGTTTAATGTTAAAGATACAATTTAGGGTGTGGCCAAGGCACTAACTAAAAATATTTTGATAAATGGATGGAATAACCTGTGGCAATCTATCTTACATTTAGAGGGTGAATATAATGAACACAATATTCATGTGTGTCTAAAAAGGAAGCACTTAGTCGTATACAAGGAGTTTGTGTTAAGAAGCCAAGATGTTACATGAAGAATCTGTGCATAAAAGGCTAGGCATTTAAACACTGTTGAAGATGCTCCAGTTGTACTTCAACTCACTGATAGTAAAACTGTAGATATGGTAATGGATGCTAATAAGAATGAATCATATGACAGTGAGGAGAGGAACGTGAATTTTCACCAGATAATCAAACTTCCATACCAATCATAATGCAGACAACTGTTCAAATACTTATATTTTAAATATGAATAGGTCACATATGCCCTGCTTTGGAAATTTTATTTTATTTTAGTTTCATATAAAAACAATTTGATTTTCACACTATATCTTCTAAGTTAAGATCATGGTAATCAGAGAAACCACAACGCCATCTAACAGCAGAAATCAGAGAAATTCCAGCTTGGTTGTAGTTCTAATCATCCTGGATACAAGGTGCAAACATATCATAATAATAATAAACGGGTACTTGTAACAAAATAATAACATGCTAGTGAACAATTATTACTATTATTATTATTTTGTGAAATGATTCTAGTGATCTGCTGGCTACGTACACATGATTTTTGGTATCACTAATGATACCAAAGGCTCCTCTCAGAGCCAATTGACTAGAAAACTCGGACCTAGTATTCGAATTTTCCAGATAAATATAGAAGGCATTAGCAAAACTAAATGCCAGTTTTTATGCAAAATATTAAGATATAATGACATTGACGTGGTTGCTATTCAGAAAACCCACACGGATAGTGAGGATCAGCTTCAGACTAGGGGAAAAATACCAGGCTATGATTTAATAGGGGCAACATACCATCAGACCTATGGTGTTGCAACATATGTAAGGGATAAAATCGAAAATGCGTACTTGCTCTCTGCTTCCATCGCCAATAATGAAGTAATTATCAAAGTAGGAGAAATGACTGTGAATAACATCTATAAGCCCCCTGCTACTATATGGCCACCACATGTCCTCCAGCCGCATCCCCATCCAGCTGTTTATCTTGGAGATTTCAACAGTCACCATGCACAGGGGTGATATAGAGAGGATGATCATCATAATGGTGAAGCACCTTGTTAACTGGGCAAAAGAATGTAGCACCTACCTCATTTTTGATGCCAAAGAACTAGGATTCAAATCAGCTGCTCGGCAGCAGGAATATAACCCCGATCTCTGCTTTGTCACCATTGATGAAAATAATCACCCAATAAGAGCATCTTGAAGAATCCTAGCAGATTTCTATCACAGCCAGCACCACCCAGCCCTTATAGAAATCAGAACAAACATACCATTAGTAACTTCTTTTAATTAATATTTATTATTTTAATTAATGTCCTAGATGGAACTTCAGTAAGGGAAACTGGGATGCTTTTTCAGGTGCCCTCGATAGGTGTTTGGGATGGATTCACCCCTCTCCTGAAAACTACAACGGATTTGTGGGTGCAGTAATAAGCATGGCTAAAAAGCATATCCCCAGAGGGTGCCGAAAGGAATACATTCCAGGATGGAATGAGACCAGTGAGAATCTGTATAGGGACTTTCTTGAAAGTGGTGATCAAGAGATAGCTGATGAGCTGCTACACAGCCTTGATGCCACCCGCCGAGAAAAATGGATACAGACCGTTGAAACCACTGATTTTAAGAAGTCCAGCAGGAAAGCATGGTTGATCTTGTGCAAGTTGGGAAACAGCAACCCTGTGGCTCATGATAATATTCCAATTACACCAAATTACTTTATCCACCTCTAGAGCTCCAAACAACCGAGAACATACAATCCAAGTGAAACGGGAACTCAAGACCCTTAAACACGTAAATACTCCAGAAACTGAGTACTCCAGACCGTTTTGTGATGATGAGATCACAGCTGCACTTAAGAATATGAGAGCAGGCAAAGCCTCAGGTTTTGATGGCATCCATCCAGAATTTCTATTTCACTGTGGAAAATACCCAAGAATATGGTTAGCACGCTTCCTCTCTAGCATACTACAAATGGGTGATATTCCAAAACCTCTCAAACATGCAAAAATTATTGTCATCCTGAAGCCATGAAAACCAGCACACCTCCCTCAAAGTTACTACTGTCTTATTGCTTTACTAAGCATAACTTGTAAACTACAGTAAACCCCCGCTATTCGCGGTCGCTGATTTAATATAAAATGAAACCTAAAAAATGTGAATTTTAAAGCGCCATGAACATTTTCCACCATAAAAAAACATGGGCGTGGCTAAAATTATCTTTCCCAGTCAAAACAGAGCTCAGTGGGTGGGGGGGGGGGGGGTGACAAAATCGTGAGCATGAATGTTTCTCGCTAATCCTTGTTCAGTATGTGTTATGCGCTTGTCATGGAAGGTTTCGTCATTTCTTTTAATTTATATGCTTATAAATTGATAAATTTATTCAATTTATAAGCATATAAACACTGCAAAAGCAGTGTAAAACAGACTTTTTCGAGTGTGTTAACGGAAGAAAGTGACTTTACTGTGGACAAATTCTTTCTAACGCGTACAAATATATGGCTACGAATAAAATTGAATTATTAGATAAAATTTCTAATGGTGAAAGTGTCTCCTCAGTGGCAAAACATTATAAAATCAATGAGTCAAAGGTACGATCAATCAAGAAATCGGAAGAAAAAATCTGCCGTAGTGTCCATGAAAACACGCTAATTGCTTCAAAAATTTGCTCTGTAACTCGTGAAGTTAAATTAGAAAAAAATGGAAAAAGCTTTAAATCTGTGGATAGAAGACCGAACTCAAAATAAAATTCCATTAAGTTCACTCATCATCCATGAAAAGGCAAAACTCCTTTATCAACACTTTAGCGAAACTGGTGACAGCACTGGCGGGATAAGTGTTTTAGCTAGCAAAGGCACTGGTTTGAAAGATTTGTTTGAAATTTCTAATAAATATTACATTTAATATTAAATTGTTTCTTATTTTCATTTCGATGCCATATGCTTGCATTTCACTATGTACTGTCTATGTACATAGTCATATTATGAAGGTACATATAATACATACACAGACAAAATTTTAGACTAGTTTTTCTTATATATTTCATACTTTGGAACGGAACCCCTTTATTACTATGGGAGCCATAACTCAGTATTCACGGAATTTCTTAGGAATGTAACCCCCACGAATAGCAGGGGTTTACTGTACTTGAAAGGCTACTCTACACCAAGATCAGCTCCAAAATGCTTGAAAAAATTCCCATCGAGCAAGCAGGATTCCACCCAAACTGAAGCTGTGTAGATCAAGTCCTTGCCTTAACAACACACATTGAGGCAGGGTTTCAAAAACAACTGAAAACCCGATGGTCTTCATTGATCTAACTGCAGCTTATGATGTTGTTTGGAGTATTATGTATTTTATGATGTATTTTATATATGGGCTTCATATATAAAATACTCCATACAATACCCTGCAAAACAACTGCTAGACGTATTGATAACATGCTCACAAATAGAATGTTCCAGGTGATAATGGGACACACAATGAGCAATAAAAAGAAACTCAGCAATGGCCTACCCCAAGGTTCTGTTCTTGCTTCATTACTTTTCAGCCTTTACATTGCAGATATGCCTGAGACTCGCTCCAGAAAGTTTGGCTATGCGAATGATTAGGCAATAGCAATGAGACACAAATCAGTCAAAAAAACAAGGGATTTTAACAACTGACCTATCCACCTTGGGAAAATTCTTTTGCAAGTGGAGGCTCCAAACTAGCACAGCCAAGACTGAGGCATCTTGCTTCCATCTCAATAATAAGATGGCAACTAGAGAGCTGAACTTTGAGAATGCCCGTCTTAACCACAACAAATATCCAAAATACTTTGGTGTCACACTAGACAGAACATTATCTTTCAGCAAACATTTGATAAGGACTGCAGCAAAACTGAAAACAAGGAATAACATTCTGCAAAAGTTATGTGATACCCCATGAGACTCCTCTGCCTCGACCTTACACTTGTCAGCTCTCGGTCTTGTCTATGCAGCTGCAGTGTATTGTTCTCCAGTTTGGCTTAACAGTAACCACATAAAAAGGTGGATGTACAACTAAATAACACGATGTGCATCATAACCAGAACAGTCAGGTCCACCCCAACCTTTTGGCTACCCACCTTGAGCCACATCCCGCCAATAGACCTCTGAAGAAAATGGGCCCTCATTAGAGAATGCAGAAAAATAATAGACGATCCTGAACCACCAACAAACACTGACATTTGAGACCTAGGAATAAACAGGCTCCGTTCCAGACATCCACCAATCCTGATGGCTAAAACATTCACCTTTAGCCACCAATCCTGATGGCTAAAGCCAATTTCAACCCTCTGGATACCTACACGCAAGAGTGGCTACAAAACTCCCCTCCTCGATGTCATACCATGCCTTGTATCTGAAACACCACCTGGTTTTGACCAGCCTCGTAGGATATGGCTAGCATTAAACAGGGCACGAACGTGCCACAGTAAATGTGCAGACCTTCTCTATAAGTGGGGCAAAATTCCTTCCCCAATGTGTGACTACAGAGCCGGTAGACAGACCATCCAACATCAAATAATAGAGGACTGTGCCTTGCAAGCCTACGAAGAAAACCCTGGAGACTTCCTGATGGCTCCAGGGTTTCCTTCGTGCTGTTGTTATTTGGTTTTTAGGAGCATTAGCAACTAAGGCCATATTGCTCCGGGATATGCGGTGGTCATTCCCTGACCTTTCCGCATCCTCCATATTTGGTGGTGACGGTCTCGAACCCCGGTCTAATCAAGAAGCGTGTGCAACGCACTGCTGCTCCTTCCCACTTGGCTACGGAGGTGCCTCTTTCCTTCGTGCAGCAACTGACTATTCAAATAAGTTAAATGTTCATCTGTGATTCTTGTTCTATTTAATTTAATTTTAAACTTAATTATCTATCATTCTTGAGCCATGTAATTTGATTCCATGTGTACTGTACAAGCCATGCCATACAATAAATAAATAAATAAATACTATTATTATTTTTTAAATGAACAAATAAGCAGTGGCAACATATTAAGAAATCATTATTTGAAGTAGCTTCTTATAAGTATCGAATAATGAGTAACATCTTATTAAGAAGACAAAACTTTTCCAAGCAAAATACACTGAAAGACACACAAATTTAAATTTGTGTGTGTGTGTGCGTGCGCGCGAGTGAGCGAGACAAAATTCTCAGGGTGCATAAGCCAGATTTAAAAAAAGTTCCCGTGTAGATGATGTTTACATGGCAACCAACTGCTGACTTTCAAAACGTTGGAGATCAGGCAACTGTAAGCAGGAGAAAAAACAGATATTTTGGCCAAAACCAGCAAAAAAAAAAAAAAAAAACTTCTTTTTGCAAAAACCAGGAGTTCAGTGCAAAAAATAGGAAGAAAACAGGAGATTATTTTGGAAACAGCAGGATGTTTTTTATAAATAAATAAAAATATAAAATTATAAATAAATAAATAAACTTGAAATTGAAACAAAGTATTAAAATACTGCCATAGCACTGTTTACTGATACAGTATGCTTCCAAAAGATTAACTTACCTAGGATTTTTCTGTTTACGAATTTCTGTTCAGGTTGTCTGTTAGACATCAAATGATCGTAACTGCTTTGAGAAGTATACTGTTACAGACATTGCTGAAATGTCTGTTCACCTTTTCAGAAATGTTGAATCAAAGTTTTGTTTGTAACAATAGCCTTGACATCGGAACTTGGCTGTCAAGAGCATTTTCTAAAGCTTCAGCAGAAAGATGAGATATGAATTCAGTTTTCACCTGTTTAAATATCTTTAACACAGCATTGCTATCAGGATTGTTAAAATGCCAAGTATGACTTGGGATAATCTGTTACATTTCAAGCTCCCTTGTGCATTTGCCAATGTTTTTTGTTTCAACTGTGAACAGCTACATCTTGATGAAGGTGGTGGATCCATCTCAAAAAAAAAAAAAAAAAAAAGGCACATGTGCTGAGCACGCCCGGTAGATGGTTTTATGTGAAACATCCTTCACTTTTCTTTTAGGTATTTTGATTTGTATATATTGATCTCTTTAATCTCTTTTAAAAAATCTCAATAGTCTTTTTTGTTCTCGTGCACTCATTGCTACCTTCGTCTTTATTTCCTTAGGTCGTCACTTTCATTCTTGCTCAATACTCTAGAGCAGCCTTTCTCAATCTTTTTACCCTGGAGGAACCCTTGAAATAATTTTCAGGTCTCCGGGTGCCCCTGCATAAAAATTATTATATCTACAGCTCATATCTTATTATATCTATGTTAGTGTGATAAGCAAGTAATAGATATAATAATCCAATAATAATTGTTAATGCTCTTTTGAGTAGAGATTAATATTTTTCTGTGGATCTGTTTATTTTGATAAACTTATTAGCCTACTCTTTTTGTGGTTCCCCCTCCCCACAAAGGATACCAAATCTAATGCAAGTCAGTAGTGTAGGTAGAGGAAACTTCAGTTTTTCCTTTTTTTTAATTTCCTACTTGATTTTTTTACCTTATCCCAGTAGGATTAAAAGTCTAATCGCAAATTTCTATTATACAGTAATACCCCGACTTACGCGAACTCAGAGTTACGCGGTTCTTGATTTTTTCATTTGGCAACACTGCCGCTCACTATCTTCAAGGTCGTTTTTCATATGCTATTGATATACGGTGTGATGGCAGAGAGTGAGAGCGAAAGATGAACAAAATTCAACTTTGCTGCCACATGAGCTGCACACGTATACAAGAATTTGCATTCCAACTGTCATATTTATATGTGTGCGTTCGAATTCGTGCTCAACTTTTGCCGGAAATTACATCGTTTTCACGAATAAAAAAACTTTCCAGGCTTTAAGGTTTCCAAAGACCGATTGACAATGATGGTCGGCGGGAATGCAGCTGGTGACTGCAAGTTAAAACCTCTCTTAATTTATCGCTCCAAAAACCCAAGAGTTTTAAAAAATATATCTAAAATTAGCTTACCAGTGATTTGGAAGTCAAATCATAAAGCTTGGGTGACAGCTTTTGTTTTTGAGGACTGGTTTGGTCATCGAAGTCGAACGTTATTGTAAGTCTAAACAGATTCCATTTAAATTGATCCTTCTTATTAACAGTGCACCCGGTCACCCTCTCGCCACCCTAATTAATTTCGACCAACGTGTGAGAGTTGTGTTTTTGCCTCCAAACACAACCAGCTTGCTTCAACCGATGGACCAGGGAGTCATCAAAACATTCAAGGCCTGCTACACGAGGCATTCGTTTGCACGTCTGAATGAAGCTATAAGACAAAATAGTGAGATATCTGTTAAAGACTTTTGGAAACAATTCAATGTTTTGGATGCCGTAAGAATCATTGAAGAATCTTGGGATGAAATTCACAAAAAAACATTGAATGGTGTCTGGAAGAAACTTTGTCCATTTTTTTTTCAAAAACGAGACTAAAACAACGCCAGAAACTGATCATGTTGCTCATATGATAGAAGTTGTTAATCTTGCCAGGCAATTAGATTTGGAAGTCAATGGTGATGATATTAACGAGCTGTTGGAAAACAGCTCGTTGATATCATCTGCAATTGTATAACCAACTGTATAAATAACTGCAATTTTATTAAATATTTTTCTTTTAAACAATGAATGAGCTCATAGAGATGCGTGAGCAAAACGTCACTAAATTATCCGACACTTCGGACCCAGTTCCACCAGAAAAACACATGACAATTGCAAGCTTGACAGAAGGTCTCAGCTCAATTGAAAAGGGCTTAAAGATTTTAGAAAACATAGACTCCAACGAAGAACGCGTTATAGCTACAAAGCAAGGAATAAAAAATTATTAGCTTGTTACAAAGAAATTCTGTGTGAAAAAAAGAAGGCGCTGTGTCGTCAGACGAATTTGTTAGATTTTATGAAGCCATCGACATCGAAATAACTTTTTTACGTAACTCATTTATTTTTTAATACATAATTTGTATTAATATGTATAAATAACTGCAATTTTATTAAATATTTTTCTTTTAAACTAGTGTTTTTGTAAGTCCTTGGTCCCAATTAAACAAAATTTATATGTATTTATATGCAAAGTTGTACCCCGACTTACGCGAATTCGACTCAAGCGATTTTCGTCGGACCCACCTATCGCGTAACTTCGGGGTATTACTGTACAAGATGCTAATGAGGTATGGTGTGTGCAAGTGTAGTTTTTTTTTCCTATTTAAACTAAAAACGACTTTTTAGCCAACCTTTCTTGAAAAAAAAAAAAAAAAAAAAAACAGGTAGTTAAGCTTATCTTTCTTGAAATTAATCTCTTTCTTTCCTTTTCATAAATTTTAAAAACTCATAAGGCAAAAAAAAAATAAATTTCCATTAAATAATTAGATTAAATTAGATTTAATTTTTCTAACAGTAGGCTCAGTAGATTTAATTTAAATAAAGGCTGTAAATTGATTTTAATTAATGTTATTTACAACATGAAAATTTATTGACAATGTTGAATAATAAAGCTACTAAAACCATAAGCCAAAGCAAATATGAATAAAAAAATAGCCTAAGACACAATATTACACAAGACTTTGAAAAACATTTTCTTACTGAGTGACATGTCAGGCTCCAATATAGGCCTAGCAGTTACAAAATTATTATACCCGTGTTGGTTTCTTGATATATTTTATAAGCCTATATATGCATAAAAAGTGTTATTTTTGAAACAACATAAAGAATGAAATTTACCTCTTTAATGTGAAACCTGTGCTTGATTTTTTGCTTCACAAATACTCAATTCTGGGTTGAACTTAAGGTAAGCACACATGGATTTCATCTTCAACCAAAATGAGATGATTTCTGTCCTTGCTCTTGATGCTTGTAAAACAAGAAAAAGCTTGCTCACACACATAAGAAGTTGAAAACTGCAAATAAATGATTGTTGTTTTCATATGAATGGCAGGATACAATTCTTTCAAAGAAATCCAGAACTTGTCTAGGGATATATCAATAAATCTCATCTTGAGTGTACAATCAGACTGCAGCTCAAAGTTCTTCCTCTTCTCTCAAAGTCAAGTTCTCAGGCTGAGCAGAAGATTCAGAGAAAGGATCCTTCACCCAGTCATACGCTTGTGTTTAAAGAGAGGGAAAATACTGTTCAATATTGTTCTACAGTTCTTTCAGGTGGTTTTCAATATGACTTGAGATTTGCTGATATCCTTTCTCACTCTCAAGTCTAAGCAGCAGTGGAAACATTTCAGGAGTTCCTTTTGCAACATGATTTTTCCAAATTCAATTTCCTTTGAAATCCAAGAATCTTTACACTTGAAGTAAAAACATTTTCTTTAGGGCCTGGCAGAGACTTGTTCAACTGGTTCATGGGATGAAAAATGTCTGCTGAGTAGGTAAGTTTCCGCAGCCATTCTTCATCTTGAAAGCACTCAGCAAAATATGGACTATTTTCTTGAAAGTACTCCTGCAATTCACCTTTCAGCTCAAACACTCTGTTGAACACTCTTCCTCTGCTAAGCCACCAGATTTCTGTATATAGCAGGAGATTTATGTGCTCTTTGTCCAGGTTTTCAAACAGTTTTTTAAAAATTTTCAAGTGAATTGGTCTTTGTTTAATAAAGTTAACCATTTCTGTAGCATCATATAGTATGTTTTTCATTTCATCTACAAGAGTTTTTGACATCAGCACCTCTCTGTGAAGAAAGCAATGTGTTGTGACAAGGTCAGGATTTTCTTTATTTACAAGAGAGGCGAAACCTCTTGTGGAGCCAACCATTGATGGAACACTATCAGTAGAGATGCCAACACAGTTCCTCCAAGACAGACCTTTTGTTTCCAGATATGAAGACAAAACGTTAAATATATCTTGGCCTTTGCTTTTTTTGGACGGCTCTTTGCAGCAGAAAAAGTTTTCTTGAATTTCACCATTATTTACAAATCTCACAAATGCTACAGCATGACATTTATTGGTGAAATCTCTTGACTCGCAAACCTGGATAGAGAAATTGTTGTTTTTCAATTTATTACACAAAACCTCTTCAGCATCATGTGATATGTCATTAATACGTCGACTTATCATACTGTTTGAGAGTGGAACCTTTTCAATTTCTCGTACTGCATCTTGTCCTAGCATTTTACTCACTATAACTTTAAATGCTGGCAGTATTAGGTTCTCACCAACTGTGTGACTTTTCCTTTTCTGGGCAATAAGTTCTGCTACTAAATAACTTGCTTCCTGAGCCTTTTCACTGAAAGTAAAATTTTTTAACAAAAGCTTTACTGTTTGTTTTGAGATTCCAATAGCCATTTAAAATAATCAGCACCTTTACTTGTAAAATGGCTGCGAATTGTAGTTAAGTATCTTTTCAATTTTGCTGGAGCCATTGCTGCATTTGTAAGTTGTTTGCCACAGACAATGCACAATGGAAGAGGGCAACTTTGATTACCAGCCGATGTAAAACCCATTGATAAGTAGCTTTCATTGTAAAGACGGAATTTTTTTGTGTCCCTTGTTGCACTAGTGCAGTGAAGTGACTGAGATTGTTTCTTCAACACTAACCTTATAAGAACTATCCGTAGGCCTAGGCCAAGAATGCTCCTCTTCTCTCTCACACCTCATCTTCAAAAACCACCATATTGGATCATCTTTAATATGTTTGTAAGACATGTTTGTAAAACACAAACGATAATAAAATATAAAACAGAAGGGCATAATAAATAACTAAACAAGAAAATTGCAAAAAATACGAAAACTTCACAATACAATTCACTTCTAACCTACACAATTCATGATTTGCAACATTTATATTCAGGTAATTCAGGCTGGAGAGGCTGACGTCATCAGCCTACCATCCTCCTGTCCGTGCAATAGTGTTCACCAAATATCAATAGCCTCCAGTATCTCGAGTCAAAAACTGAGAATGGACTCAACCAAATGAACACAGTCCTACTGTGCACTGCCATACAGGGCTGAAAGACCTCTAACGAAATTGCTGACCGGGCTGCTCAGTCACTGTCCATCGCTAGCATTGTGCAGCATGTGAAGTTCAAAAAAACTATATACACATGTATATATATATATATATATATATTTTTTTTTTTTTTCAGTCACGATTTCTCACAGAACCCATGTTCAGAAACCTAGCTCTAAAAAAAATTGTATTTTGGCCTCGTTAAATAAAAAAGAATGTTTTTCATTAACGGCACGAAAGGCTAATTCTGACGCTGATGAGCAAGAAACACGAACTGAGGCCGCGTGTTGATTAACACGAAAACTCAAAGGAAACCACATGGAACCCCGATAACACAAGTCGCAATCACAACAAGAAATGTTGTATACTAGGTAAATTATTTGCGAATGAGGAAAGGACTGAGTGATTGTTCAGTATAGTGTGTAATTTCCGTATCAGCCTGGCTAAATTCAGTATCTTTAAATAATCCGTTAAGTTGTTTATGCCACTGTTCAACATTTGGGACAGAAATAAAGTATTTTTTGATATTACTATTGTTGGTTGGTGTATTTTTTTGTATTCTATCCTTAGAGCTTGTACCCTAATTCTGTCTATTGTAGAAAGTGGGTAACCCCTGTTTAAGAATCTGCTGGTTAATATTTGTATTTCTGAGCTCAAAGCAGATTCCGTTGTTGAATATTACAAGCATTGAGAAATTGATTAAGGTAATCAATCTTCAATCAATATTCAAATAGCAGAATTCAAATTATACAAGGAGTGAGGGAATGATGCCAGCAGTGGGGAAGATAGATCTCAAATAGTCCTTGAGGTTGTCACAGACATTCTCTCAGATATGCCACACAAGCTGTACTTGCTACCTTGGAGTCTAAAATACTGATGGAACTGATATTCGGGTAACACTCGTCAAGTTGACCCACTTTTAGCGAAGTCTGGACAGTCCGTAACAACCAAGGCCTCTGCTTGCACCTTCACTCTTAGTAATCATGGGTATAACCCCCATGCATACGATGGGAGACCACCCAGGTGTGAGCCAACGTAAGCAGGGGTCGAGGTGTGGTGCCCACACCATATGGAGGAATGCTGTCCCTCTGTGATACCAGGCAGTACTAGGTGGTAGATGACTCTCATCAACCAGTGCAATACCACCACCACCTTGCTTATTGGAGGTGTAAAGTGGTGGAACCCATGTTTAGTCTCCAGAGCTAAGTTCCGGTCAACCCTTCTGCATCTCTTCCATCATTCAGTATGATTAATGACTTTTGAGGTTATGATGACCATCGTGGAGAGATCCAATCTTCCTTACATTTCAAGGGTACAGCTCTAAAACAGTGTTCACAGGCTGGCTGCTAGTTAGTACACCAGACCAGCTAGTGTATAATATTGCTAGCTGGTCTGGTGTACTAGTACTCTGCCAGATAGTGACTGGAGGGAGTCCGAGTAGTGTGTATGGGGGGGGGGGTGCTGTCGAGGTCACGTTATGTCAAGGATCTGGTATATTCTTACCGTGTGTACGCCACATCCAAAAATTTTGTTACTTCATACAGCATGTCCGACCCACTTTTTTTTACTATTGAATGCATCATCAATTGCCAAACTAATAGAATAAGCTTATCTGTGAAAAGATCTCAAACACTTCCTAATTCATTTCACAAATATATGTGGTCGCAATTCTAATCTCAACGATGTCCATTCCCACTTGCATTCTGCCAAACCCACATACTTTTTCTGACAGTGCACATATCCATTCCGATATTCCCGGTGAGAGACTTGGTAATTTTGAATCTCCTCTTTTCGATCTTCTCTGGCTTAAAATCTCACTACCTCATTTTGTCAAATTCATCTGTTTTCTCTACTGTTCTCCCAACTCCACTAATCACTTGGAGCTCTTTGACTTCCTCTCTTTGCAACTTGACTTTCCGCAGCCCAACTTTCCTAACAGTGAGGTAATTTTCCTTGCTGATTTTAATGTTCACAACTCCAGCTGGCTTCCGTTTTCTAGTCACACCGACCCAGCTGGTTGAGATACTGAGGCTTTTGCAATTACTAATGACCTTGCACAGATTGTTCATTTACCTACAAGAATACCGGACAATCCTAATCATACAGCCAATATGCTTGATATTTTTCTCACAAACAACCCTTCTAAGTACAAGGTTGAAGTGAGAGGTCCTTTAGGCACCTCAGATCACAACTTGGTGATTGTCTCTTCTCCAATGGAGCCTTTATCTCATGGCTATTTCCAACCTCTTGTTGTTTGGCATTACGAGAATGCAAAATGGGATGACCTGCGAGATTTCTTACCTTCTTTTTCCTTGGCCGGATTACTGTTTCAAAACTTCTAATGTCAACCTTTTCGCAGATCATGTCAGTGAAATTATTCTGGTAGGAATGGAATCCTTTATTCCACACACCACTTTAAAATCTCATCCTTTAAACCTTGGTTTTCCAATAAATGTGCTAAGGCTGTTCAAGAGAAGAATGTTGCATATCGAAATTGGCTTGTTTCTAATTCTTCAGTTTCATTTTCTGCTTACACCAAAGCTTGCAAAAATTGTGAAAAGCTATTAATCGAAACTAGATTTTGAACAGGCTAAGAGTAGAAAATTTAATTCTTGTCCTAATGGTAGTCAAGCATTTTGGTCTCTTGCCAAAGCTATTGGCCGCAACTTTGCCCATCTCTGCTCCCACCTCTGTCAAAACCAGATGGTTCTGCTGTCACTTCAGCCAAGGATAAAGCTGACCTGCTAGCATTCTATTTTCCTTCCAACTCATGTATTAATGATCTCGGTAAAACACCACCCACCATTCCCAATAGGCTCCATTCAATGCCTCCTGTGGGCTTCCGTCAAAAGGATGTCAGAAGGTTTTGACGAATCTTGATGCTAAGAAAGTTCCAGGTCCCGATGATATTTCTCCACTTGTCTTCAAAACCTGTGCTCCTGAACTTACTCCTGTTCTTTGCCATCTTTTTCACTTTCTTCTTCCAAAGGTGTTTTTCCTTCTTGGAAATTTGCTCTTTGCTCATATCCAGCCAATTGCTAAAAAGGGTGACAAATCCCTCCCATTTAATTATCATCCCATTGCAATTACTTCTACTCTTTCTAAAGTAATGGAGAAATCAATTAACCGCCAACTCAAACTACCTAGAAACCTTCCGTCTGATCAAAGATCACAAGTATGGATTCCGTCAGTGTCAATCTACTGGTGATATTCTGGCTTATGTTACCCATTTATATCGAATTCAATGGAAAAGTTCGGTGAAACATAAGCAGTTGCTCTTGACTTCTCAACTGCTTTCGAACGTGTTTGACATAAAGGTCTTCTAAACAAGCTTCCATCTTATGGGTCTACCAACTGTTTTTTGTAATTGGTTATCCAGTTTTCTCTTTGCTCACTCACTGAAGGTGATGGTAGATGTCTCTCTGTCTTCTAACTTCTCCACTAATGCCGGTGTCTCCCACGGTTCAGTTCTTTCCCCCACTCTTTTCCTCTTGTATATTAATGACCTTCTTCCATTGAATGGAAATCCTATCCATAGTTTTTCCGAGGATAGCACATTGCATTCCACTTTCCATTTTGAGAAACCTTGCCCTGCTCAATCAGTGTCAACTTCTCGAATATTTGCTACCAATATTCCTTAAATGCCGATCTCCAGGTAATTCTCCAGTGGGGCAAAGACAACTTAGTTGATTTCAACCCTTCTAAAACTCAGTCTTGTCTTATATCTCACAAAAAGGATTCTTCTGCTCCTATGCTTATCTTTAGTGACACTCCGATTTCTAGGCAAAATGATATATCTCTTTTGGGGATTACCCTTACTTCTAATCTCTCTTGGCACAAGCACATTACAAATATTGCTTCCTCTGCATCTAAAAAACTTGGTTTTCTCTTTCGCTCATGGCGTTACTTTTCTTCCAAACAGCTGTTCACTCTGTACAGATTGCAAATCCACCCTACTATGGAATACTGTTCCCACATCTGGGGGTGGTTCCCCCAAAACTTCTCTCAGGCTTCTTGATTCTGTTCAGAAGAGGGCAGTTAGGTTAATTAATGATTCATCTCTAACAGAGTCTCTCCACTCGCTGTCTCATAGACATACTGTTTCTACTGCATGCCTCTTCTACAGATATTTCCATAGGCACTGTTCTTCTGAATTGGCTTCTTTAATAATTCCCGTTCGCTCTTTCAAAACAGTCCGAACACGTGCCGCCACCAGCCAACATTCATTTACTGTCCAACTTCAAACTCACAGAACCAACTTTTCATCTTCCTCGTTTATTCGTTCAAGTCCAATGTCAACAAATATCTTCTTTCGTTTTCTCAACCTCCAACCCAAGCACTGTACTAAGTACTATAGGTTCTAATACCTCTTGTGTTTGGGATTTACATAAAAAAGAAAAAAGTTAGTACCACATACGATATACCGGATGATGAGGTAGAACGTACATTGACGAAAATGAAGAATCAGAAGCCACAGGGGGAAGGTGAAGTTACTGTAAAGTTGTTAAAATTGGGAGGAAGAGACATGACACAAAAACTGGCAAGACTCTTCACAAAATGCATTAGAAAAGGTGTGATGCCTAAAGGGTGGAATAATACAAACATAGTTTTGCTGCATAAGAAAGGAGATAAATCAGAAATTGGAAATTACAGAACAATCAGCGAAATTATAGTAATCTTATAATACCGTGATAAATATGACTAAAAAATGAAAACAAATGCTTAGAAAACGGTACTCACCTTGTATAAATCTTTAATAAATATTTGGTAGATGGTGGCTAAATTTAGGTTGGAAGAAGCATTAAAAAGAACTAAGGCGGGGGAATAGGGTGAAAATATTTTAAACAGATTTTAAAATGAGCGCAAGGAAGTAGAAATGCAGATCACAATCCTTGGTTATCATAAAGAGGTTAAAAGACGTAAATGAAAAAAAGAGAGAAGACCGATGGTGCCAACGGCACCTCCGGTCTTCTCTCTTCAAAATTTATTGCAGATTTATACAAGGCGAGTACCGTTTTCTAAGCATTTGCTATTCATTTTTTAGTTAGACCAATCAGCTTGTTATCCCACATTTAAAAGTTGTTCACAAGGGTCATTACTAACAGATTAGAAAGAATACTGGATGAGAATCAACTGAAAGAGCAAACTGGCTTTAGGACAGGATTCTCAACTATGGAACACCTTCACATAATATCAGAGCTAATGGAGAAAGCAAATGAATATAAAACACCATTATGCCTGGCATTTGTGGATTATGAAAAGGTATTTGATTCCATACAGCCTAAGGCAAAGTTTCAGGAACTGGAAAGACAAGGCATAGATACCCCATATATTATGATTTTGAAGAAAATACATGAGAACGCTACCTCCTTTATTAGACTAGACAAAGACAGTAGAAAATTTAAAATTGAGAAAGAAGTTCAACAAGGAGACACAATATCTCTGAAGTTGTTTACAGCTGCCCTTGAGGAAGCTTTCAGAAGATTAGACTGGTGGCAGTCTAATCTTCTGAAAATGCAAATCACAAATGGTTTAGGATTTATGATTCTGCAAATCATAAATCCTAAACCATTTATGATTTGCAGATGACATGTGGTCATAAGCCACGATCCCAAAGAATTGGAGGAAAATCTTAGTCAGTTAAGCAGAGTTAGTAAGGATTTTGGACTAAAGATGAATATGGCTAAAACAAAAGTAATGATTAACAAGTATGCCACAGAAAGGGATATAATGATTGAAGGAGCAGTAATTGAAAAAGTGGAGTCATATACTTATCTGGGACAAGTCATTGACTGTAATAATGATAAATGGCTGGTAGTCAAGAGAAGAATAAATTTTGGATGGATAGCATTCAGGAAATATAGTGACATACTGAGGAGCAATATCCCAATTTGTCTGAAACGTAAAATAATGAACCAATGTTTACTCCCCACCATGACTTATGGAAGTAAAACTTGGGCATTCACCAAAAGAATGGAATAGAAGCTGAGAATGACACAGCGATGAATGGAATGTATCATATTGAGAATAAGACTGTTAGATAAGAAGAGAAACACAGCAAACTCAAGTAAAATGACATTCTTATCAAAACTAAAGAACTAAAATGGTCTTGTGCAGGGCACATAGTGTGAAGACAAGATGACAGATGGACTAAGAAAATAACAGAATGGTATCCAAGAGGAGCTAGAAGAAAACCTGGAAGACATAGGCGGAGATGGATAGATGAAATTCATGAGTTTGTGGGTATTAAATGGATGGCCATTGCACAAAACAGAGGGAACTGGAAAGTTGCTGGAGAGGCCTTCATCCTGCAGTGGATTGAAAATGGCTGATGATGATGAATTGCTCTTTTGTAGGTGAAAGTGTGATAGCTGTAATAATGCAGAAGCATACCAGTGTTTGCAAGTTTACGATACATGTTAAATCGGATTTCATTCGTGTCCTTGCAGACCGGGCTAGCCGAGTGGGTAAAGTACCTACCCGGCAACCCAAAGGTCGCGGGTTCGATTCCCGCCTCGGGCTTGGATCAAAGTACTGCAAAAACCTTGGGAGGTGCAATATGGCCACAGAAGCCGATGCACCAACAACTACCAAATCATTCGTGTCCCGAGTAAGCGCAAAATTCAGAAAATTTAATGACTTAGTATCCGTATTAGCATTAGCAAAGGCACATGATGCAAGAAAGCAAGCTTATATAGCATCAGCCAAAAAAAAAAAAAAAAAAAACCTTTATTTCACCCATTCACTCACTCCAAATGTTTGTCAAGTTCTGCCTTGAATCTATTTAAGCTATCAACTTTTACAACGACGATGGAAGTTTGTTCCAGCAATCAACCACCTGCTGGCTAAAGGGAAACTTCCGCACATCTATCCTACAACCGTCTTTCCTCAATTTAAATTTATGCCCTCTCGGGCAATTATTCTGAGCAAGAGAAAGAATCCCATCAGCATTGAGCATGCTTAAACCATTCAAAGCTTTATACACCTCAATCAGATCATCTCGCAGGTGCCTAGTCTCTGCCTAGACACTGTAATTTGCAAAACTTAAGCCTTTCTTCGTAAGAGCAACCCTTTGTTCCATTCACTAATCTTATTGCCCTTCTCTGTACTTGTTCCAAAAGCTCTATATCCTTCTTAAAATGAGGCCTCCAGACCTGTATACAGTACTCAAGGTGTGGCCTGACCATTGCCTTATACAAGGGGATAATCACCTCCTTATCCCTGCTAGAAAAATTCCTGTATCACTGACAAGACACCATGAACTACTCTTGCAGACCATCTAAACTGCTCAGAAAAATTCATATCTGCCTGCAAAATTATCCCCAGGTCCTTTTCATTCTCTACCACTGTCAGTGTAATACCACAGTGTTGATATGTTACTCTGGGGTTACTGTTTCCCATATGTAGTACTTTACATTTGTCAAGGTTAAACTTCATTTGCCACCTCTCAGCCCATCTGCTCAACTTTTCTAGATCCTGTTGCAGCAGCATACTGTCATTAGTATCATTAAAACCCTGTACTCTCCCTCTCCAATGTAAATTTAAATCTAGAATGAATATTATTAAACAAATGTAAAATGTCTTGGATAGTGCTACTATCAGTAATGACTAGAACATCGTCTAAATACCTCCTTATACTTATACAGGGTAGAAAAGGCATCAAATGTGTATGTTCAATCATTGAAAGGTAGATCTCCGATATTAGGCCACTCAGGCTTCATAGGTTCATACTATCAAATTCATTTTTAATCTCTTATTGACTAGTTCATTCAGTTCCTTTCTCTCCAGGTATAACCTATCAATACACACACAATTTTTGGGGGGGGGATTTTTTGAATACCTTGGTGCAGAATTACAGTGCAGCCCTACTCTATCCAAAAATTCAGGATGATGGGTTTCACTATGGTTCATGCAATGTATTTAGAGAGAATAGGGAATATAGAAGGGAAGGTGGTGTCATGCTTCTTAACAAAAGTAGCCTGAACACAAAAAGCTGTTCCAGGTTCAGAAGTCATGCATGCTAGTACAGAACCCTTGTGGTGTGAGTTTGTTAGAAGCAAAGGTATAATGAAAGTAGATGTAATCTACAGATCAGAAGATTGTGATGAGAGCCACTACATGCAAATGGAATTGGCAAGCAAATGTGAATGTCTTATTACTGGTGATTCCAATTTTTCACATATGAAGTTACTCTATATGCTGGAACATGTTGAAATCCCAGAAAAATCCTCTGATTGATTTCCAGATGGCTGCAGGGCAGGGGGTAGGACGGTTGTGATTAAGTTATTTTTTCTATTTGGCCAACATAAGAAGTAGGGGTTCACCAAGAATTGATAATGGGCCCACACTTGTTTTTGATTTTTATAAATAATATTGGTGAAGGGATAGAAGGTGTTACAGCAAAATTTGCAGATGATATCAAGAGCAATAGAGTTGTTAATGATGTGTCAACACAGCTTCTTCAGAATGACTTAGACTTCATAGATGGTCAGAAATATGTCAGTTACCTTTTAATGCAGCAAAATTCAAGGTTTTACACTTGGGAAACAGCAACCCCAAAATAAATTACTCACTTGGTAGGGTTGAACTGAAAACAGTAGAGGAAGAAAGAGATTTGGCCAGAAGGGCCCAGGGTATGCTATCAATGATTTATCGAACATTTGCTTGAAGAGATAGGAGGTCATACTATTACTACTTTATAAGGCAAGTGTGAGACTACACTTGGAACACTGCATCCAGATGTGGGAACTGTACAAAAGGAGTTTGTTGAACAGGGTCCATAGATGGGCAACACATCTGGTAAGATCAGCAAAAGGGCACCTATATATATAAGAAAAAAGACTTTGAATATGTGGGATGCAGAGATTGGAAACTACACACCTTATTAGAGGTTGTTGTTGTTTGGTTTTTAGGAGCATTAGCAACTAAGGCCATATTGCTCCGGGATATGCGGTGGTCATTCCCTGACCTTTCCACATCCTCCGTATTTGGTGGTGACAGGCTCAAACCCCGGTCTAATCAAGAAGCGTGTGCTACGCACTGTTGCTCCTTCCCACCTGGCTACGGAGGCGCTCCCTTATTAGAGGAGATTTGACTGAAGTGCACAAGTCTCTGAGAGGTGAAAGTAAAATGAAGGGCGAAAATTTTACTGTAGAAATGATTCCAGAACATGGAGCTATAAATTCAAATTATGGGGGGGATAGATTTAGACTACACACTGCTGGAATTTTTCTTTTATCCAGTGAGTTGTTAGTGATTGCAATAAGCTGCCTCCATGGGTGGTCGAGGCTAGCAGCTTGGGGAAATTCTGTGAATACCTAAGTAAGAAGGGAGTCAAGCAGGTGGTTTATTAATTTTTTATTTTTCGCACAGTGAAGCAAAAGTCCAATGCTTCCTTGCACCATACAACTAATACTAAATTAAATGAATGCAGAATGAAAAGAACTAATATAATCTCTTGTAGAGAACTGCAGTTGAGGTACAGATATCACTTAGTCACAAATCTCTTGACACCCAGGATCATTACAAAACTAATGCTGTATTCAACACAGATAAAAAGTTTTATTTATTTATTTATTTTTTACTAGTGTTTGTCTGATAAAGCAATAACTTTGAAATGCATTTCTTGTGGCAGTAAGCATATTAACAGTTAACTCTCCTTATTGATGACACATAGATGAAACAGAAACTACTCACTCACACTCTCTCTCTCTCTCTCTCTCTCTCTCTCTCTCTCTCTCTCTCTCTCTCCCTCTCTCTCTCTCCCTCTCTCTCTCTCTCTCTCTCTCTCTCTCTCTCATATGTTCACAAATATCTGAAGAATTGTTCTTTTTTTCTAGTGTAAAAAAGCTTTCCTATACAAATTGTTAAAAATTGTAAGGATTGGTCAATTTCAGTTAAATTCTTGCCACAAAACTCCACATAACAGCTTCAGCTCTTAGATCAAGGAATTATTCAGAATAAAAATATATATACATACTGTGAGCAAGTTATACAGAAATGTATCTAGGGCATAGTGGATGGGAATGCTCTTGTAATAAAGTTGTCTATGAGAACCAAAAGCAAAGCATAGCACCGTTAACTGTGCTATGCTTTACTTTTGGAAACACAATTGCAAAATGTTTCAGATTAGTGAGATTTCCAGTAACAAGCTCTATTGCAGAACGTGAGGAGAATGTAATTTTGCAGTGATAGCTGGAATGTTGTCATTTCTGCCCAAACAAGAAATATTGCAACATTTATTTTCATATATGTTGCAATATTAAAATGAGACTTTATTTAACTGACTGATACAGAGATAGTTTCTCCACACACAAACCTAAGAAGAACAAAAGAATAAAATAGAAAATGATAATGATACCACATTTACGAGGATGTAAAAGGATGAGTTAATGTGCCTTATAGTTATATCTGTTCAATACATCACTTTCAGAGATAGATGTGAACTGAACAGATTTGAAATTCTTCCAACTACAACAATAAATAATTTTTCAGAATTAGGGCACAAGGACACTGTTGAAAGGAAACTGATTAAGAAAATACACGTTACTCATTTTACTGAATATTTTATATAGAGTGAACGTACGGGTCTAAATTTACTTTTTTTAATACAGTTTTGAAGTTATAAAATATATATTTTTTAAATTTTAATTAAAATTTTTAATGATAAAACATTATATCTCTGAGGCTACTAAATTTTTACAATGTTGAATAACTTATTTTTATTAGAAAAGCAGTATATTTCAGTAAACTGAATTTTCAATAACTCGAGGATTTTCCAACTTCAATTTCCAATTAATTATAGCTTATTGTATTAATATGAAAAAATATGCACATTTCAATCAAAACAATGCTTGCATTAGTAAACACGCCAAAAAGTTATTTGTGGAAGTATTAGGGCCATTCCTAACAGCGATACGTGATCTTGTCTAGAAACCAGAATAATATAATTGAAGATGAGTGTAGGAACAGCATATTCTTTTTTTGTGAGAAATAAGACAGGACTGCATTTTAGAAGGATTTAAATTAACTAAGTTTCCTTGGCCACACTGAAGAATTACCTGTAGATTGGCACTGAAGGAATTGTTGGTGGATATTCAAGACATTTAAGCTGTTTGTGCAGACAAGGTTTCACAAAGTGGAAAGTTGTTGTTGTTTGGTTTTTAGGAGCATTAGCAACTAAGGCCATATTGCTCCGGGATATGCAGTGGTCATTCCCTGACCTTTCCGCATCCTCCGTATTTGGTGGTGACGGGCTCGAACCCCGGTCTAATCAAGAAGCGTGTGCTACGCACTGCTGCTCCTTCCCACCTGGCTACGGAGGCGCCACAAACTGGAAAGTGGAATGCAATGTGATATAATCTTCAAAAGATAATTAATGGAAAAAGATAATTAATATACAATAAGGAAAGAGTAGGAGAAATAACCAAAACTTGGGAAACACCAACATTAGTGGAGAAGTAAGAATACAGATAGCCATCTACCAGCACTCATAATGAACAGTCAGTGGGAAATCTGATACCCAATTACAAAAAAATAGTCGGCAGTCCATAAGAAGGAAGTTTGTTTAGAAGACCTTTATGCAAAATTTGATCAAAACCTTTAAAATATCAAGAGCAACTGCAAACTTCTCCATTAAACTTGTCCAAAAAAGATGGGTAACATAAGCCAATGATATCCGTATTAGCAATCATTTATGAGATGGTTTCAAAGTTTAAGAATTGGTGGTTGACGGATTTCTCTGGAAAGAATAGAAGTAAGTGTAATAGAACAATAAGTGGATGTAGGAATTTGTCACCCTTCTTAAGAACTTGAAGAATATGAGAAAATTTCCAAGGAGAAAAAAAAAAACACCAGGTGAAATAAAAAAGCATAAAAAGTGACACAAAACAGAAACAAGCTCAAGTGCACAGGTTTTAAGAAAAAGTGGAAAAATACCATCAGGACCTGAAGTTTTCTCAGCATCAGGATTGTTCAGAATCCTTCTAACATCCTTGTATTGAGGAGCATAGAAGACATTGAGTAGGATGTAATATATGGATATAATAGGTAGCGGTTTATATCCATATATTACATCCTACTCAGTGTAATATATCAATCAAGTCTGGATTGATTAATAACTGTTTGACAATTGTTGAAAACTTTATATTGCAGGCAGCATAGCTGGGGGTTTGAATGAAAGCTAATTGTGATATGCAACGTTCTTATCTTGAACAGCTTTAGTATATTTATTGAAAAAACCAAGTTTATGTAAATGATGAAAGTTTAAGGTTGATGTGGAATAAAGAATTTTATCCCTAGATGAGTAATTTTACTGACACGATAGAATTGAGAAATTGAGATCAGAATAGTTATAACAATAATCCAACCAAGGAAATGAAAAACAGGAAAACTAGCAAATCATACTAATTCATATTCACATTTTTGTAATGCCAAATAACATGATGCTAAGAACAATCATGTGAAAGAGAGAGGGGGGGGGGAGAAACACCATTGGAGAAAAGACTATCTCCAAGTTGTGATATGAGATGCCTAGAGTACCGCTAACACTAACCATGTACTTTGAAGGGTTGGTTGTGAGAAAAAGACCAAGAGCATCAGGTGTCTACTTAGCAGTAGCAGATGTGACTCTGATGTATGGGGGGTGCTGCTTCTTAAAGTTACATTAAATTGCCGTGGTTATAAGACATATAGACGCAGATGATAATAATAATAAGCAAGTTAAAAATACTACAAAACATTAACTGAACACTTAGTATTAACAGACTTGGATAATCTCGAAATTTTATTTAAAAATAAAATCCATTCTTCTGTTTTTATTTGTTGAAAATAAATTAGTATCTTTTTCATTCAAGTTTGGTGTACTGTTCAAATCAGCACTTCTAGCTCCACAGTTCCTTTTATTCATTTTATCACCTCTGAAAAATGCGTACTGGCAACCTGCCAACTAGTCATTGACTCAACCACTGGGGCCAAAATGTGGAACTGTGTAGCATACACAGTTAAACTTCAAAATTGAAAACGATTTTGTGTTTTTATTCGTTTATTATTGAAATGATTATTGGAAATAGAGGATGAGTGTACTATACGCTGGACCTGTTAATAAAAATATTTATTCCATTGCATTGTTCTTCAGAAAATTTCATATAACTCTGTTGACTGTATATTTATATTTAAAAGCTGGGGGTGCTGCAGTGCCTACCAACGAGCCACCCCTGCTACTTAGGACTGTTATCTAGTATTCTAGATGGTAAATAGCAGAGTGATATTACTAGCAATTGTAAAAACCTCAGCATCTTGAACAGCTGGGTCTGTAAGGACCCAGTCTGTCAAGATGTTGAGGCTTTTCAACAATTGCATTTGAAGTTTCAAATGAAATCAGAAAACTGAAGTCAAAATGTTGAGGTTTTTCAAGATGTTGAGGCTTTTCAACAATTGCATTTGAAGTTTCAAACGAAATCAGAAAACTGAAGTCAAAACGTTGAGGTTTTTGCACTCGGAAAACTGAAGACAAGATGCTGATGCTTTTGCATACAGAAAATTGAGGCCGGCTGGAGTTGTGAACATTAAAATCACCAAGCAAAATTATGTTGCTGTTAGGAAAGTTAGACTGGAGAAAGTTTCAAAGAAAGGAAATCAAAGTGTAACAAGTAATAATGCAGCTGGCAGAATGATAGAGGCAACAGATAAATTTCATTGAATGCATTAGAGAGCTTATAAGACAGAGGAGATACCAAATTAGAAATTCTCTAATGAGGATTGTCAGAGTGGACATATGCACAAGTACAGCCTTTGAAACAAAAGGAATCATAGAGCAAATAACTGGGAAACTGAGATGTGGCAACCAATAACTGGGGTGTGTCACATTGTAGGTGGAAATGGGCATCGCTGAACTGGAAATGAGACTATGTATTTGTGAAATGAATTAAAAAGTTCATGGAAGGTTTATAACTTTTCACAGATAAGCTAATTTTCCATTAGTCATTATTTTCCATCACTTTGACTATTCATGATGCATTGAGTAGATAAGGAAAAGTAGCAAGACAAACATGATGTGTGTATTAGTGAAATTTCTGATATAATGTACGTACGAAGAATATATACAACTTATTGACAGTGTAGGGTCTGAAACAATGCCTCCTAGAGCATTACCAAAAGGTTCATTCCAGTGGACTAACTAGCAGTTGGACTGTGAAAACTGTTCTAGTATTGAGTGAGGGCAAACGATGCAAGCTGAAATAGCATCAGCAAAATAAAAACACTTTCCACATTAACTGTCAGTCCACTCTAAGTTTGTTTAGTTCTTCACTGCAACACCAGACTGAAGTTTTTCTAACTATCCATCCACACATCTATCTTGCACCCAACCTTTCTCAGTTTGAATTTATGATCCTTCATGTGAGTGCAGTCTGTGTATAAGGATGGATATCATCAGCATTGAGCTTACTCAATCCATTCAAGGCCTTACACACTTCAATTAGAAATCACACCTCAATATGCCATAAATTGCAATTGCACATCAGGCAACACAATGGCAATCCCCACCCAAGGCAGAACGTGCTGGTCCCACTGGAGGTAGCTATTGCCAGTGACATCTGTTGTCAGAGAAATGGGAAATATATTGTGAAAAAAGGATAAGTGGAATAGTACCAGGATATGTCTACCAGTGGCAAAAGTTGATGACACTGTAGAGCAGAAAGCATCTTTTAGTGGCACAAAAGGTGATACTGTTATACATGTTGGCACTAATGGCATTTAGAATATGAGATTTGAGGATTTATTTAACAAGTACAGGGCAATGCTGAGAAAAAGACCCATTAGGATTAAATTTGAAAGTGTCAGAAATTCTGCTCATACATGATAAGAGGGAGAACAAGGGCTTCGTCAATCAATTTGGCCCTGAAGATTATGCAAGGCTTGTGGTGTAGAATTTTTCTCAGCATGGTTTGTGCTTGTTAACAGGAGTGACTGCTTCTACAGAAATGGGATACACTTAAATGGAAAGGGTGTAAGAATATTTGCTGATACTGTAAAGGCAATACTAGGTGGGACAGAAAACTGCTAACTTGGGATAATACACAGACTAATAGATTAACAAGAGCCACAGGAAGGGGTGAAAGTGATTCTTGCACTGCTTCTACTGGAACGTGCAACACACCAAAAAAGCAAGGTACCAAGGATTTTAAGGCCTACTGTGGATCACCTTGGAAAAGGATATACAAGGGCTGTGTTAGGGTAACCAAGAATAAGACAAAGTGCATGTATACTTGCATGAACACCAATGCTAGGAGCATAATAAAGAAATTTGATCAATTTGAAGTGTTGGTCAAGTCATCAAATAGAGACAGTGTGGTAATATCAGAGACATGGTGTCAATCAGATATGTGGGATGCAGAATTTGAATATGGGGAGTAAATGTGTACACAAAAGATAAACAGGAGGAGGGAGGTTATGTTCTTAGTTAAGAAGCACATAAAATCTAAGGCATGGATAGCCATGGGGAGACAGTTTGGTGCGACAAAAGCACAGGAAAAATAAAAACGAAAGGAGGAGTGTGTTACAGAACTAATGGCTGTGATGAGTACAATGAACAACCATACAGAGAAATAGAGTGGGCCAGTAAATCAGAATATCTTATAAGGGAAATTTTAACTTTCCAAATATTTACTGGAAAGAATTTATGAGTTGGTCACTCACACACTAGCAAGACTTGTGTGGATTTATTGTATGACTGTTTTCTAAGCAGCAGGTATGGAGAAGTAACAAGAGAGAGCAATATTCTGGAGCTGATTATCAGCAGTGATTCTTCATGTTAAAAATTTGCAGATAAAAAAACCACTAGGAGGCAGTGATCAGTGTACTGATGTGGGATTCACTTAAAGATGTAACCACCATTAAGGGTAAAGGGAAGAGTTTTTGTTTTAGTAAAGGAAAATCCAGAGGTCTCAGAAAACTTATAAATTCTATACAGTGGAACCAACTAATGATGTTACCAACAAAATTTTTAAATGGGAAGCATTCAGGGAAATAATCAGAGAACTTACTAGACTTTTCATGCCAACTAAGAAACACTGTTCAAGACCTAAATGAATATCAACTGATCTAATGACACACGTGAAAGAGAAGAAAAATGGGCTAAGGTAAAGAAAGCCTGCACGAGAAGCATGCAAAAGTTTGATGAAATTTACCGGTAAAAGTACTTTGCCATAACGGCATTTGTATTGTTGCTCGCTCGGTAAACAGATGGTGGGTGTTATCAGTCTGGAGAAGAAGTTGAATCCCACGGGAGCTTGAAACCCTCCCGAAGTGGAGAGGGGGTAACCTGACCTTTTTTCTTTAGAATTACTAATTGAATTAATTAATTGAATCACGAACAGAGTCATACTGGAAGTTCTGGCATCGTAAAAAATGTTCGTAACGTAGTTTCACTGGTAAACTTTTTTGAAGCTTGCCGTGCTTCTCGTGTGGGTTTCCTTTGCCTTCCCCCCCCTCCCCCCTTAATAAACAATTTATCCACTAGTGATTCTAAAGAAAAAGGTCAGGTTACCCCCTCCATTCGGGAGGGTTTCAATCTCCCATGGGATTCAATTTCTACTCCTAATCGATAGCACCCACCTTCGGTTTACCAAGCGAGCAACAATACAAATGCCATTACAGCAAAGTACTTTTACTGGTAAATTTCATCGAACTCTTGCGTGCTTCTTGTGCAAGCTTTCTTTACCTTCGCTGAAAAATGCATATAAATTATAAGGTGAAACAGAAGCCTATGGCAGACATAAACTAGTCGGTAATCAAGTCACAATAGAAGTTAGGCAAGCCAAGGCAGATTATGAGAAATCTCTGCAAAAGAAAAACAGCAAAGACTTCTTTACACATGTAAACACAATAAGGAAGGGGACGAATCAAATTGGTCCACTTGATATCGATGGTTTGACAGTTCATTATCCTGCTCGGGTTGCTCAGGAACTGAATTGTTATTTTGCATCTACATTCACATAACAAGGAATTATTCAGGGAAGTAGAGGGCAGACATTTATCAAACTCTGACAGGAAGCTAAATGATTTTGTAATAAATCAGCAGAAAGTAGAAGTGAAATCAAGAATAAACTTTAAAAAGCAACATGTGGTGGATGGGATATATTCATTTACATTAGGGGGAAGCAGCAAAGGAGGTAAGCAAACCTTTAGCCATAATTATAAGAGCATCTTTGGATTCAGAGGAGGTCCCTGTGGACTGGAGATGTGTGAATATATCTCCAATTCACAAAGGGGGATAAAAGGGTGATGTGAGTAAATACAGACCTCTTAACTTCTGTTCCAGGAAAAATAATGGAATCACTGGTGAAAGAAGTAATGCAGGACAATCTAGACAGGAGTGCAGTTATACTTTAGTCACAACATGGTTTTGGTAAGGAGATATCTTTTCTGACCAATTTGATTGAATACTATGATGCAGTGACAAAGGAATTGGATACAAAAAATAATTTTGATATCATATACTCGAATTTCAAGAAAGCTTTTGATACTGTTGCACATAAAAGACTGCTATACAAATTGGATCAGTGTGGCATGAAGAGCAAGTTACTGCTATGCATAAAGGGATGGGTGAGTGGGAGAAGACAGTGATTAACAAAGAACACTGTTCTTCATGGACTAACATTATTAGTGGAGATCCACATTGTTATTTTCTGCATTTATTAATGATATTGATAAAGATATATCATACTTAATATCTAAGTTTTTAGATGATACAAAGGTTGGCAGGGGCGTTAATGACAATAATGAAGGTATGCTGCTGCAAAAAAGATCTAGAAAAATTAGGCAGATGGACTGAGAAATGGCAATTAAAGTTTAACATTGAAAAATGCAAGGTGCTGCATATGATATGAATAGCAGTAATCCACGAGCAACTTAAAACTGTGTGCTACTACACTCAGGGAAGTGAAAAATGAAAAGTACCTGGGGATAATTGTACAGTCAGATATGAAGTTCTCTGAGCAGTGCAGACAGGGTGTCAGCACATCTCATGGAGTTTTGTCAATAACATAGGAATTTTGCTAGCAGGTATAAGGAAATGATTATCCCATTATATAAAGCAATGGTGAGGCCATTGCTTTATCTTGAACACTGCATACAGGTCTGGAGGCTTGTCTTGTTCCTCATTTTAGGGAGGACGCAAAGTTTCTGTAATGAGTACAGATAAGGGCAATGACACTTGTGAGGAAAACAATGGGTTTTCTTACCAAGAAAATGTATATGAGCTTTATTAAACTCGCATACAAGCTCTATACTACTCTAATTTTTTAGCAGGTGATGTTTCAGGATTCTTGCTGAATCCCCATCTTTAGACCATAAATGCCATGGGAGAATATAAAGACATCTTCATAACATGAAAATTACTATGAAATTAATTAAGAAATAACAACTAACATTAAGTTAATGAACGTATACAATGGCATTAACATAATGTTGAGAATACAGAAGATTTCGAACTGAATAGTCAAGAACACACAAATAGCATTAGTTGAGGTATATGATGCAAGAAAGCAAGCCTATATAGCATCAGCCAAAAAAACCCTTTCCATTTCATCCATCCAGTCACTCCAAATGTTTGTCTAGTTCAGCCTTAAATTAATTTAAGCTATCAACTTCCACAACAACAGATGGAGCAATCAACAACCCGCTGGCTAAATTTCCACACATCTATTCTACAAAAATCTTTCTTCAATTTGAATCTATGCCCCACTAATGTTCTTAATCTGAACAAGCAAAAGTATCCCGTCAGCACTGAGCCTGCTCAAACCATTCAAGGCCTTATACACCTTAACAAGGTCACCTCATAGGTGCCTAGTCTCCAGATAACATCAGACAAAAAAACCCTTTCCATTTCACCCATCCAGTCACTCCAAATGTTTGTCTAGTTCAGCCTTAAATTAATTTAAGCTATCAACTTCCACAACAACAGATGGAGCAATCAACAACAAGCTGGTTAAATTTCCACACATCTATTCTACAAAAACCTTTCCTCAATTTGAATCTATGCCCCACTAATGTTCTTAATCTGAGCAAGCAAAAAAACTCCAAGACCTGTTCTGGCAGCCTGTCTGCACTGCTCAGAGAACTTCATATCTGACTGCAACAATTACTCCCAGGTCTTTTTCATTTTCTACCACCTTAAATGTAGTACCACACAGTTGCTACGTTTCTCTGGGGTTACTTCTACTCATATGCAGTACTTTGCATTTTTGTAATGTTAAACTTCAGTTGCCACTTCTCAGCCCATCTGCCCAAATTTTCTAGATCCTGTTGCAGTGGCACACTGCTGTTACTGTCATTAACAACCCTGCCAAACTTTGTATCATATGCAAACTTCGACACTAAGCCTGATATACCTTCATCAATATCGTTGATAAATATACAAAACAACAGTGGACCCAACACTGAACCCTGTGGGATTCCATTAATAACATTAGTTCACGAAGAGCAGCTCCCATTGATTACCATCCTCTGACTTCTTACACTTAACCATACTTTTTTTTCCATTGTAGCAACTTACCCTTAATACCATTCTGCTCCAATTTGAACAGTAGTATTCCATGTGCAACAGTGTCAAAAGATTTCCTGAAATCCAAGTATATGATATCAAAATTATTTTTTGCATCCAGTTCCTTTGTAACCAACATCATAATATCCAATCAAATTGGATTTAACAAACCCACTTAACCTACTTAACACACCCACCCTTTTTTTAATATAACTGGATAGATCTCATCCTCCCCTAGTGCCTTTCTTAGGTTTAACTTCAACAATTTCTCCTCCACTTTGCTCTCAGTTGTTATAAAATCATTAAGCACCATTTGATAATTTGATAACCTTCTGGCATTTTCAAACCTTAATAACTTCTCATGTGTTAATGTATATGCAAAATACTCATTCAGTTTGTTTGCTATCTGAGCAAGATCATCAACAGTCAAACCATCGATATCAAGTGGACCAATCAGATTCATCCCCTTCCTTTTGGAGTTTATATATAAGTAAAGAAATCCTTGCTATTTTTCTTAGCATGCTTTGCCAAAGATTTCTCATAAGCTGCCTTCGCCTGCCTCCTTTGTGACTTGATTACAGACTAGCTTATATCTGCCGTAGGTTTCTGTGTCACCTGATAATTTATATGCATCCCATGCATTTTGATTCTCCACCACAAGTCTCATTAGTTCATTTGACAACCATTTAGGCCTAAACCTCGAACAATATTTCTTAATAGGTATGAAACTTTTAGTAGCTTCCACGATTAATTCTTTGAATGCTTCCCACTTAGCATTTACAGTTGGTAACATCATCAGTTCATCCCACTGTACAGAATTTAAAAACTGTCTGAGACCACTGTACTTTATGGAAGCAAAAACCCTTTCCTTTACTTCTGATGGTAATCATATCTTTAAGTAAATCCCACATCAGTACACTGCCACCTAGTGGTTCCTTTATCTGCAAATTCTTAATACACGAATGATCACTACTGATAACCAGATCAAGAGTATTACCCTCTCTGGTTGCCTCTCAAACATGCTGCTGCAGAAAACAATCATCCAATAAATCCACAAAAGTCTTACTAGTGTGCGAATGACCAACTCACAAGTTCCAGTCAATATCTGGGAAGCTAAAATCCCCCATTATAAGACATTCTGATTTACTAGCCCATTCTAATTCTCTGTACAACTGCTCATTGTACTCATTCGAGTCACTAGGTCTATAACACACTCCTACTCTTATTTTTGCTTTCGCAGTTTATGTCACACCATAAACTGCGAAACACCATAAACTGTCAACAGTGCACTGTTCATCTATATCATAGGTTCCCAAACTTTTTCGCACTGCCCACTTTGCAAGACATAAATTTTGTAACTCCCCACATTATAACAGTTTTCCGCGTTCAAGCCGTTTGATATTTTCGACGTAAATAGCAACTAATGATACATTACTGCTTATGCCATTAAATTATTGAAAAAGTAGTGGCCAATATGTGCTTCATCCTGAACACAGTTATTGCTATTCCGATTTTGATGAAACATTGCCCATATGTAAGGATTGTAAAGTGTATGCTCGAATAACATTATGCACAGTTTCATACAATGGTTTAAATATGAAAATTCGGAATACATATTAAGAGATTGCAAATGCATTAGTAAGAATCTTATTGTAATAATTAAAACACCATCAAATATATTATAAAATTATTTATTTCAAACTTATAAAGTAAAAATAACAAATTAAGGTGAAGGATAAGCCTGATGCATTTTTAAAAGTTTGTTAATATCGGGTTCAACTTTCGTTAAAAACAGTCGTAAATCGCCACGCTCAGTTATATGCAATCGGTTCCTTTTCTTAGATAGTAAATTGGCTACAGCACTAATAACTAATTCACACTCAGCCAAATAAGAAGATGGAAATGCAATTAAAAATTTCTGCACTATTTCCCATAATCCAGGGTACAGTGTCGGTATTGATTTATGAAGCCAGAACTCTTGGTATCCACTTTTGAATTTTATTTTTAGTTCTTCATTTGTTGCGAGTTGTATGAGTTCCTCTTCTAAATTTGATGATCCTGCTGTGTTTACATGTGAGAAAGGATCTAGAACCCAATTTGGTATATTCATGTTTAGAATATCCTTGAATCGCTCATTAAAATCAGCATGGAGAACCTCCAAGTGTTGGTAGTATGTAAGTAAATCTTCCATTTTGAGAGACACTGCTGATAAATTTGAAAAGTGGCTATATTCCCCTCGGCCTAGATTCCACTTGAAGAGAAGAAGTTTCCCCACAAAAGTGGCAATAACGTTTTTTGTTTTAATTAAATTCCATTCATTACCTTGTAATTGTAGATTGCTCCATTAAAAATTTTACAGAGGTCTGTCAAATAAGCGATGTCATTTTTGGATGTAATCAGGTTGCCCGCAATCCGTCATCTCTGTCTGCTAGGAATTCTAGTACTGAATCAAACAAATTGTAAAATCGATTCAGACAAATACCTTTTCAAAGCCAACAAACTTCTGTGTGAAGCAGCAAACGTTTGAAATCTTCATCGTTTTCACTGCAAAGTTGGCTAAACAATCTGTAGCTCAATGAATTGCTTCTAATCTTGTTGACTGCTCTAATAACATAATGGAGCAACATATGCAGGCATTCACTTAAATTCTTTGCAACCAAATGTTGACGATGAAGAACACAATGTATAACGAGTACATTTGGTACTGCTTGTTTCAAATACGCTATGAAATCCTTGTGATGCCCTGTCATTGCTGGAGCACCATCAGTAGCAGCAGACAAAATATTACAAACAGGAATGTCTTTCTCTTGAAAAAACTTATTCATGGTATTAATTATAGATTCTCCCTTTGTATCCACTTCCAAATTTTTAGCAAATAATAATTCTTGACAAACTTCTTTCTTCTTTTATGAATCGTACGTATGATAAGAGTAGTGCTTCATTATTTGGAGGCGCCTCCGTAGCCAGGTGGGAAGGAGCAGCAGTGCGTACCCCGGTCTAATCAAGAACCCCGGTCTAATCAAGAAGCGTGTGCTTCTTGATTAGACCGGGGTTTGAGCCCGTCACCACCAAATACGGAGGATGCGGAGAGGTCAGAGAATTACCACCACATATCCCGGAGCAATATGGCCTTAGTTGCTAATGCTCCAAACAACAAACAAACAAACCACATTCATTCATTATTTGGGAGAGTTGATTCATCAAGTTGAATGGAAAATTGGCATGTCTTCAATAATCGCACAATGATTTTTAAACGTCTTCAGCCATTTCATCGATTCTTCTTTGCATTGAATTATTGCTCAAAGGAATTTTCCTGATGATATCTGACGATGGCTTATGAAGCACAGTGTTTGTAACTTCTTTTACTGCCGGCAAGATTAATTCCTCACCAATTGTGTGTGGTTTTCCCGCTTTTGCGATTAATAATGAAATAATATAAGAAGCTTGTAATCCGTCATTACCTTGTTTGGTGGACGATGCAAAAAGTTTTGATATAGTTGGACTTTTAAAATATTTTTCTTCTAGTACTTGAAAATTAGCATTAGCATTAGTAGAGGCATTTGATGCAAGAAAGCAAGCTTATGCAGCATCAGCCACAAAAAAAACCACTTCCACTTCACCCCTCTGTTCATTCAAAATACCTGTCCAGTTGAGCCTTAAACTTATTTAGGCTATCAACTTCCACGACAAGGGTTGGAAGTCTGTTCCACCAACCAACCACCCGCTGGCTAAAGGCAAATTTCCGCACGTCTATCCTACATCTGTCTTTCCTCAATTTGAATTTATGCCCTCTCAGGTGATTATTCTGAGCGAGAGGAAGAATCCCATCAGCATTGAGCATGCTCAAACCATTCAAAGCTTTATACACCTCTATCAGATCACCTCACTGGTGCCTAGTCTCCAGACACTGTAATTTGCAAAACTTAAGCCTTTCTTCGTGAGAGCACCCCTTTGTTCCATTCACTAATCTTGTTGCCCTTCTCTGTACTCGTTCCAGCAGCTCTACATCCTTCTTGAAATGAGGCCTCCAGACCTGTATACATTACTCTAGGTGTGGCCTGACCATTGCCTTATACAAGGGAATAATCACCTCCTTATCCCTGCTAGAAAAATTCCTATATATCATTGACAATACACCATGAGCTACTCTTGCAGCCAGTCTGCACTGCTCAGAGAACTTCATCTGCCTGCACAACCACTCCCAGGTCCCTTTCATTCTCTACCACTGTCAGTGTAGTACCACAGAGTTGATACATTGCTCTGGGGTTGCTGTTTCCCATGTGTAGTACTTTACATTTGTCAATGTTAAACTTCATTTGCCACCTCTCAGCCCATCTGCTCAACCTTTCCAGATCCTGTTGCAGCAGTATAGTGTCAGTAGTGTCCTTGACAACCCTGCCTACCTTTGTATCGTCTGCAAACTTCGACATTAAGCTTGATATACCATCATCAATATCATTTATAAATACAGAAAACAATAATGGACCCAACACTGAGCCCTGAGGGACTCCACTAATAACATTAGTTCACGACGAGCAGTGTCCATTGATTACCACTCTCTGTCTTCTCCCCCTCAGCCACCCCTTTATCCACAGCAGCAATTTGCCTCCAATGCCACACTTCTCCAATTTGCGCAGCAGTCTTCCATGTGCAACAGTATCAAAAGCCTTTCTAAGATCCAAGTATATAATATCCAAGTTATTCCCTGCATCCAGTTCCTTTGAGACTGCATCATAGTATCCAATCAAATTGGTCAGGCAAGACTTTCCCTTAACAAAACCATGCTGTGTCCGAGCTATAACTGAAGTCTTGTCTAAATGATCCTGCAGTGCTTCTTTAACTAGTGCCTCCATTAATTTTCCTGGAACAGAAGTTAAACTCACAGAAGTCTATAATTACTTGTGTCAGCCTTTGATCCTCCTTTGTGAATTGGGGTCACATTTGCACATCTCCAGTCTGTGGGTACCTCCCTGAGTCCAAGGAAGCTCTCATAATTATGGCTAAGGGTTTGCTTACTTCCTCTGCTGCCTCCTTTAATATAACTGGATAGATCCCGTCCACCCCGGGTGCCTTTCTTGTGTTTATCTTCAACAATTTCTCCTCCACTTTACTCTCAGTTATTACAAGATTCTCTAGCTTACTGCCAGAGTTGAATACACCTCTGGCTTTCCCCTCACTGAATAACTCCTCATGTGTGAATGTCGATGCAAAATATTCATTTAGTTTGTTAGCTACCTGAGCAGGATCATCAACAGTTGACCTATCGATATCAAGTGGACCAATCTGATTCATCCCCTTCCTTCTAGAGTTTACATAAGCAAAGAACTCTTTGCTGTTTTTCTTTGCACCCCTTGCCAAAGATTTCTCGTAATCTGCCTTCGCCTGCCTAACCTCCTTGGTAACTTGGTTACAGATCAACTTGTATCTATCATAGGCTTCTGTGTCATGTGTTAATTTGTATGTATCCCATGCATGTTCCTTCTCTGCCATATGCCTCATTAGTTCATCTGACATCCATTTAGGCCTAAACTTTGAACAATATTTCTTAGTTGGTATGTAAAGTCTAGTTGCTTCCAAGATAAGTTCTTTGAATGCTTCCCATTTTGCATTTGCTGTTGGTAACATCATCAGTTGGTCCCACTGTATAGAATTTAATACTATCTCAGTCCATCGTAGTCGCCTTTTCGACGAAAGCAATAACCCTTCCCTTTACCCCTAATGGTAGTTACCTCTTTGAGTAAATCCCACTTCAGCACACTGTGATCACTGCCACCTAGTGGTTCATTTATCTGCAGATTCTTAATGCATGAAGAAACACTGCTGATAATCAAATCAAGAGTATTACTCCCTCTAGTTGCCTCCCGAACATGCTGATGTAGAAAACAATCATCCAATAAATCCACAAAAGCCTTGCTAGTGTGTGAGTGACCAGCCCCCAAATTCCAGTCAATATCTGGGAAATTAAAATCTCCCATTATAAGGCTCTCTGATTTACTGGCCCACTCTATTTCCCTGTACAGTTTCTTATTATACTCATCAGAGTCATTAGGCCTATAGCACACTCCTACTTTCAATTTTGGTCTCCCAATGCTTATGTCACACCAAACTGACTCGACACTGCACTGTCCAGCAATGTCCACTGGCTTCACTTCCTTGGATTTTATGTATTTCTTAACTAATAGTATAACCCCTCCTCCCTTCCTATCCAGTCTACCCTTTCTGTAGACGTTGTACTCCCCAAATTCCAGTTCTTCATTCCTTATATCTGTGTGACACCACGTCTCTGATATCCCAACAATATCTGCCTTTGATGTTTTGAGCAATACCTAAAATTCATCAAATTTATTTACTAAACTCCTAGCATTGGTGTACACGCAACTATACATGTACCTATTTCAATTCTTAGCTACTCTAACACAACCCATGTGTTTACTTGTACCGCAATGACTCCCAGCAGTCTCTGAAATATCCTGCATCTTGTTTTTCAGGCTTCTGCTCATTCCAATAGAAGCAGTGCAAGAATCTCTTTCACTTCTGCCAGTGGCTACTGTTAATCTATTCGTCTTTGTCTCCTGCCAAGCTAGCAGTTTTCCGACCCACCTAACACTGCCTTGACCCACCTAAAATAGAACAAATCTTTATCCTTTTCGTCAGCATACATTTTAGTGAAATGCTCTTGTAGCCTAGAAGGCTTCATTGCTTCATTTGAAAATACTTTTTGGCAAATTGAGCACATAGGTAATAATTGGTTCGTAGGAGACTGAATAAAGCCGTATTTCAAATCCTCAATACTGTACTCTCGACATTTCTTCTTAGATTCAGACATAATGAAGTAATAAAATTTGCAACAATATTCACAAAATAAAAGATTTAATTTACACTTTGTATGACTCCACTTATCTATCACACTTTCGACTGATGACTGTAATGAAACTTATTCCTAAACAGCAAAAATGTATGCCTTTCAAAAACAGTTGTTGCTACTGTTTCGCTTTATTGCTTCTTATGTCAACTCACAGTAGCTCGCGTTGTCGCATTTCAAAGGCCCTAGGCTAATTAGGGTGGGTTTAGAAAAATAACAGAAAAAGGCCTAAAAAAAAATACACACTTGATGTCACACTTTTGTCATTGCGTGAAATTCAATAGAAGGTTTTGAAAATTGAAGTGGGAAAATCGAAGAAAACAGTTCTGGCTTCACCTATAGCAAATTTCAGCTGTGTCCATAGAGTAAAAATTATAGAATTTATTAGTTGACCTTTGAACTGGGTCCACTGGACCCCAAGGAGATAAAAATACGGATAAGGAGCCATCGACCCCTAAACGTCCCCCAATTGCTTCTGAACCCACTATCGCCCCCCTAGAAGGCTTCAGCGCCCACTGGGGGGCGGTACCGCCCACTTTGGGAACCTATGATCTATATCAACTGGATGCAATTCTTTTGATTTTACGTTTTTCTTAATTAACAGCATAACACCTCCTCCCTTCCTATCCTTTCTGTACACACTGTACTCCCCAAATTCCAATTCTGTATTCCTAATATCTGTGTGACACCACTGATATCCCAACACTTCAAATTCATCATATTTATTTACTATACTTCTAGCATTGGTATATAGCAAGTATACATGCACCTATTCTTATTCTTAGTTACCCTAACACATCCCATATACCTACCTGTTTCATGAAGACTGCCATCAGTCCCTGAAACCCCCAGCACCCCTCGCTCCAGGCCGCGAGTAGTGCAAGAATCACCTCTGCCTGTGGCTACTTTTAACCTTTTAGTCTGTGAATCCCCCAAGCTAGCAGTTTTCTGACTCACCTAACACTGCCTCGATAGCATCAGCAAATATTCTTACACCCTTTCTATTTAAGTTTATCCCATCCCTATAGAAGCAGTCTCTCCTGTTAACAAGCACAGACCATGCTGAAAAAAATTCTACCCCTTGAGCCTTGCGCATTCCCTCCAGGGCCGAATTGATTGACAAGGCTCTCATCATGTACAGTCAGTCCTCGTATAGCACAATAGTTGTGTTTCTACCCTCGTGCAATGCAAAATCCTGAAATATAAGCAACAGGCCCTATGGGAAAAATAGGGTTAGGTGCCGACCACCCAAGATTGAGCACACATTTGTTACCAAAACATTACCAAACACAATAAATAATCGTAATAAAATACGTAAGTATTTTATTACAATTATTTATTATTAAAAGTAATAAAATACATAATACGTAAGCATTTTAATTACTTAAGTATTTTATTACGTAATAAAATATTGCTAATGCTTTTGTTTCTTATCGTAAGCAAACTTGTTTTTTTGTTTGATTTTCTATCCAAACAGATGACAGCCGTTCCATCTCTTCCAATTCCTTGTGTCTTAATCGAATGGATTTTAATTACATTTTGAGTTGTTCCTGCTATGAAAGTCGTTTTTATTTTCTCTGCATTCTTTGTAATTCTCGGCGTTGCCTGATTTAGGTCTGTAGCACGTGCAATATCACATGGTCTTTCATTTCGCTCAAAGCGTTTCACAATTTCATATTTTTTCTCTATCGACAGAGGCGGACTGGCCATAAGCCTTACCGGGAAAACCCCGGTGGGCCGAAGGCGGGTGTGATTTTGGCCATAAACCGTAGTATGAGGCCACTATAAATTTTCCTGGGTAAGAATTTTTGATCCAGTCTGCCTCTGTTTATCGATATTGCTTTTGTTTTTCTCTGTGAATCTGCAGTGTCTTCACCAGGACGCTTCCTTTTCACACCTTTTAAGTATTTTACTCATTTTTAGGGAATAAAGCATAATTACAAAATGAGGAGGCACGCTTGATACACATAAACAAAGCTGCACGCGTGTAGCAACTGAATAAACAACACCGTAAAGGCAGAGATACACTATTAACACCTCATATTTTACTAAAGCACATTTCTAGGGGTTACTACCATAAAACAATAAAAACAATTTCGATTTATGTTTCTGCTAGTGGAATCTGTTATAAACTGGTAGGAAACTCAATCTAATTGCATTTGCGATTATACTGATAGCTGGAATTGTGTTGGTTTTTAAGTTATTATGAAGAAATGTGTTTCCCCTTCACTGATATAAAAAACAAATATATTTTCAGAATCTCCTCTTCATTCCTATCGTGTTGTGTTCAGTTGGGGTGATTCCGAGTTCAACTGCCATTTCTTGTAAACACAAAGGCGAATCGTGCATAAGCCAATTCGGTTCGTGTTATGTAAGATATCATTCCCCTATTTATAAATCATGTATGATCAAATTCGTGTAGTGTAAACACGTGTTATACGAGGACTGACTGTACTTTCAAATTTAACCCTATCTCATGACTTTTTTGCAACACTGACCTGTACTTGTTAAGTAAATCTGCAGATCTCCTACTCTTAATGTCATTGGTGCCAACGTTTACAATAATATCACCCTTTGTGCCCTTAAAAGATATATGCTTCACACCGTCATCAACTTTTGCCCCTGGCAGACATACCCTGGTCCTATTCCATCTATCATTTTTATACATATTTCCCATCTCCCTCACAATAGAGTCACCAACAATAACTAACTCCTGTGGGACCAGTGCATTCTGCCTTGGAGATTGCCGCTGTGTTGCCTGATGCCCAGGAGTGAGCTCTGGCATTGAGTTCAGTAGGTGAGAGCTTGACGGGCTCTTCATTTTTAATTTCTTCAAGGGCATCTACCCTACACCTCCAGCTCTCATAGATGCCCATTAGAACGCTGAGTTGACGCCTAATTTCTAGACACTCTTTGCACCTGGCACACACACACAAAGACATCTTCCTTGGCTAGATCATATTCTGTTCCAGAGAGTTCGGCAAATATTTCACAAGTGGCACATTTTTTTTAGGCTGTGATGCATTGGAGAATCAAACCCCCCCCCCCTCAGTTCTCCCCTGAGTCACAGCACTCCTGCTACATTGTGCCCGTTGCTTTGCTGCTCTAGTCTGGGGCATGATATTTTAAATTAATAAGATCAATAAATTTAATTAATTAATTGTCAATACTACACTATCTAATAGAATCCTAAATGCAGTGATGCATATTATGCTATATATTTTGACGTTAAAGCTACCTAATTACCACAATTATAAATTTTAATTCCTTACCACTCTATAAAAAAACAGTGGCTGCAAGATTCAAATGAAACAACGGTATTATGTATATTAAGTAGTAATCTACAAAAACTCTTATTTAAATTAAAAATAAAAATAACCAGCGTAACTTTTTTTTTTTTTTTTTTTATGAGAACCCCAAACACGAGAGGTATTATAACCTACAGTACTTAGTACCGTGCTTGGGTTGGAGGTTGAGAAGACGAAAGAAGATATTTGTTGATATTGGACTTGAACTTCTGTAGATTGTAATTTTCAGGAAATACGTATGAAGGAAGGTTGTTCCAGAAAACGGCAGTTGAATGAATAAATGAGGAAGATGAAAAGTTGGTTCTGTGGGTTTGAAGTTGGACAGTAAATGGATGTTGGCTGGTGGCGGCACGTGTTCGGACTGTTTTGAAAGAGAGAGCGGGAATTATAGAAGCCAATTCAGAAGAACAGTGCCCATGGAAGTATCTGTAGAAGAGGCATGCAGCAGAAACAGTACGTCTATGAGAAAGCGAGTGGAGAGACTCTGTTAGAGATGAATCATTAATTAATCTAACTGCCCTCTTCTGAATGAAATCAAGAAGCCTGAGAGAGGTTTTGGGGGCACCACCCCAGATATGGGAACAATATTCCATGGCAGGGCGGATTTGCGATTTATACAGAGTGAGCAGCTGTTTGGGAGAAAAGTAACGCCGAGAGCGAAAGCGAAAACCAAGTTTTTTAGATGCAGAGAAAGCAATATTTGTAATGTGCTTGTGCCAAGAGAGATTAAAAGTCTGGGTAATCCCCAAAAGAGATATATCATTTTGCCCAGAAATCGGAGTGTCACTAAAGATAAGCATAGGAGCAGAAGAATCCTTTCTGCGAGATATAAGACAAGATTGAGTTTTAGAAGGGTTAAAATCAACTAAGTTGTCTTTGCCCCACTGGAGAATTTCCTGAAGATCGGCATTTAAGGAATTGGCAGCAGATTTTCGAGAACTTGAAGCTGATTGAGCTGGACAAGGTTTCTCAAAATGGAAAGTTGAATGCAATGTGCTATCATCGGCAAAACTATGGATAGGATTTCCAGTCAATGGAAGAAGGTCATTGATATACAAGAGGAAAAGAGTGGGGGAAAGAACTGAACCTTGGGGGACACTGGCATTAGTGGAGAAGTTAGAAGACAGAGAGCCATCTACCATCACCCTCAGTGAGCAATCAGAGAGAAAAATGGATAACCAATTACTAAAAACAGTTGGCAAACCATAAGATGGAAGCTTGTTTAGAAGACCTTTATGCCAAACACGATCAAAAGCCTTTGAGATGTCAAGAGCAACTACTTGTGTTTCACCGAACCTTTCCATTGAATTAGTCCATAAATGGGTAACATAAGTCAGAATATCACCAGTGGATCGACACTGACGGAATCCATACTGGCGATCGTTGATCAGACGGAAGGTTTCTAGGTAGTTTAAGAGTTGGCGGTTAATTGATTTCTCCATTACTTTAGAAAGAGTAGAAGTAATTGCAATGGAATGATAATTGGATGGGAGGGATTTGTCACCCTTTTTAGGAACTGGCTGGATATGAGCAAATTTCCAAGCAGAAGGAAAAACACCTTTGGAATAAGAAAGTGAAAAAAGGCGGCAAAGAATAGGAGTAAGTTCAGGAGCACAGGTTTTGAGAACAAGTGGAGAAATACTATCAGGACCTGGAGCTTTCTTAGCATCAAGATTCATCAAAATCCTTCTGATATCCTTTTGACAGAGGACCACAGGAGGCATTGAATGGAGTGTGTTAGGAATGGTGGGAGGTGTTTTACCAAGATCATTAATACATGAGCTCGAAGAAAAATGGGATGCTAGCAGGTCAGCTTTATCCTTGGCTGAAGTGACAACAGAACCATCTGGTTTGGACAGAGGTGGGAGCAGAGATGGGCAAAAGTTGCGGCCAATAGCTTTGGCAAGAGACCAGAATGCTCGGCTACCATTAGGGCAAGAAGCAAGTTTTCTACTCTTAGCCTGTTCAAACTCTAGTTTGGACTGATTAATAACTGCTTTACAATTGTTGCGAGCTTTGGTGTAGGCAGAAAATGAAACTGAAGAATTAGAAACAAGCCAATTACGATATGCAACGTTCTTCTCTTGGACAGCCTTAGCACATTTATTGGAAAACCAAGGTTTAGATAAAGGACGAAATTTTAAAGTGGAGTGTGGGATAAAGGATTCCATTCCTGCAAGAATAATTTCACTGACACGATCTGAGCAAACGTTGACATCAGAAGTTTTGAAACAGTAATCAGACTAAGGAAAAGAAGCCTCGCAGGTCATCCCATTTTGCATTCTTGTAATGCCAAACAATACGAGGTTGGGAATAGCCATGAGATAAATGTTCCATTGGAGAAGAGACAATCACCAAGTTGTGATCTGAAGTGCCTAAAGGACCTCTCACTTCAACCTTGTACTTAGAAGGGTTGTTTGTGAGAAAAAGATCAAGCGTATTGGCTGTATGATTAGGATTGTCCGGTATTCTTGTAGGTAAATGAACAATCTGTGCTAGGTCATTAGTAATTGCAAAAGCCTCAGCATCTCGACCTGCTGGGTCGGTGTGACTAGAAAACGGAAGCCAGCTGGAGTTGTGAACGTTAAAATCACCAAGGAAAATTACCTCACTGTTAGGAAAGTTGGACTGGAGAAAGTCAAGTTGCAAAGTGAGGAAGTCAAAGAGCTCCAAGTGATTAGTGGAGTTGGGTGAACGGTAGAGACAAAAGATTTTGACACAATGAGGTAGAGAGATTTTAAGCCAGAGAAGATCAAAGAGAGGAGATTCCAAATTGCCAAGTCTCTGACAGGGAATATCAGAACGGACATATGCACAAGTACCACCTTTGAGGCGAAAGGAATCATACAGCAAATAATTTGGACATCTGAGATGAGCAGTAGTTGAATCAACTGATAACTGAGATTCAGTCAGAAAAAGTACATGGGGTTTGGAAGACTGCAAGTTGAAATGGACATCGTTGAGATTAGAATTGAGACCACGTATATTTGTGAAATGAATTAGGAAGTCCTTGGGAGGTTTAGATCTTTTCGCAGATAAGCTTGCTCTATTAGTTTGACAATTCATGGTATACTCAATAGTAAGAAAAAGTGGGTGGGACATGCTGTATGAAGTAATGAAATTTTTGGATATGGCCTACATGTGGTAAGGATATACCCAGATCCTTGACATAACGTGGCCTCGACAATGTCCCCGCATGCACACTACTCGGACTCCCTCCAATCACTATCTGGCAGAGTAGAGGTAGCAAAATTATACACTAGCTGATCCGGAAGCTTCCTAGAGAGTTACCAATAGGTTCAGTCCGGTGTACTAACTAGCGGCCGGCCTGCGAACACCGTTTTAGAGCTGTACCCTCGAAATGTAAGGAATATTGGATCTCGCCACGACATTCATCATAACCTCAAAAATCATCAATCATACTGCATGATGGAAGAGATAGGGAAGGGTTGGCCGGAACGTAGCTCTAGAGACTAAACATGGGTTCCACCACTTCAAGCCTCCAATAAGCAAAGTGGTGGTATTTCACCGGTTGATGAGAGTCATCTACCACCTAGTACTGCCTAGTAACATAGAGGGGCAGCGTTCCTCCATGTGGTGTGGGTGCCACTCCTCGACCCCTGCTTACGTTGGTTCACACCTGGGTGGTCACCCACCATGTACTTGTGCATGAAGGTTATACCCAGGATTACTAACAGTCCCACCATCGTGAAGGTGCAAGCAGAGGATTTGGCTGTCATAGACCGTCCGGACTTCGCCGAAATTGGGTCCACTTTGACTTGAGTGTCACCCGAATATCAGTTCCATCAGCGTTTTAGACTCCCAGGTAGCAAGAACAGCTTGTCTGGCATATCTGAGAGAATGTCTGTGACAACCTCAAGGACCAAACTAGAACTAGAACTATAAGGCTACTTATAAAGTACAATATAAAATAACAATTAGGTAAATAAAATGGTAAACACTTCTCGCTTTTTTGGAGCCTGTAATTCACAGCTGTAATTTTTAAAGAGAGTCAGCACCCTCATTGACAAATGCAGAGTACTTTGCATTTGTCAATGTTAAACTTCAGTTGCCACTTCTCAGCCCATCTACCTAACTTCTAGATCCTGTTGCAGTAGCATACCATCTTTACTGTCATTAACAACCCTGCCAACCTTTGTATCATCTGCAAACTTGGATTTTAAGCCTGATATACCTTCATCAATTCACTGATAAATACACAAAACAACAATGGTCTCAGCACCGAACCCTAGGGGACTCCGCTAATAACATTAATCCATGTAGAGCAGTGTCCATTTATCTCTCTGCCATCTCCCACTCAACCATTCCTTTATCCATTGTACTAACTTACCCATAATGCCATACCTCTCCAATTTGTATAGCAGACTTCCTTGTGCAACAATATCAAAAGCTTTACTGAAATCCAAGTATATGATATAAAAATTATTTTTTTGCATCCAGTTCCTTTGTGACCACATTGAAGTATCCAATCAAATTGGTTAGACAAGACTTCCTCTTAACAAACCCATGCTGTGTCTGAACTATTACTGCTGTCTTGTCTAGGTGATCCTGTATCACATCTTTAACCAGTGACTTCATGATTTTCTCCGGAACAGAAGTTAAACTAACGGGTCTATAATTATTTGTATCACCATTTGAACCCCTCCTTTGTGAATTGGGGATATATTTGTACATCTCCAATCAATGGGGACCTTCCCTGACTCTAAGGATGCTCTCATAATACGGCTAAGGGTTTGCTTACTTCCCTTGCTGCCTCCATTATAACTGGATAGATTCCATCTGCCGCAGGTGCTTTTTTTTATGTTTAACTTCAACAATTTCTCCTCCACTTGGCTCTCAGTTATTACAAATTATTACATTTAGCAAATTATTAAATTATTACGGTTATTACATTTAGCTCCCTGTTAGAGTTCGATAAACTTCTGTCATTCTCCTCCTTGAATAACTCCTCACGTGTGAATGTAGATTCAAAATACTCATTCGGTTCATCAGCTACTTGGGCAGGATCATCAATAGTTGAACCACCTATGTTAAGTGGACCAATCTGATTCATCCCCATCCTTCTAGAGTTTACATAAGTAAATAACTCTTTGCTGTTTTTCTTTGCATCCTTTGCTAAAGATTTCTTGTAATCTGCCTTTGTCTGCTTAACCTCCTTTGTGACTTGATTACAGACTGGCTTATATCTGCTATAGGCTTCTGTGTTGCCTCATAATTTATATGCATCCCATGAATTTTTTTTTCTCTGCCACAAACCTCATTAATTTATCCGACATCCATTTAGGCCTGAACCTTGAACAATATTTCTTAGTTGGTAAGAAAAGCCTAGTAGCCTCCAAGATTAAGTCCCTGAAGGCTTCCCATTTAGAATTCACCATTGGTAACAACATCAGTTGATTCCACTGTACAGAATTTAAAAACTGTCAGACCACTGTAGTCACCTTTACGAAAACAAAAACCCTTCCCTTTACCTGTGACAGTAGTTATATCTTTAAGTAAATCCCACATCAGTACACTGTGATCACTGTCACCTAGTGGTTCCTTTATCTGCAAATTCATAATGCATGAATAATCACTGCTGATAATCAGATCAAGAGTATTACTCCCTCTGGTTTCCTCTCGAACATGTTGCTGTAGAAAACAGTCATCCAATAAATCCACAAAAGTCTTGCTAGTGTGCGAGTTACCAACCCACAAGTTCCAATCAATATCTGGAAAGTTAAAATCCCCCATTACAAGATATTCTGATTTACTGGCCCATTCTATTTCTCTGCACAATTGTTCATTGTACTCATCAGAGTCATTAGGCCTATAACATACTCCTACTCTCATTTTCCCTTTTCCAGTGTTTATGTCACACCAAACAGACTCAACATCGCAATGTCCACCCGTGTCAACTGGATGCATTTCCTTAGATTTTATGTGTTTCTTAATTAACAGCATAACCCCTCTTCCCTTCCTACCCTGTCTATCTTTTCTGTACACATTGTACTCCCCAAATTCTAATTCTGCACTGCTTATATCTGTGTGACACCATGTCTCTGATATCTCAACAATATCTGCCTTTGATGTCTTGATCAGCACTTCAATTTCATCAAATTTATTTACTATACTTCTAGCATTGGTGTACATGCAAATATATATGCACTTATTCTTACTCTTAGTTACCCTAATACATCCCATGTATTTACTTGTTCCATGATGACTCCCAGGAGCTCTTGAAGTCCCCAGCAACTTGCTCTCTAGGCTGCTGCTCATTACAATAGAAGCAGTGCAAGAATCACTTTCACCTCTGCCTGCAGCTACTGTTAATCTTTCAGTCTGTGAATCCTCCCAATCTAGCAGTTTTCCGACCCACCTAACACTGCCTCAATAGCATCTGCAAATATTCTTGCATAGTAAACAGAAACATGACAATAATACCAACATACACTTTAGAGGAACTGGACTTACTCCTGCACTGTAATTCAAACAAAAACTTGCCTCATGCAGGACATGTTTTTTTTTGTTTGTATTATATACAGGTTTAATAAAACCTTTTTGTAACAATTTTTACACAGTATAATAGTCTTATTTTATTATTATATATACATTAATATACATAGTATAAATTTTACCATAAAGAAAGTAGTAGCAATGGCATATAATGCATGAAAGCAAGCTTATATAGCAACAGCAAAAAAAAAAAATAAATACCCAACCATATATAGTTCATTCTTCTGCACCCTCCAAAACAACAGATTGAAGCCTGTTTCAACATCAACCTACCGCTGGTTGAAGGCAAACTCCCGCACATCTATTGTGCAACCATCCTTCCTGAACTTGAATTTATACCACCTCATGTGTGCAGTGTCAGCAAGTGGAAGAATGTCATTAACATTCAGCTTACTCAATTCATTCAAGGCTTTAAAAACCTCAATCATATCTCTAAGCAGGTGCCTAGTCTTGAGACACTGCAATTTGCAGAACTGAAGCCTTTCTACGTAAGAATACCCTTTTGTCCCTTTCACCAGGTGCAGAATAGGTTGCCCTATTCTTCACCTGTTCCAGTAGATCTACATCCTTCCTAAAGAGAGGCCTTCACACATGTATACAGGTCTCAAGATGCAGCTTTATATGCAGCCATGGCCTTATACAAAGGGATAATCACTTCCTCTTCCCTGCTAACAAAATTTCTGGATATTATTGAAAAAACCATGTGAACTTCCTAGAAGCATGTCTGCACTGCTGAGGGCATTTCATGTCTGACTGCACAATTATCCTAGGCCTTTTTCATTCTCCACTACCCTGAGTGTAGTATGACACAATTTAAAAGTTACTCTGGGGTTACTGCTATCCATATGCAGAACCTTGCATTTGTCAATGTTAAACTTCAACTGCCATTTCTCAGCCTATCAACCCAATTTTCCTAGATCTTGTTGCATTAACTCACTCTGATAATTGTTGTTAACTGCCTTTTCAACCTTTGTGTCATCTGCAAATTTAGACATTAAGCCTGATATATCTTCTCTCAATATCACTGATAAATAATGAAAACAACAATGAGCACAGCACTGAACCCTGGGGAACTCCACTAATACCATTAGTCCATGAAGAGCAGTGTCCACTGATAACTGCTATGTCTTCTTCCACTTAACTTCTCTTTAGCTCTTACCTTCTTCCCTTTATCCATAACAGAAACATACCCTTAATGCCAAGTTGGTCCAGTTTTTACGGCAGTCTTCTATATCCAACAGTGTTGAAAGCTTCCTTGAAATCAAAGTATATGAGGCACAATTATTTTCTGCATCCAGTTCCTTTGTGAATGACATTTTAGAGCTGTACCCTCAAAATGTCAGGAATTGTGGATATTGCCATGATGCTCATCATAACTTCAAAAGATAATACTCATCTTGCATGATTGAAAAAATAGGGGATGGGGTTTTTCCAGATCTTTACTCTGGATGTTAAAGATGCGTGTCACCACTTCAAGCCTCTTATCAGCAAGTGGAGTAACTACACTGGATGATGAAAAGTAATCTGCCACCTAGTATTATCTAGTGACAAAGGCAGCATTTCTCTGTGTGGCACCTTGACCCCTGTTTACATTGGTTCACAGCTGGGTGGTCACCTCCAGTACACTAGATGCAGTGTTTCAAAGCATATGAAGAACATATCCAGGTTTACTAACAGTCCAATCATCATGAAGGTGGAGGCAGAGGATTTTTTTTTGTTCCATAATGACTGGACTTCACTAAAATTCAGTCCACATGACTCACAACTTGGATCTGGCCAGCAGTTTCATCAGTGTTTTAAACTCTCAGGGAGAAAACCATAGCCTGCCATACCTGGAAGAACTGGACAAGTCTCAGGGAACAAATATTTTATGATATAACAATTAAAATATGACAGATATATAAAAATTAATTAAATAAATTTAATAAAATCTAATTTAAGTTAATAAAATCTTTTCTCTAAAAAAAAAAAAGAAATCTTTATTAGACTGTTACCTATAATAAAAGCAGTCTGAAACAAACCACTTGAGCAAGCAGCAGTAAAAAACCTCAGTAATGTATAAATTGTTGAGGAAGGAGAAAAAGCAGTTGATACTGCAGAAGCTAGAAGAAATACTGCAGACAGCATAAATACAGCTTTTCGCCCATACCTATTAAAAAAAAATCACAGACCAATAAAGTATTAACACTCAATTACAAATTAACCTGTTCCAGATCATCTATGTAAATTACATTTTCAAAAATCATTTCACATACAGTTCAAATAATGGTTAGAGGACAAATTGTATGGAAATCTTTTATTATGTGCTGTGATCTCTTATTATTATTGTTATTAATATTATTATTAGCCATATGGTGCAAGGAAGCCTGAGGCTTATGCTGCATCAGCCAAAAAAAAAATTCCCGAGTTACCCCAAGAGAGAGAGAGAGAGAGAGAGAGAGAGAGAGAGAAGTAAAAAGGAATCATCAAGAAAGAGAAGAATGATGATATCCAGCTCAGGACCCTGGGTGCCAAGCCCATACTCACCAGATGTGAGTCCCTGGGGTGATTATTTGTGTTTCCAATTAATAGCAGTGTTAATAATAGACTGCAGCATGAAAATAGCTTTAAAAATCAAAGAAGATTGCCCCATAATGGCCACTGTTGTGTGTTTGAGTATAAAAAAGGCCAAAATTCTGAAAGTCAAAAGATCAGAAATTGATGAAATTGAATTAATAAATACATAGATAGATAGAGCATTTAGAGAGTTATTATATCATTAAAAATAAATAATAACCACAAGTATTTTTACAAATTCTTTTACAATTTTTTTTTCAAAGTTTTTAAAAATTTCCAATTTGGTTTAAGGCAGTAATTTCTTTCTAATGTTGATCAATCAGGGCAAAATAAGAACAGATTTGGCTTAAATCATGTCTTTAAAGGAGGTATTTTCTTTGTAAAATAGTTTATTTCTTGATAAGAACAAATTCTTATTTTGAATGAATGAAGTTTTCATTTTTATAATTTTTTTTAAATTTCTTGAAAAAATTCACTCCACAGATCTGGCCAAAGGAGAAACCTCACTACATGAACCTACACCATATACATCCAGGAAACTCACTAATGAAAGTTAAGTATCGCATCATATACAATTCTGTGATAAAAACAGTAAAAGTAAAAATAAGAAACCTTCAGTTGTTTCATGGTTTTATTTCTTTAATTTTAAAAAATAACTGCATTAGAAATGACTGAGATTATTTTATATGATTGTTGGTGAAATCATATCTACTAATGTGGATAACTACATGGTTCAGATTTCTTGTAACCCCTAGCATTAGAATGTTTTCTTGATGGGAATTTTTCTAGGTACAAAATAATTTAATTAATTTTTTTCCATCTTTCTCAATTTTGTTCTCATTTTTGATTCTTTCATTTTTTGTTGTTTTTTTAAGTAACCATATTAATTTTAGACAGATATAAGTTCATATACCATTGAAGGATGGCTTGTAATGAGAGAGAGAGTGAACTCATGAAAAATTATGAAAGATGCAGGGAGCATTTTCTGAGAGATTTAACCTGCCAGCTCCACCAAAATGGACAATACTGAAGTGGAAATGAACTGTCTGACAGGATCAATTTGGTAGGGAAAAAAAAAAAAAAAAGAAGTCCTTCTAAATGAAAAGAGCAATTCACAGAAGTTTCCAAACCAGTTCAGAACCTGCCCAGGAAGTCACCATGAAAAACATCATATGAACTTCATATTCCACAAGACACAATGATAAGACATGAATTTTTAATGCCTGTGTTTGTAAATAAACTTACAAAAATGATGTGAAGTATGCACCTAATCCTTTCAAGTTTTTGAGAGACTCTGAGGTTGGAAGGTTTTGTTATGTGGGCAGCAAGATACAAAAAATAATTAGATAATACATGCTTCTATCATTAATCTTCCTGTTTTTCAGTCTTGCTGTCTCTTTAGGATGCTCTTTTCCCTCCAACTACGACATGCTTTGGCTTATGCTCATTTTAGAAATGGCATCATTATCTAGCCAACCAAAGATTACTTTCAGATTACTAAAAAGTACAACCAAAGATAATATCAATTTTAATTGAATAAAATTGACCTTCAAGACAGAAAAGCAGAAAATGCAGTAAGTGAGAAAACCCACCATGGTATAATAGCATTAGAATGTTTTCTTGATGGGAATTTTTTTTAGGTACAAAGTAATTTAATTAATTTATATTGACTTAAAGCCAATACTTTGCCTTCTTCCTTCTTCTGGACCGAAAACATACAAAAATAAAATAAAATGGTAAGTATCTAGAAGACTAAAATAATACGTTGATTAAAGGTAGTAAAAGTAATACAAGACTCGTAACACTTTGACTGAAAGGAATATTAAGGTATATGTACACTGCAATAAAATATGAGGTCTGCTCAAAAATTATCTGGATTTAAGTCCATTGTTCAAGGCTGAGCAGTTACCCCAGCCAGTTAAAACTCGTTCTTCCCCACCTCCCAAAAAAAGCATTTCAAGTGCACAGCAAAATAAAGGCATGTTGTTAGCATCTTTTGACTTTGAAGATGTCATCCACCATGAAGAAAAGAAGGGCTGCTTCACCATAGTTATGCACCATCACATATCATAGTTATTGCATACAGAGTTTTTTTGGACAAACATGGAATCACTCCAGCAATCTCCGTTTCACCAGATATGGCTCCTAGTAACTTTTATTTGCTCCTTACACTGAAAAAAACCATGAAAGGATGTCAATTTGATGATGTACAAACAATAATGGGATGGATCAACTTTTGGTGATTTTTAAATCTTTTCAGAAGTGCTTGCAAGACTGGAAAATTGTCAGGTACTGGCTCAGGACACTATTTTGAAGAGGATTAAGTTGCTTACCCCAATACATGCTCACTTATACTGTGACAGTCCAGATACTTTTTGAACAGATCCAATACATGTACTTAAGCTTACCTGGGGCAGAATACAGGCTTACAGAAATATACAGGGTGTATCAAAACATGTGGGACCTAAATATAATTTAAAAAAAAAAGTTCATGTAAACATAGGTGTCTGTTTTAACTTGTTTCCAAATTGCAGCCATTTTTGTGTTCCAGCAACTACATGCTTATGTTTACAGGAAATGTCCACTATGCACCTGAATACAAGCCTACAAATGTCTCATCATAGGCTTCTTCACCTGCTCAGAAGTTCCAAGTGTCTAATGCTGATGGATCAGTTACCATCTGAAACTCGTTTTCTAAATGAGCCAGTTTCTGAAGTGTTCACGTATTCTTTGAAAGATCTTATTTGGCACATGGCGATTAGGGAAGTTTTCTGCATACAGCCATCTTGCTTCAGCTGCATTGAACCCCCAAGTCCATCCATGAGATGCATGTCTGCCATCTTTCTAAATGAATAAGCCTCCATTATCACAGCAAATGTACAGTATCAACAAGTTCCAAATGTAGTGTCCTTGTCAGAACTGAAACCACTCAAAGAACCTATGAGATCTTGTTTACAAAACTACAGTAAGGCATATGAGATATCATATGCCTTACTGTAGGATATCATATGCCCTCTATGAGATATCATACAGTGTTTGTAAACAGTTGAATGGTGTCGTCAATGGAAAGAAAGCCGGCTACTCAGTTTATGGAAAGAATTACTGTAACAAAAAAAATTGGCTGTAACTTGGAAATAAAGCGAAATTAAACCTATGATTTCGACTTGGCCATGAACTTTTTTTTGTTGTTTTTAAGTTGTAAATCCATCCCAGATGTTGGCCCCACATGTAATGATACACACTGTATATCTCCAACAAACTGGGGAACCAAATGGTAAATTTTATGAACCAGACTGCTCACTAATAAAATATTTTGTATTCAATAATCAAATATGTATATGGTGAATATTCATTACTGATGTGCATGACAAACTGGAAAGGAGTTCCATTCTGAGCCCTAACATTGACCTATATTGAGTACAAAGCTGAAATGGTCACTACAGTACTCATGACAAAGTCACTGTTTAGATCTCTATTTTCACTGGCCCAGGTTAGGAGGGGATTTGACTGGTAGCAGTAATCACATGCAAACCTGAGCTTAGAACATTCGTATTAAATTGGACTCATCCAGAGCTCGGGGGGCTGCATTTGTAGTTTAACATGTTCGCTCCCTCAACCAGATTTTAAGATTTCTTCTAATTGTTAGTTCTGGACAAAATTAAGTGTTCGCTTTTAGAAATAAATTCCAAACTTTTAATTTTCAACCATTATGTACAAATTTTTGGAATTCTGGGGATGTTGGAATGTTGATTTTTTTTTCAACATTCCAAAAATTACAGCACATTGAACAAGTTCTCTCACATTTCAGAGGCAGCAAAAGTGTTAAGGGATCAGGAGGGGGATGAAGATGGTGATATTTGTGGCCAATATATCTTGTGCTCAGAGGTGATGCCCATCCACTTAACTTCACGGAGCTCTTGGAGAGGGGGGGGGGGACTGTAAATGGTTGTTAGATAGGGCCTCCCTGTACTAGTCCCTTCCAAAATGTGGATTGGCAATGTTAACCCCCTCCCCCCCTCTTGGGAGGAAGGTTCCATTTGGTCTGCAGGAAACCTGCAAGTGATGATAATGCGCAAACAATAATATCTCAGATCAGCTTTTGGTGGTTTTGAAATCTTTCCTGAGGAGCTTTTAAGAGTGAGAAAACTGTCAGGTTGTGTACTGGCTCAGAAGGACACTATTTTGATGAGGATTAAGTTGCTTAATCCTCTTCAGGTGGCCTCCTTGAAGACTGTCAACCAATATGGGAGGATAGTGTATTTTCCTTTCCTTTGTTTCTATTGAAGCTTGTGGAGGAGCTGGCTTGAAGCCACAAGGCCTCTGCCAACTCTTTGTTTCTTGTTATGGGCTACTGCTGGTATGTCAGGGTTTTCTGTGTGTCAGCTGACATAGAATACCACAGAGATGCTGTGGTATTCTGTGTCTATTATTCCCCCACCGTCCTGAGCACAGGCGGATTCAGGGTAGGGTAACTGGGGCACATGCCCCACTGTCATTTTTTTGGAGAATATACACCAATCATTTTAATTACCTTTAGCTACAAAAAAAATTTTTTTTTCATTGTTAATGTAAGATTTTAGCTATTTCTGCATTGTGGCTTAGCTAAATTGGGAGGACGACTGTGTATGTATGATGTCTTTAATGGCAAAGAAATTGAATTCACTCTGAAGAACTGCAGCTGAGTGCACTGCTCTCAGAGCTAAGCCACTTCACAGCCCTGCAGGCTACCAATGAGAAAGCAATTGGAATGTAGGAATGTTGAGATGTAGGCTTGCTGTACACTCCAGGGTAAAATCCAAATAAGTGATGATGCTAAATGCATCGCAAGTTGGTTTCCTGTTGCTTGCCCATTGGAGAGTTACTAACATTGCAATGCTGACCTATCGATCGAATAATAACTGGTTAAATAAGCACTGCAGGATCATCTAGACAAGACTTCAGTTATAGCTCAGACACAGCATGGTTTTGTTAAGGGAAAGTCTTACCTGACCAATTTGATTGGATACTAAGCTGTAATCACAAAAGAATTGGATGCAGGGAATAACTTTGATATAATATATTTGGATCTTAGAAAGGCTTTTGATACTGTTGCACATGGAAGACTGCTGCACAAATTGGAGCAGTGTGGCATTGGAGGCAAATTGCTGCTATGGATAAAGGGATGGCTGATTGGCAGAAGACAGAGGGTGGTAATCAATGGACACTGCTCAACGTGAACTAATGTTATTAGTGGAGTTCCTCAGGGTTCAGTGTTGGGTCCATTGTTGTTTTCTGTATTTATAAATGATATTGATGATGGTATATCAAGCTTAATGTCCAAGTTTGCAGATGATACAAAGGTTGGCAGGGTTGTTAAGGACACTACTGACGCTATGCTGCTGCAACAGGATCTGGAAAGGTTGAGCAGATGGGCTGAGAGGTGGCAAATGAAGTTTAACATTGACAAATGTAAAGTAGTAAAGTACTACATATGGGAAACAGCAACCCCAGAGTAACGTAACAAATCAACTCTGTAGTACTACACTGACAGTGGTAGAGAATGAAAAGGACCTGAGGGTAATTGTGCAGGCAGATATGAAGTTCTCTGAGCAGTGCAGACGAGCTGCAAGAGTAGCTCATGGTGTCTTGTCAATGATATACAGGAATTTCCTAGCAGGGATAAGGAGGTGATTATTCCTTTGTATAAGGCAATGGTCAGGCCACACCTTGAGTACTGTATACAGGTCTGCAGGCCTCATTTCAAGAAGGATGTAGAGCTGCTGGAACGAGTACAGAGAAGGGCAACAAGATTAGTGAATGGAACAAGGGGTTGCTCTTACGAAGAAAGGCTTAAGTTTTGCAAATTACAGTGTCTGGAGACTAGGCACCAGCGAGGTGATCTGATTGAGGTGCATAAAGCCTTGAATGGTTTGAGCATGCTCAATGCTGATGGGATTCTTCCTCTTGCTCAGAAAAATCACCTGAGAGGGCATAAATTCAAATTTAGGAAAGACAGATGTAGGATAGATGTGCAGAAATTTGCCTTTAGCCAGCAGGTAGTTGGTTGGTGGAACAGACTTCCATCCCTTGTTGTGGAAGTTGATAGCCTAAACAAATTTAAGGCTCAGCCGGACAGGTATTTCGAACGAACGGAGGGGTGAAATGGGAGTGGTGTTTTTTTTTTTTTTGGCTGATGCTGAATAAGCTTGCTTTCTTGCATCATATGCCTCTGCTAATGCTAATAGTTGACTGACGATCATATTTTGTGTAATTTTATAGGCTGGTATGCTTATTCCCTAAATGACATTTTTATGATGCTGTTTATCCCAAGAATAACATGCAAATTTCTGAATAAACCAAATTTTATCTGCTGTTGAAACTCATTTTCCTGCTGCATCTCCTATGGCAGTATTTTCCGTTAGTGACTACCACCAGTAGCACATTGCTAGGGCTTATTGTACAAGGTTCTGCCATCAGATCTGATTTGTTACAGCCGCAAATGTAAATTCAGCCGTTACAGCCGCAATTCAAATTGCAGACTATGTCAACAATGAGAAAGTGAACTTTTAATATTTTTAATGAACAGCATAAGTAGACACCTAATTATTAACATTTGTTTATGAATGCAGGGTTGTTGTCAAAAAATTTCCAAACACTACATGACTTTGTTTTTTTTTATATCAGTGCTGCTTTATGTGTGAAAACTGAGTATGCCTCTTTCTTGAGGTGACTACACACAGTAACTGTAAATTTCCTAATGAAACTGAACTTTATTTGTTGATGGAACTGATTTTCTCACCACTGGCTTATAGTGATAATTTCTGCCATTAGAAATCAGCTGTTTAATGCCATTTTTAGGAGTCCACATCAGTCATAACAAAGTGATGTGTCAATTTTTTAACAAAGCACAAGCAATGCCAAGAGTATATCTTGCTTTTAACATGTTTCTGTATGTGGGGTTTCATATTTGAAAGTTTGGCATATTTGTTTTTGCTAGCAGAGCTGGCCTTCCATCTGCACATGTTACAGCCATGTTTCATGGGAAATTATGGCAGCCCACCATTCTCAACTGTAACAGCAAACTGGAGTGCAAATTTTTACTAATGGCATAAGAGTAAAGTGACCAGATCCTTGGTCTTCCAATGTGGGACATCGATTTTACATTTGGTTTTTTTTTCACATATATTTGTTTTATTTCACTGAAATACCAATATTATATAGGTATTCCTGTCATATAATAAAAATACATACTTCTTTTAACAATAAAAACAATAGAAATTAAATATATTTTTCCGTGGCATGAAATTTTCTTAATAATTCAAACAATTTAAATCCGAGACTGTCCTGCATAATCCAGGACATCTAGTCACTTTACATAAGAGGGTACCTAGCTTTCTTCTTATGCCAATGTGTTCCTCTTAAAAAACGACAGCCCTTCAGCAGTTGTTAAAAATTACCATACGGTAAGTGACCTTTTTATTTCAATTGAGCTGTTTTATGTGAGAAAGTCAGGCTGATTCTCTGTCAGCACACGACAGCTGTTAGATTGCAAAATTTTCCCACCATTGTGCTAGTCAGCTACAGCAGTGATTATTATTATTAGCCATAGGGTGGAAGGAAGTCTGAGGCTTATGCTGCACCTGCCAAAAAAAAAAAATTCTGGATTACCCCCCAACAGAGAGAGAGAGAGAGAGAGAGAGAGAGAGAGAGAGAGAGAGAGAGAAGTAGAAGGGAATCACCAAGAAAGAGAAGAATGATGATATCTAACTCAGGACCCTGGGTGTGCCAAGCCCATACTCACCAGATGTGAGCCCCTGGGGTTAACAATGAACAGTGGCAATTTCTTACCAGTTGCATAAGGGAAACCTAACTTTTAACTTTTGTATCTCTATGTGGAATATGTACCTCCTTGGACCATTGTAAAACTAACTTCTAAATGACACATGAGCCTGTAGTTCCAACCGTAGCTGTTTTTCATGCAGGAATCACCTACAATCACCCATTTTCCTTATATTTGGAACCAATGTGTAGCCAATTTTGTTATTACAATCAAATGCAACAAAAATTCATCGTTTCTTAAAATTTCTTCCTCTGTGATGTTTCCTGTTTTCCTAATACTGTTTAGTCTATTTCAACCATTATGCCTTGGTCTCCTAGACATATAGTTTCCTCCAAAAACTAAAACCTACAGATATGTCAAAAACTTTCACTATACTTACTTACAAGCATCCTTTTTTTTTCCCACACGGGTGAACTCCTGTGTGGAAAATGGTATCCTTTATGGATGTTTACATTGTGCAAAAATATATAATTAACAAGTCTTTTTCTTTTCAGAAATATTCTTGTTCCTTCAATGCCTACAATACTAACAATATCCACTGGCTCATCTTCTATTTCTGATTGAAATTGAAGATGAGCCAAAAAAGAATAGAATCTTTACTTTTACATACTCATTGTGGATGCAATAAATTCAGTTTTTTTTTACTATTCATGACTGGTTTTTCTTTTGCTTGAAAATTGCTCAACTCACCGAATTTTTTTTTTTTTTTTGGTAGTTATCGGCACATCAGCTTCTGTGGCCATAATGCACCTCCCAAGGTTTTTGCAGTACTTTGATCCAAGCCTGAGGTGGGTTCACCGAAAATGAAACTTGACTATACACAATAATATGACAGACTTACTAATACTAATACTAAGTGGGGGGTGACTGAAATTCCCTGGCTTTCCATCTGCATAAATGTGTTGATAGATAAGTAGGAGCAGAAACGCTAGATAACTTGCTGATGCATTTAGCTGTATCACTTATTCAGATTTTACCCTCCAGTGATTATTATTATTGTTATTATTATTAGCCATATGGTGCAAGGAAGCCTGAGGCTTATGCTGCACCAGGTAAAAAAAAAAAAAAAAATTCTGAATTACTCAGAGAGAGAGAGAGAAAAGTAGAAGGGAATCACCAAGAAAGAGAAGAATGATGATATCCAGCTCAGGACCCTGGGTGTGCGAAGCCCATACTCACCAGATGTGAGCCCCCGGGGTTGTTGTTACTGTTCAAAGTAACAAACATGTTCAAAATAAAGGGTGGGCAGATTCCACTTCAAGGGAGGTCATGTTATGTTATAAATCTGCTGTTGTGTTTACAGATGTCCAGAACATTGCCCACAAATCTGCTGCATCACTTCTGCCTCATCAAGCCAACTTTGGCAACAAATCACCACACAGGGCGCCCTGGCCCTATGACTTTAACTCCCCTAAACACTCTCAGGATAATGCCTATCTCCTTCCCCACCTCCACACCAAAACTTTCACCTGGTTGGTTGGTTGGTTGGTTGGTTGTATGAGTTTTAATGGCGCATCAGCAACTAGGGCTATAATGCACCATAACCATGTCCCATTCAAGAAAACAGTAAAAATTTCATTGACCTAATTACTTAGGTCACTATGTCAATATGTATAAAAATATAAATATGTATGAGGTAAACTAATATAAAAATATATTTAGATACAAGATAAAAGATCATTCTCATTGTTAAATATAACTTGAGTGTATAAAACTCAGTTATTAAAATACATAAAACATTCCTGTCTATATCGTGGACATTCGGTTAAAATATGACAAACAGTTAAAAAGGTGTCACAATCCTCACACACAGGAGAGTCATCTGCCCTCAACAACAATGCATGCGTAAGATGACTATGTCCAATGTGGAGGTGAGCTAGAACAACTTCCTCTCTATAATGTGCCTACTATACTGACAGTGTTAAATAACAGGCTTTATCCGATACAGCTTGTTTGTGACCTGTTCACTCTCACAATGTTACCATTGTGAGAGTAATTTAGCAAGTATTAGCCACCTAATAGGGTATTTTAACAGGCTACTGTTAGTACCCTATACAGACTAAGTTGGCTAATACTATATGTGGTTGCTGTGATCTGGCAGCGACATCAGCCAGTTCATTACTCTTGATCCCAATATGGCTTGGGATCCAGCAGAGATGGATGTCGAAGGAATTCTCAGAAAGAGAATGGAGTGTCTGCTGAACCCAAGTCAGGTGCGGATGAGGATTGATCTCATCACTGATAAAGCCTGTATTATACTTAACAAATCGGTATACGCCTCTGGTAATTGTGAGTTTCAATATGGTCCAAGGCTAACTCTATAGCATACAACTTGGCTGTATATATATATATGCTGCATTCATGGGGAATCTTCCCAGATATAGTACTGTCTGGAGATCTGATAGATAACTCTGACTATGAGCCCTCAGTAAAAGACAGGCAAGAAGTCAGAGTATCCAGCTAGGTGGGCAGTATAGAGTTGTTGGTAGATGGAAGGTGGAGTGATGGCCTTACCCCAGTTTTTAATAGAGAAATTGCACGATGGTATGCGAGCATGCCAGGATAGAATTCGTTGCCTCGGTGACTCAGCAACATTGTCTACTGTAATATTAAGCTCTCTGAGAAGCTCTTCAACCTGAATACCAAAGGGATGATTGGCAGTCTAACGGGTGTTATAGAAAGTTTGCTATAGCGACTCAAAAATGGATGTCCACGTAGAGTTGTCTGGCAGGGATTTCAATTTAAAAGTATATTTTAGTGACAATAGCATTTGTCGCAGAAACAGAGGTGGTTCATCTGCTTCAATGTATAAACTTTGGACAGGGGATGTTCTAAAAGCTCCAGTAGCAATGTGGATGGCTTGAAGATGAACTGAGTCTAGCCATCATAATATGCTTTTTCTTGCTGATGTGTACACTTGGGACCCATAATTTAATTTAGAACAGACCAGTGCACAATATAGGCAGAGTAAGGTGCAGCGGTCTGCTCCCCATTTATTGGAGCAGATCGCATGTAGAAATTTCAAACCCCTTGTGCATTTTGTCCACAGTTGAAGGATACGTGGTAGAAATGTCAACTTATCAAATATGAGCCCCAAGAACTTTGTCTCGGGTGCTACTGGATGTTATTTTGTCCAGGCTTGAGTTCTGGTTCAGGGTGAAGGTTCAGGTTTTTGCCCCAGAAGACCATTTGTGTACACTTTTGTTGCAAACTGTCTTCTGAGGCGAAAACCTAAAACCATTAGCCACTGCCCACAAGTTGACGTGGTCAATGACATGCTGCAATTGTCTTTCGATGATCCTCATATTGAATGACTGAAAAAAGATGCTAAAGTCATCTACAAAGAGGACACTATTTACAGTTGGAGGAAGTTGTTCAGTAATAGAGTTAACTCTGATGGCAAAAAGCGTAACACTTAGGACTGATCCTTGTGGAACACCCTCTTCTTGGCAAAATGTCCGAGAGAGGGTAGATCCTACACGAACTTGGAAAGACCGGTTTGAGCGGAAATTTTTAATTAAGATGGCATTGTGTCCCCTAAGACTGAAGTTATATATGTCTTTTAAAATTCCATATTTCCAAACAATGTCATACGCTTTTTCCATATCAAAGAAAACCCACACCTGGTGCTCGCATTTCAGGAAAACATCATTAATAGATGTTTCCAGCTGGATTGAATGATCGAGTGTTGACCTATTTCTTTGGAAGCTACACTGTGTCCTGGAAAGGAGGTTGTTAGGTTCTAAATACCACATAAGGCAAGCGTTAACCATTCTTTCCATGATCTTGCACGAGCAGCTGGTCAGAGCAATAGCACAGTAGTTTTTTAGTATTTTTGTATCCTTTCCTGGTTTCGGGAAGGGGACGCTTGCCATATGCAATGAGTCTGGAAATGTCTCTTCAATACAGTTTCTATTATAGAGACAGAGCAAGCAATCCATGAATTCTGATGAAAGGTGTTTAGTCATCCCTTAATGGATGTCGTCTGGCCCAACAGCACTCGCCTTGGACAGTGGGGGGGGTATGATGTTTTTGAAGACTCTTTAGCAAATGTGTCCCTGAAAGAATTTGTGATTGCAGTTATGCCTGCAATTGTACATCCATTATGTTCAAGGATTGATGATGGATGTGACATGTATTTGCCCTTCATTTTCCGAACTTCATCCCAGATGGCTTTGGGATTGGCAGCCGATTCGAGAGAAGATGCATATCGGATCCAAGATTCCTTTTGGCTCTGACGTCTGATGTAACATGCTTTGGCATGGGCACATTTAAAGGCTATTAAATTATCTGTGGTGGGGTAATGACAAAATATTCTCCATTCTTTGTTTTGAGCCTTTCTAGCTGCTGTACATTCTTCATTCCACCATGGTTTGGGAAAACATGGAAACTGGGTTGAGATCATTGGAACTGCAAGTGCTGCTGCTACTTGGACTGTAATGTACTGTAATGTGCCTTGCTGCCTCATTAATTGGCTCCTGGCTGAGTGCGGTGGTATTAAATGTTTCTAAATGTCTAAAAGCATTCCAGTCAACGTGATCGAACTTCCACCATGGTATCCTACACAGATGGCACTGTCTCCCATTAGAAATAGTGGATAACAAGGGGAAGTGATCACTGCCATAAAGGTTTTCTTCGGCGTCCCATGTACACACACACACAGGCAGGAGGGTAGCTGTTTGTTTGTTGTATGGTTTTAAGGAGCATTAGCAACTAAGGCCATATTGCTCCGGAGATATGTGGTAGTCATTCCCTGACCTTTCCGCATCCTCCGTATTTGGTGGTCACGGGCTCGAACCCCGGTCTAATCAAGAAGCGTGTACTACGCACTGCTGCTCCTGCCTACCTGGCTACGGAGGCGCCCAGGAGGGTAGCAGAGCAGATGGAAAGATCAATGGCAGTATATGTACAAGTAGCAATGTGGAAAAAGGTGTTAGATCGCACATTTAGAAGGGCCAGATCATTGTTTTCAAGCATTCGCTTGATAATTCGAACCCCTTCTAATGGTGGCTGAACTACCCCACAAAGTTTATGTCCATTGAAATCCCTAATAATAGAAAAGGGGGTGGCAATTGCTTAAGGAGATCATCAAGGTCTGCCTGGGGAATGTCGTTCCCAGGTGGCAAATAGATGGGGCAAACAGTTAAGAGGAACCCTACTGCAAGACAAACTGCTACAGCCTCTAGGTTGGTGGTAAGTGGCATAGCTTGAAAGGGGGTGTAGTTACCCACAAGGTTGGCAACTCTTCTGCAGGGCAGCTACATCCCCCAGCTCTGCCTTTGCAAATGACTGAACAGTTACACAGGTGAGGGTCCTCATTTGCCTTAAAATAAGTCTCCTGTGAGCAAAAGCAAGTTGGCTCATGATTATAGAGCCTTGATATCATCACTATTTCTACGAAATCCACAGCAATTCCATTGTAGAAATTTAAATGTACCCATTATTTAGATTTGTTGGGTCCATCTGGTGGCTTCCGAAGGACTGAGGGCTTTGTTTTCTGTCCTGGATTTTTTTTTTTTTTTGGAAAGACTGGGCATTGGCCTGTATCCATTTCTTCTTCCACAAAGAGTTCTAGGTTTGATTCATCCTGTACCTCCATATCTTTCACATTCATTGTTTCTTGGATTATAGGTGGCTGTTGCAATTTCTTTGGAGTTTCTTTAGTACTGTGTTTTGGAAGTGGTGGAGCACTAGAAGGTACGGATATAGGAGTGGCAGCTGACTGTGATTTTTCTTCTTCAATTCTAAGATGCGATTTCTTCAATTCTAAGATGCACTTTTTTCCCCCTATAAATGACTCTAAAAACGGGGTGCGTCTTAGAATTGATACCATCTTACAATTGCAGTTTTTTTTCAAATTTTCCCATGCTTTGCACAGCATCACACGTTTTGTTTTTAAGTGGAAACCCTGCCTCGAAGTTTAACCGTTATCGCATTCTCCAATTCCATTGGAAAATAAAGTGGCGTGGGTGATTTCACGTGCTTTTGAAATGTGAAGCAACTACAGTGAAACTTCTCCTAACGGACACCTCTCGTTAACAGACATCTCTCTACAACGGACATTTTCAAATTCCCCAACTCACCTCTATTGGTTTTAACGTGTTTGCAGCTTCTGTCCAGCGGACATTCTCTGTAACGGACGCGGACAGGCAATCTGCACTGTTTCGTTTAGATTAGCACTTAACGAAGCTGATTTGATCTCCCCATAACGGACAGCGGGCGAGCTTACGGCCCTTTTTCTAGGAACGTTTCTTCACGTATTGCCTCAATCGTGTGTTTATTTTTATTTCCGATTCTCTGAATTTTATCAAGGTTTACATCGCAGTTCTAAACCCTTTTTCAAGAATTTTAAGGCACGTGTAAAACTTCTGATGAATTCGGTGTGTGCAGGGAGGGGGGGGAATATGGTCGGCCTTTCGTCTTTTCAGTTTCAGTTTTCAGTTTTGTTCAGTGTCGTGTGAAATGCACAATGTCTTCTCGTAAACATTTAACTTTAAAAGATAAAGTCGAACTCATTAATGCGTATGATCGGCAAAAAAATAGTGTTCGCAATCTCGCTACAAAATTCAAAATCGGGAAGACGCAGGTAAGCGACATCCTAAGAAAAAAAATGAACTGCTCAAACAATTTTGTCAACACGGAAATGATCAGGTTCAAAAATCATTACCGAAAACTGTTGGACTTCAAATTGACAATGTTACGTATGAGTGGTTTTGTCGCGAACGTGCTAAAAAAATTCCCATTAATGGGCCTATTATTAGGGAAAAGGCTTTGGAGGTTGCGAAATCTATGGGAGTAAATGAGTTCAAAGCTTCTGTGGGATGGCTAGACAAAAAAGTTCAAAACTCGGCATAAATTTTCTTGGAAAACCGTAAGTGGTGAAGGTGGATCTGTTGATACTGGGGTTGTAACAAAGTGGACCGTCCAATTGGAAGATTTATGTCGTGATTTTGAAGCTAAAGATATTTACAACTGTGACGAGACAGGGTTGTTTTTTAAAGCTCTTCCTGAAAAAACAATGGGTCTAAAAAACGAAAAGTACCAGGGCGGAAAAATTTCTAAGGAACGCTTGACTGTACTATTGTGTACAAATATGCTGGGAGACTTTGAACAACCTCTTGTTATAGGAAAACCACAAAATCCTCGTTGTTTCAAGGGCATAAAGTTGAATATTTTGAATGTTGACTGGAAGTCTAATAAAAAAGCGTGGATGACACGAGATATCATGAGCGAATGGATAAGTCACTTTAACCAAAACATGATTCGTCAAAACAGAAAAATTATTCTTTTCATGGATAATGCTGCATCTCACCCGCACATTGAATTGTCTAACATTCAAATCGTTTTTCTGCCACCAAACACATCTGCAGAGTGCTAGACTTGGATCAAGGGATAATAAAAAAAATTTAAACTTCACTACAGAAAACGTGTTTTAAGACATCTCATTGCAAACATGAATGATGTAACATGTACGAGTGACCTTGCAAAGAAAATCAGCATCCTAGATGCGATTCAATGGATTTCCTCTTCAGTAAACGCAATTAGAAAACAAACTGTCGTGAACTGTTTTGTAAAGTCTGGCTTCTCAAACGCAAAAATTGAAGTTGTGAACAGCAATGTGGAGCACCAAGAAGAACAAGAACTTCAACATCTATTGATAATGTACGATACTTCCGCTACAAGTGACCCTGGCTACAAAGATATAGACTTGAACCTCACTACAGAAGATGGTGCTCTAGATATCAACCACATTATCATCGATATATTTCAAGAAGTTCCTCATGAGGATGAAGAAATGGAAGGAGGTCATTCTGTCGAAGAACATATTAACAACGAACCACCGATGAAAATAGAAGAAGCGCTCATACAAATCAATCGTTTAAAAATGTTTTTCGCCGCTGAAGAAGATACTGAAGGACTTTCGATGGTTTCTTCACTCCAAACAAATGTTGAAAACAAAATTATCAGCCGGAAGAAGGTGCAGAAGAAAATAAGTGATTACTGTATGTATTTTTCTTAAGATAAAGTCATAATATGCATAGCACAATTGTATGTATATTTTTGTAAATATTATTTACAAAAATATTGTGCAAAATCTGTATATAATTTAATTTAATTTTACATTAAATGTTTAACGATTTTTCTTTATCTCTTGTGTATGTAATTGTATATTATTTATAAAAATATTGTTCAAAATCTGTATATATTTTAATTTAATTTTACATTAAACGTTTAAAGATTTTTCTTTTTCTTTTTTTTTTCCCTCCCTCAGACTTCTTGTTAGCGGACACTTCTCTCTAACGGACACATTTTCGTTCCCCATGGCTGTCCGTTAAAGGGAAGTTTCACTGTATTATTTCATTATAGTGGAGCTCACTCAGCGAAAACTAGGAAGTTTTGTTTGTATCTTCGAAAGTACGTAAGAAGTGGAGTTACTGTATTTAGTTAATTTTGATCCCTTATTGCACATTAAAATGTCAAAAAGGTTGCACTACGAAGCCATACTGAAATGAAAAGTTATTGTGTATGCAAAAGAACATGGAAATAGAGCTACGGGTCGACATTTTGACATTAGTGAAGTAAATGTTCATTGTTGGAGAAATTATCACAATTCCATATTTTCGTGCAAAGCAAAAACCAAGTGCTTTACAGGGCCTAAGAAAGGAAGCTTTCCACAAGTCGATGAAGCTGTGATACGTTTTGTAACGGAGACACGAGCAAAAGGATTACCCATCACTCGACAAGCCATGCAATTGAAAGCCAGAGAAATTGCCAAGTCCCTCGGAATAGAGAAAATAATTTTTAAAGGCAGTCGCAAGGCTGGTGCGACAGACTCGTGCATCGTAATGGATTATTGTAAGGTGCCGAACATCTACCTGTCAAAAAATTCCTGCAGACTTTCAACAGAAGCTGATTAACTTTCAGCGACAGGCGATGAAATTAAGGAAAAAAAGAAACTATGAGTTTAGTCAAATTGGAAATGCTGATGAAACCCCGGTCTTCTTCGATATGCCTCGAAATTACACCGTCAATGCTAAAGGTGCTAAAGAAATCAAGATCATAAGCATGGGCTACGAAAAGCAGCATATCAATGTGATGCTATACATCACCGTTGATGGTCAAAAGTTGCCACCATATTTAATTTTAAATCGAAAAACCATACCAAAGAATAAAATTTTCCCCAAAGATGTTATTGTGCGTGCACAAAAAAATGGATGGATGTCGGCAGAGCTTAAGGAAGACTGGCTAAATGTTGTGTTGAATAGATGTCCTGGAAGTCTTCGTAACCCACCTAGCATGCTAGTACTTGATGCATTTTGTGGACATTTGCCGATTGGGCTTGCTAAAGAAATCAAGATCATAAGCATGGGCTACGAAAAGCAGCATATCAATGTGATGCTATACATCACCGTTGATGGTCAAAAGTTGCCACCATATTTAATTTTAAATCGAAAAACCATACCAAAGAATAAAATTTTCCCCAAAGATGTTATTGTGCGTGCACAAAAAAATGGATGGATGTCGGCAGAGCTTAAGGAAGACTGGCTAAATGTTGTGTTGAATAGATGTCCTGGAAGTCTTCGTAACCCACCTAGCATGCTAGTACTTGATGCATTTTGTGGACATTTGCCGATTGGGCTTGCCGGGTGAGTAAAGTGCCTGCCTGGCAACCCAAAGGTTGCGGGTTCGAATCCCGCCTTGGGCTTGGATCAGAGTACTGCAAAAACCTTGGGAGGTGCATTATGGCCACAGAAGCCGATGCGCCAACAACTAACTAAAACAAAAACAAGTGGACGTTTGTCTGAACGGGTCAAAAATAAAATCTTGCAAAAACGTGACTTGGTTGTGATTCCTGGTGGCATGACTAGCCAAATGCAGCCACTTGATGTTTCAGTCAACAAACCATTTAAAGATTACTTGAGAAAGGAATATGAATCCTGGCTGATGACCGACAACCTTCCGCTGACACCTTCCAGAAAAATTAAGAAAGCACCGGCATCAAAATTGGTAGAATGAGTATCAACAGCTTGGAATCTGACCCCAGAAAGAATAGTCAAGCACTCATTTAAAAAATGGTGCATCACCAACAGAATGGGTATCAACAGCTTGGAAGCTGATCCCAGAAAGAATAGTCAAGAATTTTTTAAATGAATAGTCAATACTCATTTAAAAAAAATGTTGTCTCGTGATCTTTAGCACCACAGCGAGCACAGGCAGGGGAGCCACGACAAGCTCTTTAAGAGTGGCCATACTTTTGATATTTAAAACACCTCAGTGGGTTTGGGATGTAGATCCTCACTGGGCAGTTTAAGTAGCCTGCCACTATGGAAGTTAGAGGCTGTGGGGCACTGAATGTTAGGATGAGAACTCGGGTAGAGACAAGATTCCCATCCTTTCGCATCAATATATTCTCTTAACAGCTGTCAATCGTTGGTCGCTCAATTCAGAACAGATCTCTTCTTCTGAGACATGAAGAAGGTACCACTCTGAAATGACACCATGTGAAGAGTTCAGAGTTTTATGGGGGTAATGGCAATGGGTATTCACCCTATCAACGTGGCTTTCAGAAGTTGCTGTGCATGTTTTAGGCTTGCAGCCACAACTAAAATGTATCCAAAATGCAGCCTTTTGACAGATTTTGGAGATCCTGTCAACCCTTCTAATCCTTTCTGGATGAAATGGTGACATTTTCCCAAGTGATTGCTCTCCAGTGGAATGGAGAATGAGAAAAAGAGGTGTCATTGATGGTGGTCTGACCTCAGTTCTGGATCTTTTTGAATTATTGGTATCTTCAGATCGGTTAGGTAGGGGCCTTGTTGGGGGGCCCCCAGAAGGAAAAGAGGGATTTAAATTACTCATGAGAATAAGATAATAATTACAGATGCTCTAAGTACCTCACCCACCATGGAGCCCTATGGGGGGGGGGGAAACGCCCATTCGGGAACTGGCAGGTTATGCGTACACAAATGGGATGCCAAGTTCACTTAGGAGCATCATACCCATGTTTCCAATAATCATTTACCCCATCCCAGGACCAAATGGCGGGAGACTTATTGGAATGCAGTTAACCATAGCAGTGAGAACCACAAGCTGAATGATCCCAGTCAGGCCGGTCTGGGAAATCCCATAAAAAAAAAATTAGTCAGTGACTTTCATACTTTCTTTTTGCAATAATTGTCAAATTAATAAATAACCTAATCAGAAAATTTTCTATTCCGAAATATGTGTGTGTGTGTGTGTGTGTGTGTGTGTGTGTGTGTGTGTGTGTGTGTGTGTGTGTGTGTGTGTGTGTGTGTGTGTGTGTGTGTGTGTGTGAGAGAGAGAGAGAGAGAGAGAGAGAGAGAGAGAGAGAGAGAGACTAAAATTAGTATACTTTTTATTGATGCAATAAATTGAAAACAATACTTTTAATAAGAATTTTATCGCTGCATAATTTTACGCACAATTACACTTAAGCTTTTCATTGCTAGATGTGGCTGATAAACCACAACACTGTCTTCAAATAAAAAAATACTTTTTTTAACATAAAATATTTATGAATGATTGGATGCCGGTATATTTTCCTATGCAAAAAAATTCACAGCACACATGTCAAGGGTTCACCATCACTGACCTAGACAAATAAAACAATTGTCCAGAAACACTACTTCACAGGCTATTGCCTGTAAAATAGTGTTTCAGACAACATTATTTGAAACTTTTTTCCAGCAAATAAAAGTCAATGCACAGAACTATAAAAAGAGTTAAGCTTTTTTTTTTTAACCCTTCATTGGACACACCAGCAAAATGAACATAGTTGGTTATAATGTATCTCTCAGATACATACTAAGTTTCATATCGAAAAATTAGACTATGCTTAAAAATCACTCTAGTATAAAATATTTAAGGGCAAAGGCCTCATGCTACGAGGTAGAATGACTAACATGTAGGTTAGTGCAAAAGCATCATTTTAACGTAGCCATCTACCAAAGTAGTTAAATTAATTAATTAAATTGGCATTGTTTTGGTTATATCTCATATTGTGAATGCCTTCACACCGAGTTGCCATGGTATTGTACTACCTCGAATAAATAACACTTCACCAGTGGAGAAGACTACTGTTATTTATTCTCAGTGGATACCACCACCCAGATGCACCGTTTCAAAGCTTGTTGGCTTCTCTTCGGTGGATGGGCAAGTACCCTGGCGGCAAATCATTGTGAAGACATTCACAATATTTGATATAACCAAAATGATGCCAATTTAATTAATTAATTTAACTACTTTGGTAGATGGCTACGTTAAAATGATGCTTTTTGCACTAACATACATGTTAGTCATTCTACCTCATAGCATGAGGCCTTTGCCCATAAATATTTTATAGTCTATATCACTGCACATCATCAGGCATCTCTCATATTGTGAAGTTATACTTCATAACTGGGTTGGCACTATTACAACACCAGGGTACCTGCCCACCCACCTAAGAGAAGCCAATAAGCTTTGAAACGGTGCTGTCTGCGTGGTGGTATCCACTGAGAATAAATAACAGTAGTCTTCTCCATTGGTGAAGTGTTATTTATTCGAGGTAGTACAATACCATGGCAACTCGTTGTGAAGGCATTCAGAATATGAGATATAACCAAAACGATGCCAATTTAATTAATTAATTTAACTACTTTGGTAGATGGCTATGTTAAAATGATGCTTTTTCAAAATCACTCTAGTTTATTCCTAAATAACATCATATACAAGAGTTTCAAATGTTTATTTATTAATAAATTATTTTTAGAAAAAATTTTTATAAAAAATATCTTTATATAAAAAATTATTTTTCATCATGTTCATTGAACGTTGCTTTTTTTTTTAGAGCATGACACACAAATCATTTCTGTGTGCTCTAAGCAAAAGTAATGTTTACAATTTGTGCAAGAATACCTTGTCAATCTGGTTCTCTCTGTTGTTTGCCAGCAATTAGTAAAGCACTTGAGACTGCTCTCCCGTGCACCTGTAGAGGGCTCAGTACTCTGTTGCCTTAGTTGAAGGGAAGTTCGAGGGACCTGGCTCCTCCGATGAAGTTCCTCAGCCACTAATTCCACAGAAAGTTGCTTGAGGAAGAGTCTGCAGCTCTTTACTTCGTTTTCATTTCCCACGTAGATCACTTGTACACTGATTCTGCTAATGTTTAGCATGGCGTAGAATATCACCATCAGCCAATGATGACAAACTCACATCACATTATAAGTCGCACATATCTGATCCACAGTATCTACTCCAGACTTGATTGCATTATAAAATGTTACAATTTCTGGTTTCAGTTGACCACCTGTTTCAAAGTGATCAGCTGAAACCATCATCAAAATGTAAGGAGGAAATCAAGATGACATTCTTTGATTTCTTTCGTACATAAGAAACAATTGTTGCTTCTTCCCTGAAGGCAAACAAACTCATTTTTTCAGGTCGGTCCTTGGCTTACACAAATTCGACTGGGAGTTGTGGTTTGTTCTTTTTTTTATTGTTCCAACATAAGAGAGTTTCCTTTTCCTGATTTCCAAAACTAACCGACATCTGTACACCAATTATCCACCATAATGTTCCATCCAGTCCCGTGGATAGTACTGCCAGACTTTTGACAACGTCAGCTGGTCTATTGCTGATTTGGTACGGACCTTTGGGTTGCTTCCCTGCATATATTTCAAGATTGCAAGAGTACAGCACCCTAGCATCTACTAAGGCATATATTTTGAGTCCATATTTGTTGGGCCTTGAAGGTATATACTGTTTGAAACTGCATTTTCCTCTAAAGGCTTCTAATTTCTCATCAATAGCCAGATTCTGACCCAGAGAATAACACGTCTTGCAGTTTTTTACAAATTCAGAGAAAATCTCCCTTATGGGGATGAAGCGATCACGTTTTCTTCTCTCGTCCCTGGTTGTTTGATCATCTAATCTTATACACCTGATGAGGAACTTGAAGCATCTCTGGTTCATTACTAAGGAAAATTTTTCAATGCCATTTCAGTCAGTTCCCCATAATTCTTCTAATCTCTGCTTGTTACTCCAACGTGCTCCAGCTAAATAAAGAAGGCCAATGAAAGCTTTTATCTCAATTTTGTCTGTAAATTTGGCATCTTTCCGGGCTGTAGTTGACTGAACAGTTTGAATTGTGTATTCAACAATATGATCTAAAATTTTGTCTGTAATAAGGCAGTTCCATACTTTGGAGGGTGTGCTGGCATTCCATGCTTGACCAATAACTCCAGGCAATTTTGTTAGAATATTTTTAGATCAACAATTTTTGTTGATCTGTTGACTTTCCTCCACTTTGTAGATTTATCTTATCCTGTGAAAAACTGTCAGTGTCGTCCTCTTCACTGCAACTTTCCTCCTCTGATATAGCATCTTGTGCACTCTCCGAGTTGTTTTCTCTTATTTCAACGTAATCCTCATCAGATTCTGTCTCATCATTAATGCTTTCGTCACTTACTTCCTCAGAAAACAGCAGGGCACGAATAATTTCTGCATCATTTGCATTACTTGGGTATAAGCAATCCATCCCAGCCATCAAAAGCAATGCAGCACCACTTACACAGATGGACACACTGTATCTCACAGATACAAACAGCAGAATAAATCGAAACCAAAAGGCTTGAGAAAATGAAACCAATACCAATGGCTTCCAAGAAGCAATGTAGGAAGCTACTGAGAAGCACACGTGTGCAGCAACATCAATCGCTATTTGATCTGAGAGATACATAGCAACCAATGAAGGGTTAATGAAGCAATCATTCCTAATTCTTTTTAATACTATAAGTTGGAAACAAAATTTGAATCCATTAAATCATTAAGTCTAAAGAATATAGTTCATAAATTGTTTTAAAGTCAACTGAAAATTTAAGTTATTAAATAAGTTAATTGAGTATGACACGTAATTTTCACAAATAGTAAAATATTACCTGTTATAACATTATAGTTTTTTAAAGGAAAAATCTTTAAATATATAAACTGGCTCCTTACTTATCAGATAAAATTCCAAAGATAGCAGCACCAGCAAGGACACCTGCCATGAAAAGTGACTCTGACTCTGATTTTATCCAACTCCACTTACAAACAATCCCAAACTGAAAAATGTATGATTCTTTTAATAATAAGCTCATATTTTTGAGAAAACAAAATTCAGTTGTGATATTATTCAAGGAATATTCACTATTCCTAATTATCTTTCCCTCATTTTATTTAAGTTAATGGCTGAATAACAATGTTTTCTGATAGCAATTATAGTAGCAGACGTGAATTCACAACTGAATCCGATTGGCACTATTATTATGATCTGAATATTTAAAATATATAAATTCCTTTATTGATTTAGAGGGAGATCAAAAAAAAAAAAAAAAAAAACCCTTATAGGCAAACCTGAACAGAAATATCCAAAATGGTGAAATATCAAAACAACATAAATAAAGCACACATATCTGACATACTGGTAAAAAAACAAAGTACATTCAATAAAATATATCTAAGTTAGAGACTATACACAGTGAGGGTAAATGTCTGGAGTTTGAATGTGTGATACACCAACTAACAGAGTTCCAATATCTCCCACAAAATGAGTCAAACCAATCAATGACTCAAAGTATCCATCTTTGTTATAGCTGTAGATATCTAGAATATCACACAACTGATGTACAAGATATAGCCACCACCCTTGTAACAGAGGCACATAAGTAAAATAACACTGATGAGCATCCAGATTGTAAAGGCAGACAGTGATGTAGGAGACCAGCTGATGAGTGGGCTTATATCATCATGCTTAGCACAATAAAGTGAAAAATAATTTGTACAAGGTAGTATAATAGAAATCAGAAACATATCTAACTATAGAGGCCAGGATGCCCTAAGCAGGAGTTATCTAATATGTGCACAATTCTGATTAAAGGTCAATTTATAATCTAGGTAAATACCCAAGACCTTTCTTGAATTGGCCAATAAAATAAGAAAGTTATTAATGGAAATGCCAAAGACAGAAGAAAAATGAATATATTTAGTTTAGGTGGGAATGACGAAAAAATAAAATAAATAATACTATAGAAAATCATGCAAAAATTACTGAAAATTTGAAAGTAAGCTTGTGACAAATTTAATGTGCAAGATTGTGACATGAAAAATAAACACACATCATCTAATTATCTAATTCGGTCTGGAGACCTCATTTAAAAGGTCTGGAGACCTCATTTAAAGAAGGATGTAGGGATGCTGGAACGAGTACAGAGAAGGACAACAAGATCGGTGAATGGAACAAAGGGGTGCTCTTAAGAAGAAAGGCTTAAGTTTTGCAAATTACAGTGTCTGGAGACTAGGCACCAGCGAGGTGATCTGATTGCGGTGTATAAAGCGTTGAATGGGTTGAGCATGCTCAATGCTGATGGGATTCTTCCTCTTGCTCAGAAAAATCACCTGAGAGGGCATAAATTCAAATTGAGGAAAGACAGATGTAGGATAGACGTGAGGAAATTTGCCTTTAACCAGCGGGTGGTTGGTTGGTTGGTGGAACCGACTTCCATCCCTTGTCGTGAAAGTTGATAGCCTAAATAAGTTTAAGGCTCAGCTGGACAGGTATTTCGAACGAACAGAGGGGTGAAGTGGAAGTGGTTATTTTTTATTTATTTATTTATTTATTTATTTTTATTTTATTTTATTTTATTTATTTTATTTTTTTTTCTGGCTGATGCTGCATAAGCTTGCTTTCTTGCATCAAATGCCTCTACTAATGCTAATGCTAATTCTTCAAATAAGCCTCTGGGTTTACGAGGTTCTGACTCATAATAACTGCAATGCAACACATCAACCATCAATAACTAAAACTTTATTAAAATAATAATAAAATAAAACAGGATAAAATTTGCTATAAAATACACTGAATGTAAAGTTAAAAGCAATAAAATTAAAATATATGAAATTAAAATATGCAAAATTAAAAGTGATAAAAAAAACAGTAGCTTTCGAAAGTGACAGCCACAGCTCACAGCATGGGCATTATCCTCCACACAAGCAGGGACTGGAAATGGCTCGGGAGAATGCCAGGCAGAACCATTCATCCTGTCCAAGAATTACAGTTTCAGAGGGAATGAATACAGACTCCCCTATCTCTATTGACGGTATTATGTTCCAAAGAACAAATCCGCAAGCTTTCGAGCCATTTGCGGTTCCAATACATATGCGAATGACCAACGACGGCATCGCCTGGAAAAATCTGGTGGTTCTCCTCCCAGAAGTGTTTTGCAACAGCAGATTTCCCATAGTCTGCGATCTTTATTACATTAATATGATCCACCATACTATCATTGACTCTGCATTTTGTCTTTCTAACATAGCACTCCCCACATCGACACAACTGTGTTGATGTACGACACAACTGTGTGGAATCTTCGCCCTGGCAGTTGCACACCGTGTGTCTGCCAAGTGCGTAATATTCTACATATCCGCACTGTTAAGCCCAGATAGTAGGCAATGTATGTAGTGGCAATGGGTGAGAATGCCACTATTCACCAGTGTTCTGCTTCTCGGATATGTTTGTACATTTTTTAAAAAATTTTTTATTCATTAATTAAAGCGGTCCCAGCCAACCAATGGTAATGTTTGTACAAGATCATCTGGTGGAACACAGATTTTCTTTTGTTTGTTTGGATTTTTATGACGCAAAAACAATTCTGGTCATAATGTGCCACCCACATTTTCGTAGATCCACTGTGACACGTTTAATCTTCTCCTTTCTATCTTGGAGGAGCTACAGTGTAATTAGGGCCCTAATTACACTGTTCTTATGATTGTTAGCTTGTGCCATGTTATAATGCATGTATAAAGCACTTCCTAATTCATTTCGCAAATATACATGGTCTCAATTCTAATCTCAACGAAGTCTATTTCCACTTGCAGTCTGCAAATGGAAATGGAAACCCCATGTACTTTTTCTGACAGAATCTGAGTTATCGGTTGATTCAACTACTGCTCATCTCAGATGCCCAAATTATTCGCTGTATGATTCCTTTTGCCTCAAAGGTGGTACTTGTGCACATGTCCATTCTGATATTCCCTGTCAGAGACTTGGCAATTTGGAAACTCCTCTCTTTGATCTTCTCTGGCTTAAAATCTCTCTACCTCATTGTGTCAAATTCATCTGTTGTCTCTACCGTTCTCCCAACTCCACTAATCACTTGGAGCTCTTTGACTTCCTCTCTTTGCAACTTGACTTTCTCCAGTCCAACTTTCCTAACAGTGAGGTAATTTTCCTTGGTGATTTTAATGTTCACAACTCCAGCTGGCTTCCGTTTTCTAGTCATACCGACCCAGCTGGTCGAGATGCTGAGGCTTTTGCAATTACTAATGACCTTGCACAGATTGTTCATTTACCTACAAGAAAACTGAACAATCCTAATCATACAGCCAATATGCTTGATCTTTTCTCACAAACAACCCTTCTATGTACACGGTCAAAGTGAAAGGCCCTTTAAGTACTTCAGATCACAACTTGGTGATTGTCACTTCTCCAATGGAACCTTTATCTCATGCCTATTCCCAACCTCGTGTTGTTTGGCATTACAAGAATGCAAAATGGGATGACCTACGAGACTTCTTTTCTTCTTTTCCTTGGTCGGATTACTGTTTCAAAACTTCTGATGTCAACGTTTGCTCAGATCGTGACAGTGAAATTATTCTTGTAGGAATGGAATCCTTTATCCCACACACCACTTTAAAATCTCGTCCTTTAAACCTTGGTTTTCCAAATAAATGTGCTAAGGCTGTTCAAGAGAAGGATGTTACATATCGTAATTGGCTTGTTTCTAATTCTCACTTTTCATTTTCTGCCTACACCAAAGCTCGCAACAATTGTAAAGCAGTTATTAATCAGTCCAAACTAGAGTCTGAACAGGCTAAGAGTAGAACACTTGCTTCTTGCCCTAATGGTAGCCGAGCATTCTGGTCACTTGCTAAAGCTATTGGCTGCAACTTTTGCCCATCTCTGCTCCCACCTCTGTCCAAACCAGATGGCTCTGTTGTCACTTCAGCCAAGGATAAAGCGGACCTGCTACATCTGTCAAAAGGATGTCAGAAGGATTTTGACGAATCTTGATGCTAAGAAAGCTCCAGGTCCCAATGGTATTTCTCCACTTGTTCTCAAAACCTGTGCTCCTGAACTTACTCCTATTCTTTGCTGCCTTTTCTCACTTTCTTATTCCAAAGGTGTTTTTCCCCTTCTGCTTGGAAATTTGCTCATATCCAGCCAGTTCCTAAAAAGGGTGACAAATCCCTCCCATCCAATTATCGTCCCATTGCAATTACTTCTACTCTTTCTAAAGTAATGGAGAAATCAATTAACTGCCAACTCAAACTACCTAGAAACCTTCCGTCTGATCAACGATCGCCAGTAATGGATTCCATCAGTGTCGATCCACTGGTGATATTCTGGCTTATGTTACCCATTTATGGACTATTTCAATGGAAAGGTTCGATGAAACACAAGTAGTTGCTCTTGACATCTCAAAGGCTTTCGATCGTGTTTGGCATAAAGGTCTTCTAAACAAGCTTCCATCTTATGGTTTGCCAACTGTTTTTAGTAATTTGTTATCCAATTTTCTCTCTGATCGCTCACTGAGGGTGATGGTAGATGGCTCTCTGTCTTCTAACTTCTCCACTAATGCCGGTGTCCCCCAAGGTTCAGTTCTTTCCCCCCACTCTTTTCCTCTTGTATATTAATGACCTTCTTCCATTGACTGGAAATCCTATTCATAGTTTTGCCGATGATAGCACATTGCATTCCACTTTCCATTTTGAGAAACCTTGTTCTGCTCAATCAGCTTCAACTTCTCGAAAATCTGCTACCAATTCCTTAAATGCCGATCTTCAGGTAATTCTCCAGTGGGGCAAAGACAACTTAGTTGATTTCAACCCTTCTAAAACTCAGTCTTGTCTTATATCTCGCAAAAAGGATCCTTCTACTCCTATACTTATGTTTAGTGACACTCCGATTTCTAGGCAAAATGATATATCTCTTTTGGGGATTACCTGACTTCTAATCTCTCTCTCTTGGCACAAGCACATTACAAATATTGCTTACTCTACATCTAAAAAACTTGGTTTTTCTCTTTTGCTCTCGGCGTTACTTTTCTTCCAAACAGCTGCTCACTCTGTATAAATCGAAAATTCGCCCTACCATGGGATATTGTTCCCACATCTGGGGTGATGCCCCCAAAACCTCTCTCAGGCTTCTTGATTCCATTCAGAAGAGGGCAGTTAGATTAATTAATGATTCATCTCTAACAGAGTCTCTCCACTCGCTTTCTCATAGACATACTGTTTCTGCTGCATGCCTCTTCTACAGATACTTCCATGGGCACTGTTCTTCTGAATTGGCTTCTATAATTCCCACTCTGTCTTTCAAAACAGTCCGAACACGTGCTGCCACCAGCCAACATCCATTTACTGTCCAACTTTAAACTCACAGAACCAACTTTTCATCTTTCTCATTTTTTCATTCAACTGCCATTTTCTGGAACAACCTTCCTTCATACGTATTTCCTGAAAATTACAATCTAGAGAAATTCAAGTCTAATGTCAACAAATATCTTCTTTCGTCTTCTCAACCTCCAACACAAGCACGGTACTAAGTACTATAGGTTCTAATACCTCTCGTGTTTGGGGTTCATATAAAAAAAAAAAAAAATTGTCCTTGGCACATTGGTTTCCTATACACTCTCGTTTTTACTCTGGGGTCATCCCTATAAACTAACACATCAAGGAAAGGGAGGTACCATCTATTTCCACCTCCAAGGTGAACTGAATAAAAGGGGAGAAACCATTGAGGAAGCTGAGAACCTCATTCTCTCCTCCCTGTATGAAGGTAAATGTATCGCTGACTCAGCGTTTCCATGCATTCTTGGAGGGAGGCAAGGCAGTCTTGCCAAAAATTCTAAACTTCAGCATTTCCATGGCTAAGTTTGCAACAACAGCACTAATTGGAGAGCCCACAGCCGCTGAACCTGCTTTACACATTGTATCTTGAAATATCAAGGTAGTAGTACTAGAAATATATAATTGTACACTGCTACAAATATCGTCTATACTCAAGGAAGTCCCTTCCCTTAAGGTGTCATCCCACTCCAATGCCATGCGCACATACTTCACACCATGCTGCACCAATTCCACCAAGAGATTCATATGGGTCACCTTACGAGTTGTCCATCGTTTAACAGTTCTAAGGCTTTGTTATGGTAATCTACTTTGTCGAGGACCACAGTCATCCTCCCTTTGTCTGCATGTAAAACAACAATGCTATCATCTTGTTTTAAATCTCTAAGAGCCTTCCTCTGGATTGTGGTGAGATTAAAAGGAGCTGTACAAGCCTGGCTTAAAATCACCGAAGTTCTAGGATGAATTTCATTAGCTACGGTGGCCAGTAACTTGCTCACCACTCTTTCAGTACCCATAGCTATTTCTGCTATTGGAGGTTGCCTATTGGCTATTTCTGCTATTAGTTGTTGTTTATGGCAATAAACATCCCATTTGATTCACCCATGCGTTGAATTTTGATGTGTGGGGGGCTCAGTTCTTGTTCTGGTTGTCTACTTTACACCCAAAGTACAAAAAGTAGGCTTTTTTTTATGGCTCAAGTTAAGGGATGCTTTCTTAAAGCTAACTTTACTTCTCCACATACATAACAAAAGTCATCAGGTCTATTCACACAATTAAGGGATATATTAATCTTACATGACACAAATACTGTGCAAAAAAGTAGGAATCTCACAGAGAACAACTGTTAGAACAAATCACCCCCCCCCAGTCATCATCATCATCAGCCATTTTCAATCCACTGCAGGATGAAGGCCTCTCCAGCAACTTTCCAGTTCCTTCTGTTTTGAGCACTGGCCATCATTTACTACTCGAAAACTCATGAATTTCATCTATCCATCTCCGCCTTTGTCTTCCAGGTTTTCTTCTAGCTCCTCTTGGGTACCATTCTGTTATTTTCTTAGTCCATCTGTCATCATGCCTTCGAGCTATGTGTCCTGCCCAAGACCATTTTAGTTCTTTAGTTTTGATAAGAATGTCCTTTACTTGAGTTTGCTGCCTAATCCATGTGTTTCTCTTCTTATCTAACAGTCTGATTCCCAATATAATTCGTTCCATTCTTCGCTGTGTAGTTCTTAGCTTCTCTTCCATTCTTTTGGTGAGTGCCCAAGTTTCACTTCTATAAGTCATGGTGGGGAGTATACATTGATTCATTATTTTACGTTTAGGACAAACTGGGATATTGCTCTTCAGTATGTGACTATATTTCCTGAATGCTATCCATCCAAAATTTATTCTTCTCTTGACTTCCAGCCATTTATCATTATTACAGCTGATAACTTGTCCCAGATAAGTATATGACTCCACCTTTTCAATTACTGCTCCTTCAATCATTATTTCCCTTTCCATGGCATACTTGTTCATCATTACTTTTGTTTTAGCCATATTCATCTTTAGTCCAAAATCCTTACTAACTGTGCATAACTGATTAAGATTTTCCTCTAATTCTTGGGGATCGTGGCTTATGACCACAATGTCATCTGCAAATCGTAAATGGTTTAGGTACTCTCCGTTCACATTGACTCCTTTCTGCGACCAGTCTAATCTTTTGAAAGCTTCCTCAAGGGCAGCAGTAAACAGCTTCGGAGATATTGTGTCTCCTTGTCGAACTCCTTTCTCGATTTTAAATTTGCTACTGTCTTTGTCTAGTCTAATAAAGGATGTAGCACTCTCATATATTTTCTTCAAAATCATAACATATGGAGTATCTATGCCTTGTCTTTCCAGTGCCCGAAACATTGCCTTATGCTGTATGGAGTCAAATGCCTTTTCATAATCCACAAATGCCAGGCATAATGGTGTTTTATATTCATTTGCTTTCTCCATTAGCTGTGATATTACGTGAAGGTGATCCATAGTTGAGAATCCTGTCCTAAAGCCAGCTTGCTCTTTCGGTTGATTCTCATCAAGTATTCTTTCTAATCTGTTAGTAATGACCCTTGTGAACAACTTGTAGATATGGGATAACAAGCTAATTGGTCTATAATTTCCAATTTCTGATTTATCTCCTTTCTTATGCAGCAAAACTATGATTGCATTATTCCACTGCTTAGGCATCGCACCTTTTCTAATGCACTTTGTGAAGAGCCTTGCCAGTTTTTGTGTTATGTCTCTTCCTCCCAATTTTAGCAACTCTACAGTAACTTCATCTTCCCCCGGGGATTTCTGATTCTTCATTTTCTTCAATGCATGTTCTACCTCATCAGGAAGAATATCGGGTATGTCGTATGTGTTGCTACTTTGCAATCCATCTTCCCCACTGCTGGTATCATTCCCTCACTCCTTGTATAATTCTCTACAGTAGTCTTCTGCTATTTGAATTATGCCTTCTCTGCTGTTTATAAGTACACCATCGCTATTCTTCAGTTTCAGTATCATTTGTCTTTCTGTATTACTGCTCATGGCTGCTGATTTAAATCCTTTGTTTTCCCTTAATGCTTGTTCTACTTTTCTTGTGTTAAATCTTCTTATGTCCTCTCTGAGTCTCTTTCTAATGGCTTTGCATAACTCAGTATACTCAATTTTCTCCCTGTCAGTGTTTTTCTTGCTCTTCATTTGTCGTCTTTGGTTCATCATGACAAGTGTTTCTTGACTAATTTTTTCTTCTTTGGATTTCTGTTTCCCTATAGGTTTCTTGGGCTTTATCACTTTCAGAAAGTTGTAATATTCCTCGTCGATATCTTGGTCCTGAGCAGTCTGCAGAAGCTCAAACTTGTTCTTAAGTTCCAGTACATACTGCTTTTTCTCTTCCTCTGTTATTTCAAAGACCTTTGTATTATTTACTCGAGTCAGTTTTTTCCTTTCCTTTCCTACATCTATATCAAGTGTACATCTTACCATTCTGTGATCACTTCCAACATTTACCTTATTCAGGACGGTAACATCATTCACAATATATCTTCTGTTAGTGAGGATGAAGTTGATTTCATTAGTTGTTAATCCATTTGGACTCTTCCATGTCCACTTTCTGTTCACCCTTTTCTTGAAAAAAGTGTTCATTACTGACATTCCTTGAGATTCTGCAAATTCCACAAGTCTTTCACCTCTTTTATTTCTTTCACCAATTCCAAAATTTCCTATAGTTTCTCTTTCTGCGCTGTTTTGCCTTTTTCCAACCTTAGCATTGAAGTCCCCCATAATAATAGTGTAGTGGGTTTTCTGCTCATCTAGAAGACTCTCAATTTCAGTGTACATTTCTTCAACCTCTTCATCATCATGGCTCGATGTTGGTGCATAAATCATTATAATCTTTAGCTTGTACCTCTTAGAAATCTTGAGTATTAGTCTTGACACCCTTGGTGATGTACTTTTGAATTCCAAAATGTTGTTTTTAAAATCTTTATGGACCAGAAACCCAACTCCACCTTCACTCCTTTCACTGTTTCCATTGGTGTACAGCAGATTTCCACTTGATAAACTTATAAGTGATTCATTTCTTCTTCTTGTTTCAGCCAAACCAATGATATTCCAATTCACATTTTCTAATTCCTTTTCCAGCTCTAACATCCTGTCTTCACCGATGAGTGATCGTACGTTATAACAGGCCAAGTTCAATTTCCGTGCATGGCAGCCTGGTCGTACCTAGAGATTCTTAGCACCCTCTGCTTCCACTCTGATCCTCTCGCTGCCGTAAGAGGGAGAGTGAAAGCTGCTGGGGACTGAGGGCCATTTGTATTGTTGTGCTCTCATTGCTGGAGGGTTTGGTCTTTTCCTCTTCACGCTGACCAGGCGTCTTGAAGAGAACCACTCTACACGTTCGTTGCCACCTAAGTGACATAACAGGGCTTACCATCGAGAAGGTGCCCCAGTACCTAGCCATATTCAAGGTTTACTGCGACAGAGTTAAAGATGCACTTGAGGCAACAATTTATCACATGACGCAGAACGAGGTGACAGTTGATAAGAGCGTGGTGGTGGTACTGAAACTGCAGTGTTGCCATGCATTTTGCCGAGAGCCATAGTTGATAATGTAGAGTAACTCGCTAATATCAGACACCAACTGCAATTTGAAAATAAGTGCCAATCGACAAAATGTAATGTGATTTTCTTGTTCAGCAACATGAAATTAGTCAAGATTGGGTATTTTTTTTCGCAACATTTCACATGTTGACCAGCATTATCATCCACACGTGCATGGAGACTTGAAATATCTCGGGAGCAGGCCAGGCAGAACTGTTCATCCCATCCGAGAGTTACGGTTTAATAAAGGGATGAATATGGACTCCCATATCTCTATATGGTATTATGTTCCAAAGAATAAATCCGCAAACTTTCGAGCCATTTGCGGTTTCAATACCTATGTGAATGATCAATGATGACGGCATTGCCTGGAGAAATTTGGTGGTTCTCCTCCCAGAAGTGTTCTGACAGCAGATTTCCCATAGTCTGCAGTCTTTACAGCATTAATATGTTCCTCCATACGATCACTGAACCTGTGTTTTGTCTCTCCAACATAGCACTCCTCCACAGTTCGGACATTTGATATCATATATGACCCACTTGTACCCTCAATAGGTACAGGATATTTTACCTTCGGCACGACTGTATGCAATCTTCGCCCTGGCAGCTGCACACAGCTTGTCTGAAAACTGCACAATATTCTAGAGATCAGCCTAGATTTTAAGCCCAGCTTGTAGGGAATGTATGCAGTGGCAATGGGTGAGAATGACTCTCTTTGCCCATGTTCCACTTCTTGGATATGTTCTTGGTTATTAGTTTTACTGATGATAAAGGAGGCAGTTACCCTCGAAAGCTACAGTTGTTTTCATTGCTTTTAATTTCACATAATTTAATTTCATATATTTTAATTTTATCCATAATTTTAGCGCTTTTAACTTTACAATCAGTGTATTTTATTTTTACAACAAATTTTATCCTGTTTTATTTTATTATTATTTTAATAAAGTTTCAGTCATAGATGGTTGAGTATTGCATTGCAGTTATTATGAGTCAGGAGTTCCCAACCCCAGAGGCCTATTTGAAGAATTCGTTGTTGGCCATTCTGTGTTATGCTGCATCTGGGAATTTCAAAGATTAAGTGTTTGTGAAGCCAAGCAGAGACAGCATTTGAGATTTGCTCACTGGTGCAAAGCATTTGGTCTTACTCCCTGTGGATTTTGTGTTAATTTACCCTTTGAATATGTTCATCTCTTGCATGCGGCAAAGTTGTACCAGAATAAGGAATTGAACATCTGGATTGAAATAACCACATGGTTGTTTGAATTATGTTAGGAAACAGAAAGACACGTTATTCGATAGTTTAAGTAGATGTTTGGCCCCTGCACATTTTTCACTTATACTAGGATGGTAATAGCTAAAGCATCTCAGATGTCTACAGACAGAGGCAAGTTAATAAGTTTGCTAGATTAATGGAGAAGGCTGCTGATATGGGTAGTAATTTTGGAAATGAGAATTCTGGTAACAATTTCATATGCAATCTGAGCAATAAACAGTTAACTAAGGAACAAGAGGATGCATTGAATTTAGGTGTAAAGTTTACACTGATTTCTCAAAATCCTTCAACAGTAGAAATATCTATGGGTATTGAAAGAGTGGTAAGTTACCGGCCGCCATAGCTAATGAAATTTGCACTAAAACTTCAATGATTTTGAGCCAGGCTCGTGCAGCTCCTCCTAATCTCACCACAATCCAGAGGAAGGCTCTTAGGGAATTAAGACAAGATAACAGCATTGTTGTTTTACCCATAAACAAAGGGAGGTCAACTGTGATCCTCAACAAACTAAATTACCATAACAATGCCTTGGAATTGTTAAACAATAGGATAACTTATAAGGTGACCCGCAGGAATCCCTTGGTAGGATTAGAAAGATACGTCAACAAATTCCTGCAGGGTTGGCTGAATGCCGGGAAGATCTCCAAGAACACTTATTGGACACTTCATGCCACGGGATGCCAGTTGCCTAGATTTTATGGCTCTACTGAAAATTTGATGCCCTACTGAAAATTCATTAGGTGGGAATTCCGCTTAAGTAAATTGTATCTTTTGTGTACGCATGCACTGTCTAGATTTTTAGCTAAACTAATATTTTCTATTTGGGACATTCAAACTTTACCATCAAAAATAGTGGATACTTGGTGCAATTTATACATGTTCAGGTAATTGAAGACTGTGAGGCTATAGTGTCATTTGATGTGGTATCTTTATTCACATGCATCCTCACTGAGCATGGTGTGAAGTGTGTGCATGTCATCGGAGAGGGATGCCACCTTAAAGGAAAGGACTTCCTTGAGCAGTGAAGAATTATGTCTTTCTAGTACTACCATGATATCTCAGGGGCAATATGTAAAGCAGGTTCTTGGTGCAGCTATAGGCTCTCCAATTATAGTTATTGCAAACAGCCATGGGAGAGCTGGAGTCCAGAATTTTTAATGAGTCTGTTCTGCCATCCCCCCCCCCTCCATTTGCTGTTGTACAGAAGTAGTAGTAGTAGTGGTGGCATGTGATGCAAGAAAGCAAGTGTATGAGCTCATGCAGCATCAGCCAAAAAAAAAAAAAATTTTACACAACCATTCCCTCTAAATGTTTAGAAGGGGAGGAGTGGATGAAGTTCTCAGCTTCCTCAATGGTTTCTCCCCTTTCATTCAGTTCACTTCAGAGGTGGAAACAGATGGTAAAGCCTTAGAACTGTTAAACGATAGGACAATTTGTATGACCCAAATGAATCTCTTGGTGGGATTAGAACAACGCATCAACAAAATCCTGCAGGGTTGGCTGAATACTGGAAAGATCTGCAAGGACACCTATTGGACACTTCATGCCACAAGATGCCAATTGCCTAGATTTTATGGCCTACAAAAAACCCACAAATGATATAATTTGTGCTGCCCACAAATTATATCATTTGTGGGCAGCCTCTAGATTTTTAGCTAAACTGATATCTCCTATTGTAGGACAAAGATAGTGGAGGCTTTGGGCAATTTATACATGCCAAGGTAATTGAAGTTTGTGAGGCTATGGGTGTCATTTGATGAGGTGTCTTTATTCACATGCATCCCCACTGAGCATGGTGTGAAGTATGTAAACATGGCATTGGAGCAGGATGACACCTTAAGGGAAAGGACTTCCTTGGGTATAGAAGATATTTGTAGCAGTGTAGAATTATATCTTTCTAGTATTAACTTAATATTTTAAGATACAATGTGTAAAGCAGGTTCAGGAGCTATGGGATCTCTAATTAGTGCTATTGTTGCAAACTGCGGCATGGAATAGCTGGAGTCTAGAATTTTTGATGAGTCTGACCTGCCTCCCCCAAAGCATTCATGGAAATGTTATGTGAACAATACATTTGCAGTGTACCGAGGGGAGGAGAGGACAAGGTTCTCAGCTTCCTCAATGGTTTCTCCCCTTTCATTCAGTTCACCTTGGAGGTGGAAACAGATGGTACCCTCCCTTCCTTGATATGTTGGTTTGTAAGGGGTGGCCGCAGAGTAAAAACAAGAATATATAGGAAACCAATGTGCGGAGAACAATACATGCATAATAACATGGCATGTGCCAACTATCATAAGAACAGTATAATTAGGGCACTATTGGATAGGGCTGGGTCCCACTGTAGCTCCTACAAGGATAGAACAGAGGAGATTAAACATGTCCCAGCTGATCTCCAAAAGTGCGGGTACCCCCAGAAGATTTTGGAAAAAAACATATTAGAGAAGCAGAACATGGGCGAAGGCAGGCTGTTGTTGTTGTTATTTGGTTTTTAGGAGCATTAGCAACTAAGGCCATATTGCTCTGGGGATATGCGGTGGTCATTCCCTGACCTTCACGCATCCTCCGTATTTGGTGGTCACGGGCTCGAACCCCAGTCTAATCAAGAAGCGTGTGCTACGCACTGCTGCTCCTGCCCACTTGGATATGGAGGCACTGGCGAAGAGAGGCATTCTCACCCACTGCCACCACATACATTCCCTAGTATCTGGGCTTAAAATCCAGGCTGATCTCTAGAATATTACATACTTGTCAGACATGCTGTGTGCAGCTACCAGGGAGAAGATTGCACAGTCATGTTGAAGGTAAAAGATCTTATACCTATTGATACAAGTGGGGGTCATCATTTGTTCTCATATATGTGGAGAGTCCTATGTTGTAGACTGTGGAGAGTGCTATGTTGAAGAGACAAAATGCAGGTTTAATGATCGTATGGGGGACATAATAATGCAATAAAAACTGCAGACATTGGGAAATCTGCTGTAACAGAACACTTCTGGAAGAACTACCAAATATCTATTGAGATGCATCATCTTTATAAGGAAAAAAATTATGTATTAACACAAAAGAGGGCACTGACTCTCTTTAAAAATTACAACTGTGAATTACAGGCTCTGAAAAAGCAATGTGTTTGCCATTTTATTTACCTAATTATTATTTTATATTGTACTTTATACGTAGTCTTATAGTTCTAATTATGCTGGTTATTTTTATTTTAGATAACAGTTTGTGTAGATTACTACTTAATATACGTAAAACCGTTTTTTCGTTCGAATCTTGCAGCCATTGTTTTTGTATAGAGTGGTAAGGAATTCAAATTAAATTTTTAATTGGGGTAACTAGGTAGCTCTAAGGTAAAAATATATAGCGTAACACGCATCACTGCATTCAGGATTCTATTAGGTAGTGTAGTATTGACAATTAATAAATTAAATTTATTTATCTTATTAATTTAAGATATCATGCCCCAGACTAGAGCAGTAAAGCAACGGGCACAAAGGGGCAGGAATGCTGTGACTCGGGGGAGAACTGCAGGAGGGGGCGATTCTCCAACGCATCACAGCCTAAAAAAATGTGCCACCTGTGAAATGTTTGCCGAATTCTCTGGAACAGAACATGATCTAGCCAAGGAGGATATCTTTGCATATGCCAGGTGCGGAGAGTGTCTAGAAATTAGGCGTCAACTCAGCTTTATAATGGGCATCTATGAGAGCTTGAGGTGTAGGGTAGATGCCCTTGAAGAAATTAATATGAGGGGCCCGTCAAGATCTCAGCTGCCCAACTCAATGCGAGAGCTCACTCCTGGGCATAAGGCAACACAGTGACAATCTCCAAGGCAGAATGCACTGGTCCCACAGGAGTTAGTTATTGTTGGTGACTCTAATGTCAGGGAGGACTGGGTATGTCTGCCAGGGGCAAAAGTTAATGACGTGGTGAAGCATATATCATCTTTTAAAGGCACAAAGGGGGATATTATTGTACAAGTTGGCACCAATGACATTAAGAGTAGGAGATCTGCAGATTTACTTAACAAGTACAGGTCAAGGTGGCAAAAATGTCATGATTTAGGGTTAAATTTGAAAGTGTCTGCAATTCTGCCCAGACATGATAGGAGGGAGTATATGATAAGAGCCTTATTAATCAATTCAGCCCTAGAAAGAATGTGCAAGGCTCAAGGAGTAGAATTTTTTTCAGCATGGTCTGTGCTTGTTAATAGGAGAGACTGCTTCAACAGGGATGGGATACACTTAAATAGAAAGGGTGCAAGAATATTTGCTGATGCCATTGAGGCAGTGTTAGGTGGGTCGGAAAACTGCTAGCTTGGAGGGATTCACAGACTAAAAGGTTAAAAGCAGCTGCAGGCAGTGAAAGTGATTCTTCACTACTTCTATTAGAATAAGCAGCAGACTGAGCGAGGGGTGTTGAGGGTTTCAGGGAATGATGGCAGCTATTGTGAAACAAGTGGGTATATGGGTGGGTATGTGGGTATATGGGATTAGAGTAACTAAGAATAGGTGCATGTATACGAATGGAAGTATAGTAAATAAATTTGATGAATTTGAAGTGTTGGTCAAGACATCAAAGGCGGATATTGTTGGGATATCAGAGACATGGTGTCACACAGATATTAGGAATGTAGAATTGAAATTTGGGGAGTACAATGTGTATAGAAAGGATAGACAGGATAGGAAGGGAGGAGGAGTTATGCTGATAATTAAGAAAAACATAAAATCAAAAGAAGTGCATCCAGTTGATATAGATGAACAGTATGCTGTTGAGTCAGTTTGGCGTGACATAAGCACTGCGAAAGCAAAAATAAGAGTAGGAGTGTGTTATAGGTCTAATGACTCGAATGAGTACAATGAACAATTATACAGAGAAATAGAGTGGGTTAGTAAATCAGAATGTCTTATAATGGGTGATTTTAACTTCCCAGATATTGACTGAAACTTGTGAGTTGGTCACTCGCACAATAGTAAGACTTTTGTGGATTTATTGGATGACTGTTTTCTGCAGCAGCATGTTTGAGAGGCAACCAGAGAGGGTAATACTCTTGATTTCGTTATCAGCAGTGATCATTAGTGTATTAAGAATTTGCAGATAAAGGAACCACTACGTGGCAGTGATCACTGTAAAAATTCAGGGAGATCAACTGATGATGTTACCAACAGCAAATTCTAAGTGGGAAACATTCAAGGAATTAAAGGTGGAAGCTACTAAAGATTTCATACCTATTAAGAAATATTGTTCAAGGTTTGGGCCTAAATGGTTGTCAAATGAACTAATGGGACTTGTGGCAGAGAAGAAAAATGCATGGGACGCATATAAATTATCAGGCGACACAGAAGCCTATGGCAGATATAAGCTATTCTGTAATCAAGTCACAAAGGAGGTTAGGCAGGAGAAGGCAGATTACGAGAAATCTTTGGCAAACGATGCTAAGAAAAACAGCAAGGATTTCTTTACTTATATAAACTCTAAAAGGAAGGGGATGAATCTGATTGGTCCACTTGACATCGATGGTTCGACTGTTGATGATCCTGCTCAGAGAGCAAACAAACTGAATGAGTAGTTTGCATCCACATTCACACACGAGTTAAGGTTTGAAAATGCCAGAAGGTTAGCATTAGTAGAGGCATTTGATGCAAGAAAGCAAGCTTATGCAGCATCAGCCAAAAAAAAAAAAAAAAAAAAGTAACATAAATAAATAAAAAACAACCACTTCCACTCCACCCCTCTGTTCGTTCGAAATACCTGTCCAGCTGAGCCTTAAACTTATTTAGGCTCTCAACTTCCACGACAAGGGATGGAAGTCTGTTCCATCTACCAACCACCCGCTGGCTAAAGGCAAATTTCCGCACATCTATCCTACATCTGTCTTTCCTCAATTTGAATTTATGCCCTCTCAGGTGATTATTCTGAGCAAGAGGAAGAATCCCATCAGCATTGAGCATGCTCAAACCATTCAAGGCTTTGTACACCTCTATCAGATCACCTCGCTGCTGCCTAGTCTCCAGACACTGTAATTCGCAAAACTTAGGCCTTTCTTCGTAAGAGCACCCCTTTGTCCCATTCACCAATCTTGTTGCCCTTTTCTGTACTCGTTCCAGCAGCTCTACATCCTTCTTGAAATGAGGCCTCCAGGCCTGTATACAGTACTCTAGGTGTGGCCTGACCATTGCCTTATACAAGGGAATAATCACCTCCTTATCCCTGCTAGAAAAATTCCTACATATCATTGACAATACACCATGAGCTACTCTTGCAGCCCGTCTGCACTGCTCAGAGAACTTCATATCTGCCTGTACAACCACCCCCAGGTCCTTTTCATTCTCTACCACTGTCAGTGTAGTACCACAGAGTTGATACGTTGCTCTGGGGTTGATGTTTCCCATATGTAGTACTTTACATTTGTCAATGTAAAACTTCATTTGCCACCTCGAAGCCCATCTGCTCAACCTTTCCAAATCCTGTTGCAGCAGCATAGTGTCAGTAGTGTCCTTGACAACCCTGCCAACCTTCGTATCGTCTGCAAACTTGGACATTAAGCCTGATATACCATCATCAATATCATTTATAAATACAGAAAACAATAAAGGACCCAATACTGAACCCTGAGGGACTCCACTAATAACATTAGTCCACGATGAGCAGTGTCCATTGATTACCACTCTCTGTCTTCTCCCCCTCAACCACCCCTTTATCCATAGCAGCAATTTGCCTCCAATGCCACACTGCTCCAATTTGTGCAGCAGTCTTCCATGTGATTGGATTTGATTGGATACTATGATGATATATAATATCAAAGTTATTCCCTGCATCCAGTTCTTTTGTGACTGCATCATAGTATCCAATCAAATTGGTCAGGCAAGACTTCCCCTTAACAAAACCATGCTGTGTCCTAGCTATAACTGAAGTCTTGTCTAGATGATCCTGCAGTGCTTCTTTAACCAGTGCCTCCATTAATTTTCCGGGAACAGAAGTTAAACTCACAGAAGTCTATAATTACTTGTGTCAGCCTTTGATCCTCCTTTGTGAATTGGGGGTGACATCTGCACATCTCCAGTCTGTGGGTACCTCCCCCTGAGTCCAAGGAAGCTCTCATAATTATGGCTAGGGGTTTTCTCACTTCCTTTGCTGCCTCCTTTAATATAACTGGATAGATTCCATCTACCCCAGGTGGCTTTCTTGTGTTTATCTTCAACAATTTCTCCTCCACTTTGCTCTCAGTTATTACAAGATTCTCTAGCTTACTGCTAGAGTTGAATACACCTCTGGCATTCCCCTCGCTGAATAATTCCTCATGTGTGAATGTTGATGCAAAATATTCATTTAGTTTGTTAGCTACATGAGCAGGGTCATCAACAGTTGACCCATCGATATCAAGTGGACCAATCTGATTCATCCCCTTCCTTCTAGAGTTTACATAAGTAAAGAACTCTTTGCTGTTTTTCTTCGCATCCCTTGCCAAGGATCTCTCGTAATCTGCCTTCGCCTGCCTAACCTCCTTTATTACTTGGTTACAGATCAACTTGTATCTATCATAGGCGTCTGTGTCACGTGTTAATTTGTATGTATCCCATGCATTTTTCTTCTCTGCCATATGCCTCATTAGTTCATCTGACATCAATCTAGGCCTAAACCTTGAACAATATTTCTTAGTTGGTATGTAAAGCCTAGTAGCTTCCAAGATAAGTTCTTTGAATGCTTCCCATTTTGAATTTGCTGTTGGCAATATCATCAGTTGATCCCACTGTATAGAATTTAGATACTGTCTCAGTCCATTGTAGTCGCCTTTACGAAAGCAATACCCCTTCCCTTTACCCCTAATGGTAGTTACCTCTTTGAGTAACTCCCACTTCAGAACACTGTGATCACTGCCACCTAGTGGTTCATTTATCTGCAGATTCTTAATGCATGAAGAATCACTACTGATAATCAAATCAAGAGTATTACTCCCTCTAGTTGCCTCCCAAACATGCTGATGTAGAAAACAATCATCCAATAAATCCACAAAAGCCTTGCTACTGTGTGAGTGACCAGCCCCCAAATTTTTACTAATTATTTATGTTACGTAACCTAAGTGGTTATATGTATAGTTAAAAGTACAATTTAATTGCCAATGACGTTTGACAAGATTAATAGATTTTACTGATTAATTTTCCCGTAACAATGGCGGATATTTACAAACGGTAAACACGTGTATTTGATACCCTTTCCGATACTAAGTAATACCTACAAAATCTCTATCTAAGTTACTTTAAACTTAAGTACCGTAATAGGAATATAAAGCTACTCTAGAAAATAAGTTAATATGTCAATTTAAACTAATAAAGCAGAAAATAAATCAGAAAAAACTTCTCTGTTCCAAGAGCAGCAGAAAGGCACGTCCGCACCAGCAACCTCGTCCTCAGTTATCAAATTGTATCAGGGTGCTTAATGATTTTGTAAAAACTGAGAACAAAGTGGAAGAGAAACTGTTGAAGTTAAACATAAGAAAGGCACCTGGGGTGGATGGGATCTATCTAGTTATATTAAAGGAGACGGCAAAAGTAGTAAGAAAACCCTTAGCCATAATTATGAGAGCATCCTTTGATTCAGGGGAGGTCCCCATGGACTGAAGATGTGCAAATGTATCCCCAATTCACAAAGAGGGTGCAAAGCGTGACACCAAAAATTACAGACCTGTTAGTTTAACTTCTGTTCTGGGGAAAATAATGGAGTCACAGGTTAAAGAAGTGATACAGGATCACTTAGACAAGACTGCAGTAATAGTTCAGATACAGCATGGGTTTGTTAAGAGAAAGTCTTGACTGACAAATTTGATTGGTTAATATGATGTGGTTACAAAGGAACTGGATGCAAAAAATAATTTCAATACAATTTACTTGGATTTCAGGAAAGATTTTGAGTGTCAAAAGCTTTCCTGAAATCCAAGTAAATGATATTAAAATTATTTTTTGCATCCAGTTCCTTTGTAACCTCACTGTTGCGCATGGAAGACAACTGTACAAATTGGAGCAGAATGGTATTAAGGTAAATTGCTACAATGGATAAAAGGATGGTTGAGTGGGAGAAGACAGAGGTTGGTAATCAGTGGGTGCTGCTCTTAATGGACTAATGTTATTAGTGGAGTCCCACAGGGTTCAGTGTTGGGTCCACCATTGTTTTGTATATTTATCAATGATATTGATGAAGGTATATCAGGCTTAGTGTAAAAGTTTGCAGATTATACAAAGGTTGGCAGGGGTGTAATGGCAGTGTGCTACTGCAACAGGATCTAGATAATTTGGGCAGATGGGCTAAGAAGTGGCAACTGAAGTTTAACCTTGACTGATGCAAAGTACGGCATATGGGCAGAAGTAACCCCAGAGAAACGGACCCACTGTGTGGTACTACACTTAAGGTGGTAGAAAATGAAAAAGACCTGGAAGTAATTGTGAAGTCAGATACAAAGTTTTCTGAGCAATGCAGACAGGCTGCCAGGGCAGGTCATGGGGTTTTGTCAATGATATATAGGAATTTTGCTAGTAGGGAAAAGGAGATGATTGTCCCTCTGTATAAGGCAATGGTCAGGCCACGCTTTGATGTTTGTTTTGTTATTTGGTTTTTAGGAGCATTAGCAACTAAGGCCATATTGCTCCGGGGATATGCAGTGGTCATTGCCTGACCTTTTCGCATCCTCCGTATTTGGTGGTCACGGGCTCGAACCCCAGTCTAATCAAGAAGCATGTGCTACGCACTGCTGCTCCTGCCCACCTGGGAGGCATCCCAAGCCTTGAGTACTGCGTACAGGTCTGGAGACCTCATTTCAGGAAAGATGTAGATTTGCTTGAGCATGTACAGAGAAGGACAACAAGATTCATGAGGGGAATGAAGGGATCCTCTTACCTAGAGAGGCTTAAGTTCTGCAAATTGCAGTGGCTGGAGACTAAGCACCTGCGACATGATCTGATTGAGGTGTATAAGGCCTTGAATAGGTTGAGCACGCTGAATTTAGATGGGATTCTTCCATTTGTTCAGATTACGAATCTAAGGGGGCATAAATTCAAATTAAGGAAAGACAGATGTAGAATAGATGTGCGGACATTTGCCTTTAGCCAGCGGGTGGTTAATTGGTGGAACAAACTTCCATCTGTCGTTGTTGAAGTTGATAGGCTAAATAAATTTCAGGAGGAATTGGACAAACATTTAGAGGGAATGGTTGTATGAAATTTTTTTTTTTTTTTGGCTGATGCTGCATAAGCTCATACACTTGCTTTCTTGCATCACATGCCACTACTACTACTACTAAAAAAAAAAAGCACAGAGAATAACAGGTCTAATAGGGCTCTACCATGTGGAAACTGGTACTAGAAAAGTTGGCACTATCTCTGAAATTAAAAATGAATCCCCCCTGCTTAATAAGCAGACCACCAATGCTGAGTGGTCAGCACAAGGGTGTATAAAGTACACCCAATTCAAATGACCATGTGACTATTAAATATGGTATCGTTTCTTGTAATCTCTCTCAATCTTGTGAAATTCTATGACCATGTAGTCACCCCAGAGTGTAAACAGAAAGAAAGGGGCTCACTCTGGTGATTATGGGCTTGGCACACCCAGGATCCTGAGCTGGATATCATCATTCTTCTCTTTCTTGGTGATTCCCTTCAATTTCTGACTGACTTTCTTTCTCTCTCTCTCTCTCTCTCTCTCTCTCTCTCTCTCTCTCTCTCTCTCTCTCACACACACACACACACACACACAGGGATAACTCGGCATTTTTTTTTTTTTTTTTTGGCTGGTGCAGCAACAGCCTCAGGCTTCCTTGCACCATATGGCTAATTATAATAAAGCAGATGGAAGACAAGACCTGAAATGCCATAACCTTTATTTGACAAATGAAGCAATGGAGGAATTGTGAATGTAATGCGTTCCATGCCGTCATTAATAAATATAAAAAACAAAAATGGACCCACACTGAACCCTGGGGGACTCCACTAATAACATTATTCTGTGAAAAGCAGTGTCTATAGATAATCACTCTCTGCTTTCTCCCATTCAACCATCCTTTTATCCATAGCAATAACTTGCACTTCGTAACCACACTGCTCCAATTTGTACAGCAGTCTTTCAGTCTTCTATGCACAACAATATCAAAAGATTTCCTGAAATCCAAGTATATGATATCAAAATTATTTTTTGCATCCAGTTCCTTTGTGACTACATCATAGTACCCAATCAAATTGGTAAGACAAGATTTCCCCTTTAGTAAACATGTGCTATGTCTGCAGTTATACTTCAGTCCTGTCTGGATAGTCCTGCATTGCTTCTTTAACCAATCACTCCATTATATTCCCTGGAACAGAAGTTAGGCTAACAGGTCTACAATTAATCATCTCACCCTTCAATCCTCCTTTGCGAATTGGGAATACATTCACACATCTCCAGTCTGTCGGCACTTCCCTGAATCCAAAAATGGTCTCATAATTATAGCTAAGAGCTAGCTTACCTTCTTTGCTGCCTCCCTTAATATAAGTGCATAGATCCCATCCATCCCAAATATCTTCTGATGTTTAACTTCAACAATTTCTCTTACACTTTCCTTTCAGTAATTGCAAATTCATTTAGCTCCCTGTTGGAGTCATCAGATTTTGATAAACTTCTGGCATCCACTTAGCTATAGAATTCCTCATGTGTGAATACAGATGCAAAATGCTTATTCAGTTTGTCAGCAACCTAAGCAGGATCATCGCTATCTCAAGGGGAACAATGTGATTCATCTCCTTCCTTCTTGTTTACTTTTGTAAACACAAGTAAACAAGTCTCTGCTGTTTTTCTTTGCATTCTTTACCAAAGCTTTCTTGTAATCTGCCTTGGTGTGCCTAACCTCCTTTGTGAGTTCAGTGCAGACTAGTTCATATCTACCATAGGTTTCTGTATCACCTGAAAATTTATGTGCATGGCAGAGAAGAGAAAAGAAAAATTGGCAGAAAAGAAAAATTGTCTACATTTTTATTCTCTACCACCTGTCTCATTATTTCATTTGACATTCATTTAGGTCTAAGCCTTAAATGGCATTTCTTCATTGGTATGAGAGGCCTAGTAGCTTCTATAATTATTTCCTTGAATGCTTGCCATTTAGAATTTGTTGTTGGAAATATCATTAGTTGGTCCCACTGTATAGAATTTGCAAAAGTAAAAACTCATCCCTTTACCTTTGATAGTAGTTACTTCTTTAAGTAAAACCCACATCAATATACTATGTTCACTGCCATCTAGTGGGTCTTTTATCTGATTCTTAATGCATGAAGAATCTGTTAATAATCAGATTGAATATTTCTTTCTAACATGCCAGTACTATAGAAAAGGTCATCTAATAAATACACAAAAGTCTTGCTAGTGATGAGTGACCAACCCACAAGTTCCAGTCAATATCTGGAACTTTTGGGTCGCTGTGGTTTGTTGGTCCACTCTATTTCTCTGTACAGTTGTTTGTTGTACACATCAGAGTCATTAGACCAATAACACACACCTGCTCTCATTTTTGCTTTCCCCGTGCTTATGTCACATCAAATTGGCTCAACATTGCACTGTCCGCACATGACAACTGGATGCACTATCTTAGATTTTAAGTTCTAAACTAAGGGCATAATCCTTACCTCCATCCTATCCTGTCTGTCATTTCTGAAATATTGCACTCCACACATTCAAATTCCACATCCCTTATATCTGGGTGACACCATGTCTCTGATATATATCCCAGCAAGGTCTGTATTTGATGACTTGACCAGCACTTCAAATTCATCAAATTTATTTACTATTCTCCTAGAATAGTAAAGCACAGCCCATATATTTATCTGTACTCATCATAATGACTAACAGTAGGCCTTGAAATCTGTGGCACCTTGCTTTCAAAGCTGCTGCTGCTGCACATTGCAATAGAAGCAGAATCACTTTAACCTCTGCCTGCAGCCATTGTTATATTAATCTGTGTATCTCCCTCCAAGCATGCAGTTTTCTGACTTATCTAAAACTACATCAGCAAATATTCTTGAGCTATCTATTTAAGTGTATCCCATCTCTGTAAAAGCAACCTCTCCACAGTGAGAAAAGTTCTTACCCACGAGTGTTGCATAATCTCTTCAGAGCTGAACTGACTGACAAGGCTCTCATCATATACCCTTCCTATCGTGTCTGGGCAGAATTGTAGAAGCCCACAATGATCAATCCAAATCTTCCAAACCAGCGACTATTAAAAAACAATACACTACAAGAACCAGAAGAGAGAATAAGAAAAGAAAGGAAAAGGGAAAGAATAAGGTAGAAGGAAAGAAGTAAAAGAGAAATTCTTTGAAGGAAAGAAAGGAAAACATACTGACTGCAACAACCAAACCTGGACAGGATTCTGTCCCATGCCTCAACATCCTGGCGGAGATTAATTTGAGTGCAAAAATAACCCCCCCCCGCCCTGCACTAGCTCCATCCACAATCCCATAACACCTTGCTGCCAACAACACCACCTGGCAATCTGGACCAGGCACCTTGCCTGGCCGCCTTCATTACCTCTCCCCAGCAGGATGGGGAAGGGGACTGTTTTTTTCTGTCTTCTCTCCTCGCTGCCTCCCTTTTTCCCTTCTGGTGAAGCACGGGCTTGCCCCACTGACTTCTTTGGGGTGCCTTCTCTACTGCCCGCATATTTTGTCCTTTCCCTCCAGTCTTCTCCCACCTACTCTGTCTAAACTATCAGTGAACAGCCCACACATCAAAAATTTAAATGCTGAAATTCGAACTGCTTACCTCTCGGCCTAACCAAATTCCAGCGATCACCCCCCTTTTTTTTTTTAAGGCCCTAGTCACTGAAATCTCAGGAAACTAGGTGGCAGGACCTGCCAGAGTACAACTAAAACTACTGGGTTTTCCTGGTCTGCCTCCACGAGACAAAAGTGGGGCAATGGACGTCAGCAGGGGTTCTAGGGCTAAACGACCAGATGAACAACAGTACATGACACTACTTGTACAATGTCCATAAATCTTTTAAATCTCTGGCATTTCCGGCAAACTGGCACACCCACAATGTAAGCAAAGCAGAGATGGGGGGAAACCTCTGGTGCTACTTGACACTAAACACACTTTACACTTTACCTGTGAGAAGAGGCGCCTCCGTAGCCAGGTGGGAAGGAGCAGCAGTGCATAGCACACGCTTCTTGATTAGACCGGGGTTCGAGCCCGTTACCACCAAATACGGAAGATGCGGAAAGGTCAGGGAATGACCACTGCATATTCCCGGAGAAATATGGCCTTAGTTGCTAATGCTCCTAAAAACCAAATAACAAACAACAAACCTGTGAGAAGATAAAGGTGAGCAAGCTTACTGTGGCCAATTCATGCTCTGGTTAAGATTACTTCCTCCCTTCTGTTTACATGGAAGCTGGAGGACCATAACTGCAGTTCAGGTTTTAGATAAAAAAGTTTATTATGCATTTCGGCTTGCCATTGAATTGTCCATTCTTCCCTAAATATTCTTCGTATATTACTTTTGTAGTCAAGATATGGAACATAATACTGTGATGATTCTCTGTTCGTTGGATGCTAATTAGCGGCATAGTCCGCACATTCATTTCCTGGTATCCCAGCATGGCCCGGGATCCAGCAGAAAATGACCACTTGCTGGAGTTCTTGGATATGCATCAGTTTGGATTTTATGAATTTTATTAAAGGATGTGTTTGAGAAGAAATATTCTGTAAAGATATAAGAGCACTCTGGGAGTCCGTATATATCATGCTTTTTTGGATGGACAGATGGAGAATATTTTCTATTGCAAGTTTGAAGGCACATAATTCAGCTGTATAGTTGCTGCATTCACTGGGAATTGATATGCAGAAGGTTTTATGAAGGAAGATGGCTACGGCACCCGCTCCACTCTTAGATTTTGACCCATCAGTATATATTTTGGCAAAATGCAGATAATTTTGTGTGTGGGCAATATGGAGTTGTATGTTGACATTTGCAAGAGAGTGCTTCCCCCAGTTTGGGAAATAACTTTCACAGGATGGTTTAATATAAGACACACAGGGGATCTGGACTGTTTGGATCTTGAAAAACTTTGTCAAAATGTATATTCCAAGTTTGTAATAATGCCTGAAATCTTAGAGCAGTAGGCTGAATTGCCCTGGTTTTTTTTTTCTATATCACATGTATAAACACGTATACAACAATATCACAAAAGGTGATACTGTTGGACATGTTGGCACTAATGATATTAAGAGTAGGATACCGGCGGAATTACTTAATAAGTACAGGTCAATGCTGAAAAAAAGCCATGAGTTAGGGCTGAATTTGAAAGTGTCTGTCATTCTGCCCAGACACGATAGGACAGAGTATATACTTGTCGATCAATTTGGCCCTGGAGAGATTGTGCAAGGCTCAATGGATAAACTTTTTCTCAGCCTGGTCTGTGCTTTTTAACAAGAGAGATTGCTTCTACAGGGATGGGATACACTTAAATAGAAAGGGTGCCAGAATATTTGCTGATGCTACCGAGGCAGTGTTAGGTAGATCGGAAAACTGCTAGCTTGGGGGATACACGGACTAATAGAATAACAGTGGCTGCTGGCAGCGGTGAAAGTGATTCTTGCACTGCTTCTATTGGAATGAGCAGCAGCCTGGAAAAGAAGATGCAGGGGATTTCAGAGGCTGCTGGGAGTCATTCCAGTACAAGTAAACACATGGACTGTGTTTACTTGTACTGGAATAGGAACAGGTGAATGTACACCAACAGGTGAATAGGAACAGGTGAATGTACACCAACGTTAGGAGTTTGGTAAATAAATTTCATAAATAAATTTGAGGTGTTGGTCAAAACGTCAAAGGCAGATATTGTTGGGATATCGGAGACGTGGTGTCACACAGATATATAAAGAATGCAGAAATGCAATTTGGGGAGTACAGTGTGATAGGAAAGATAGAGAGGAAAGGAAGGAAGGAAGGAAGGAGGGAGGGGCTATGAGGGATTAGTTAAGAAACACATACAATCCAAGGAAGTACAACCAGTCAACATGGTTAGACACTGCAGTGTCAAGTCAGTTTGGTGTAACATAAGCACTGGGAAAGCAAAATCGAGAGTAGGAGTGCGTTATAGGCCTAATGACTCTGATGAGTATAATAAAAAACAGTACAGAGAAAGAGAATGAGCCAGTAAATCAGTGTCTTATAATGAGGGATTTTAATTTCCCAGATACTGACTGAAATTTGCGTTGGTCACTCACACAATAGCAAGGCTTTTGTCGATTTATTGGATGATTGTTTTCTACACCAGCATGTTTGGGAGGCAACTAGAGGGAGTAATACTCTTGATTTGATTATCAGTAGTGATTCTTCATGCATTAAGAATCTGCAGATAAAGGAACCACTAGGTGGCAGTGATCACAGTGTGCTGAAGTGGGATTTACTCAAAATGGTAACTACCATCAGGAGTAAAGGGAAGGGTTTTTGCTTTTGTAAAGGTGACTACGGTGGTCTTAGCCAGTATTTAAATTCTATACGGTGTGACCAACTGAAGATGTGACAACTGCAAATTCAAAACAGAGAGCATTCAAAGAATTAATCTTGGAAGCTTCTAGGCTTTTCATACCAACTAAGAAATATTGTTCAAGGTTTAGGCCTAAATGAATGTCAGATGAACTAATGAGACATGTGGCAGAGAAGAAAAATGCATGGGATACATATGAATTAACACGTAACACAGACGCCTATGATAGATATAAGCTGGTCTGTAACCAAGTTACAAAGGAGGTTAGGCAGGCAAAGGCGGATTACGAGAAATCTTTGGCAAAGGATGCAAATAAAAACAGCAGAGGTTTCTTTACTTATATAAACTCTAGGAGGAGGGGATGAATAAGATTGGTCCACTAGATATTGATGGTTCAACTGTTGTTGATCCTGCTCAGGTTGATAACAAACTAAATGAGTATCTTGCATCTATATTCACACATGAGGAGTGATTCAGGGAGGGGAATGCCAGAGGTGAATTAAACTTTGGCAGTGAGCTAGATGATTTTGTAATAACTGAGAGAAAAGTGGAGGAGAAATTGTTGAAGATAAATATAAGAAAAGCACCTGGGGTGGATGGGATCTATTCAATTATATTAAAGGAGGCAGTAAAGGAAGTAAGCAAACCCTTAGCCATAATTATGAAAGCTTCCTTGGACTCAGAGGTAGAACCCATGCACTGGAGATACGCAAATGTGACCCCAATTCACAAAGGAGGATCAACGGGCAACACAAGTAATTACAGACCAGGTAGTTTAACTTCTGTTTCAGGGATTTTAATGGAGGCACTGGTTAAAGAAGCACTACGGGATCATCTAGATAAGACTTCAGTTATAGTGCGGACCAATCTGATTGGATACTATGATGTGGTCACAAAGGAACTGGATGCAAAAAATAATTTTGATATCATATACTTGGATTTAAGGAAAACTTTTGATACAGTTGCACATGGAAGACTGCTGCACAAATTTTAGCAGTGTGGCATTGGAGGCAAATTGCTGCTATGAATAAAGGGATGGTTAGTGGGAGAAGACAGAGTGGTAATCAATAGACACTGCTCTTCATGGACTAATGTTATTAGTGGATTCCTCCAGGTTTCAGTGTTGGGTCCATTGTTGTTTTTTGTATTTATTAATGATACTGATGATGGTATATCAGGCTTAATGTCCAAATACAAAGGTCGGCAAGGTTGTTAATGACACTTATAACAGTATGCTGCTGCAACAGGATATAGAAACGTTGAGCAGATGGGCTGCGAGGTGGCAACTGAAGTTTAATATTGACACATGGGAAGCAGTAACTCCAGAGTAACTTATCAACTGTGTGGTACTACACTGACCGTGGTAGAGAATGCAAAGGACCCGGGGGTAATTGTACAGGCAGATATGAAGTTTTCTGAGCAGTGCAGACGGTCTGCAAGAGTAGCTCATGGTGTCTTGTCAATGATATATAGGAATTTTTCTAGCAGGGATAAGGAGGTGATTATCCCCTTGTAGAAGGCAATGGTTAGGCCATACCTTGAGTACTGAATACAAGTCTGGAAGCCTCATTTTAAGAAGGAGATGCTGGAATGAGTATAGAGAAGTGCAACAAGATTAATGAATGGAATAAAGGGTTGCTCTTACGAAGAAAGGCTTAAGTTTTTCAAATTACACTGTCTGGACTAGGCACCTGCAAGGTGATCTGATTGAGGTGTAAAGCCTTGAATGTTTTGAGCAGGCTCAATGCTGATGGAATTCTTTCTCAGAATAATCGCCTAGAGGGCATAAATTCAAATTCAGGAAAGACAGGTAGGATAGATGTGCGGAATGTTGCCTTTAGCCAGCAGGTGTTTGATTGACGGAACAAACTTCCATCTGCCGTAGAAGTTAATAGCTTAAATAGATTCTAGGCAGAACTAGACAAACATTTGGAGCAAGTGGATAGGTGAAATGAGAAGGGGTTTTTTTTTTTTTTTTTTTGGCTGATGCTTGCTTTCTCGCATCATGTGTATTAATGCTAATGCTATAGTACACTGTGAACTCATCATCATCATCAGCCATTATCAATCCACCGCAGGATGAGGGCCTCTCCAACAGCTTTCCAGTTGGATGACTTCAGTGAATTTAGTACCCAAAAAACTCATGAATTTCATCTATCCATCTTCGCCTTTGTCTTTCAGGTTTTCTTCTTGGGTACCATTCTGTTATTTTCTTAGTCCATCTGTCATCATGTCTTCGAGCTATGTGTCCTACCCAAGACCATTTTAGTTCTTTAGTTTTGATAAGAATGTCCTTTACTTGAGTTTGCTGCCTAATTCATGTGTTTCTCTTCTTATCTAACAGTCTGATTCCCAATATAATTCGTTCCATTCTTCGCTGTGTAGTTCTCAGCTCTCTTCCATTCTTTTGGTGAGTCCCCAAGTTTCACTTCCATAAGTCATGGTGGGGAGTATACATTGGTTCATTATTTTACGTTTCAGAGAAACTGGGATATTGCTCTGCAGTATGTGACTATATTTCCTGAATGCTATCCATCCAAAATTTATTCTTCTCTTGACTTCCAGCCATTTATCATTACTACAGCTAATAACTTGTCCCAGATAAGTATATGATTCCACCTTTTCGATTACTGCTCCTTTAATCATTATTTCCCTTTCTGTGGCATACTTGTTCATCATTACTTTTGTTTTATCCATATTTATCTTTAGTCCAAAATCCTTACTAACTGTGCATAACTGATTAAGATTTTCATCTAATTCTTTGGGATCGTGGCTTATGACCACAATGTCATCTGCAAATTGTAAATGGTTTAGGTACTCTCCGTTCACATTGACTCCTTTCTGCAACCAGTCTAATCTTCTGAAAGCTTCCTCAAGGGCAGCAGTAAACAGCTTCGGAGATATTATGTCTCCTTGTCGAACTCCTTTCTCGATTTTAAATTTCCTACTGTCTTTGTCTCGTCTAATAAAGGAGGTAGCATTCTCATATATTTTCTTCAAATTCATAATATGTGGGGTATCTATGCCTTGTCTTTCCAGTGCCCGAAACATTGCCTTATGCTGTATGGAGTCAAATGCCTTTTCATAATCCACAAATGCCAGGCATAATGGTGTTTTATATTCATTTGCTTTCTCCATTAATTGTGGCATTACATGAAGGTGGTCCATAGTTGAGAACCTTGTCCTAAAGTCAGCTTGCTCTTTCGGTTGATTCTCATCAAGTATTCTTTCAAATCTGTTAGTAATGACCCTTGTGAACAACTTGTAGATGTGGGATAACAAGCTAATTGGTCTATAATTTCCAATTTCTGATTTATCTCCTTTCTTATGCAGCAAAACTATGATTGGATTATTCCACTGATTAGGCATCACACCTTTTCTAATGCACTTTGTGAAGAGCCTTGCCAGTTTTTGTATTATGTCTCTTCCTCCCAATTTTAACAACTCTACAGTAACTTCGTCTTCCGCACTGTGAACTGAAGGTCATTAACTATTGGTGTGATGGAATGGATAGGTAGAATTAGGACTTTAGTTGTATAGTTAAGAAGTAACATCTTTCTCCTGAGGCTTAGGGGAATTTCATGAGCTAAAACGTAAAGACTTTTAATTCGCAAAGTTCTATAAGTTCCTATACATATCCTCAGGGTAGAATGTTGAATAGGGGCAAGCCGTGCTAGCACGCTCTCCCTAGCAGAATCATACACTAGGGCACCGTAATCAAGGAATGATCTAATTATGGCTCTATACAAATTAAGTAATGTGTACCTATCTGCACACCATGATGTTGAAGAAATAATTCTGAGTATGTTCATTTTTTTCTGGCGTGACGTCCGTAAATATTTCACGTATTCCACAAAGTTCAATTTTCTATTGAATATCAGACGAAGAAGACGAATGCTGTTCACAACTGAAATAGGATGATTTTTTTAAGTGTAGCTCTAGATCTGGACACATTTTGCTTTTTGTTACGAGTGAACTACTTTAGATTTTGAACAAGAGAGTTGATACCCATTCTGTGCCATCCATGGCTGAATGTTATTAATTGAAATTTGGAGCTGCCGCTCAATGTAAGTCATGTTTTGTGAACCGCATGAAATGGTGAAATCATCGGCATAGAGGTATGAACTCACAGTGCTGGGAATATTTTTAGTCATGTGAGTTATTCTTATTGCGAATAAGGTGGCACAGAGTCCTGTAGGACCCCTTCTTCTTGTACACATGTTTGGGAGAGGACTTGTCGGTATCAAACTTGAAAGGGCCTATGCTGAAGGAAGTTCTGTATGAAATATGGTAAGTGGCCTCTCAGGTCAAGGGAATGCAGATCTCTCTCAGGATACCAAAATGCCATGTGGTGTCGAAAGCTTCCTCTATATCAAGGCATACCATGACAAGATGCTCCTTTCAGATGAATGCATTCCTGATGTTTGTTTCTACTTTGACCATGAGATCCAGGGCTAATCGATTTTTTCTGAAACCAAATTGATTATCAGAGATTAGGTTTTTGGAGTCAAGATACCATGTGAGTCAACAGTGAATTATTTTTTCCAGAGTTTTACTTAAGCAACTGGTGAGAGAAATAGGTATATAGTTTTGAGGAATAGACTGATCTTTCCCTGGTTTGGGAATTGCTATTATATAGGAGTGATGCCAGGAACTGGGGAAAGAATGTTCAAGGAAGGTGCGATTGAAAAAGGTGAGCAGTGAAGAGGCCAATTTTTTATCTAAGTGTTGAGGCATTATGTAATATATTCCATCGGAGCCTGCAGCACTGTTTTTTTTTAGGTAGATATGGCTTCTTGAAGTTCAAGCATTGTAAGTAGTTTATTGTAGGGGTGAAGAACATCTAGATCTGAAGTTCAATTGCCATTTTTCGGCTAATACTATGGACCTTCGGAATAATGGATCATATACTGTTGAGGCATACAACTGTGAAAATACAGTCCTTAGGGGTATTCACTGTCTCTGTGGGAGTAGAAAGTTCCTGCCCATTCCAGTTGAGAAGTGGGAGAAATTTGCCATATAGCTGTTTTATTTTTCTCCATATTAATTTTGGGTCAGTATTTTTATTAATCGAGCTTGCAAATCGAATCCAAGAGTCTCTTTTAGCGTTCTTCCTAATGTGACGGGCCTTGGCTCTAAGTCTTTTGTAGTTTATAAGATTGACTGTGGTAGGATGTTTGCGAAACAAATTCCACGTTCAGTTTTTTATTTTTTTGTGCACTTACACTCTTCATTCCACCAATAATTTATGGTTCTATGGATGGTTGACTGTGATTGTGGAATCGCAATAGATGCAGCAGCCAGTATTTGTCCTATAATGTGATCAGTAATTGTGTCGATTGGAGAGGTTTCGATGATCTAGTCATCAAAGACACGGGAAGTGAACTTTGCCCAATCTGCTTTGGAAAATTTCCATTTTATAAGGTTTTCTGAAATTATGGAATATGCTGTTTGAATTTTACATATTACTGGGAAGTGATCACTGCTGAGTGAAGTGTCAAGGGCTGTCCACTCAATACTAGGAAAGAGGGATGGAGAGATCTATTGCAGAGGTTGTACCTGTAGAGAGATGGACGTAAGTTGGTGAGCCAGTATTTAGTATAGTTAGGTTTCGTCTGTCAGCGAGCAGTTCAATGAGTTGTCCTCATCCATCTGCATTGGGAGAACCCCACAATGGATAGTGTCCACTGAAGTCATCCAATAAACAGATAGGGGTTGGCAACTGCAAAATAAGATCTTCGAGTTCATGAATGGTATAGGGTTGACTGGGTGGAAGACAGAGAGAGAGAGAGAGAGAGAGAGAGAGAGAGAGAGAGAGAGAAGTGTCAGAGTTATACCAATCATTATACATGTCGCAAAAGCTTCAATGGAAGTTTGTATGGGAATTTGTCTGCAAGGTATTCTTGAACCTAGGAATATGGCTACCCCTCCATGAGCAGTATTTGTAACAGTTCTGTCTTTTCTAGAAAGAGTATAATTTTTAACTGAGAGAGATAGATGTGGTGTTAAATTTTAAACAGATACCTGTAGGATGATAAAGATTGATTAGCTTGTAGATATCAATGTTAATGTGAATTCCTCTACAGTTCCATTGTACGATATGATGTATTATTTGATTTTGTTGCATGAGGATATTTCTGACTTTTTTTCCCCCCAGACTGTTTATGGCGATTGAGCTTCGCTTTCTCTCTTCTGGGAAAGTTTTGATGTCCAGTATCCATGTCATCCTCTGATTGAAGGTCTAATTATTATTGGCATCAATGTTTACTAAAGTGATATTGTTTGACTTCCTATTGGGAGCTGAGTCTGTTTTTAATTTGGGTCCAATCTGCAATCAACATGGTTGGGGGAACTGATACTTCAGTTTGTGTTGCTGTTGAGTGATATTTCTGCATTGCTACTGCATATGTATTTTTAGGTGCATTGAGCATAATTGGATTTTTAGCCTCTTGGTACGAAACTTTTTGTTCTATCACATGATTTTGAATAGGCTGGATGTGCAATTAGGACAGTGTGATGTTTTAACATCACAGTCTGTTTGCAAAGGTTCTTTGGAACCACAGTTTGGATAGACTGGATCTTCTCTACAAGCCATTGGCAAGTGACCAAATTTTTGACACTTGTAGCATCTTATAGGATTCAGAATATAAGGTTGTACTTGGCAGTTGAGATAGCCAGTTTTTACCCTAAATGGTAAGATAGGTGATCCGAATTTCAGAATGATGTTGCGGGTGGGAATAAGATCTCCATCTTTCCTGATCATGATGCGTTTGGCTTGAATCACTTTTTGATGTTTCAGTTCCTGGACCAGTTCAGCTTCTGTTACACTGATCAGATCCCACTCTGCAATTATTCCCTTGAAGATGTTTAATGTTGCATGTGGGTGACCTGTACAGGTAATCCTCCAAATGTTTTAGATTCAACAGAGTCTCAGAATGTTTACAACTCGCTGTTTCAACCAATAGGTCTCCAGATCTCAGTCTTCTCACCATTCTGGGAGAGCTCTCCACATTTTCTAAGCGTTTCTGTATGAGAAATGGTGATAAAGTGCTCATAGATTTATCTGACAGAGAGTGTAAGATAAAGAATGATGGGCATTCCTGTTGATCGGGGTTGTTTGGTTGTTCTGGGTTCTTACACATTCTTTTTGATTTTTGTTGCATCATAGTTAGATTCATGATCAGCCTTGCTGACAGTACTAGATAAGCACCTAGGCTGCTCAAGTGCAGGTTAATCATCGTAATCCATAGTAAGCTCCTTTCTCCCTCCCAGGTTTCCGGCCCTGCCACGGGGAGGCAGGAGCAGTGCCGCCAGGAGAACAAGCGGATAGAAAAGTTAGTTGATTAGTAAATAAAGAAATATATATAATAAAGAGGAAAGGTGAATTTCCCCTCTTTGTTCTTACTTGAGGCTTTTTAAGTGTAGAACTGGTTTATAAACGAACTGCTGACAGTAAATGACATAACTTTAAAAGAACTTATCACTGTTTAATTCGCAATAGGAACGGTTGACCTCAAATTTGCTTGGCACCCGGTGCCATTGAGGACATAAAAGGATATTTTTATTATTCGAAGGTTCTGTAAATTGCAAGCTCTGGAAACTATGCATCTGCGTGATGATCCAATTGAAGTATAAGGCTTTAAGTAATCTAAACAACTAAATGCTGATGGCATCAGCACTCATTCTCAGATAATGAGGCAAATTTAAATTGAAAAAGGAAGGTTACAGAACAGATGTATAGAAATTTGCTTTCAGCCAAGCATTGCTGGAATTAGCTTGATTATGTTTGCATAAATTGAAAGGTTTGGACAAATTGCTAACAAGAAAGGGGAAATGAAGTTTAGTAGTACCTTGCATTAATGGGTATGTTACATGCAAGGTACTGCATGTGGGTATTCAAAGAATAGCATACTGTTTGGTACCACTCTCACAGTAGATAAGGAAAAAGGCCTAGGGTAAAAGTGTAGGCAGGCTGCTAAGACAGCTCATGGGGTTTTTTTAATGATAAACAGATATTCGGCAAAGATTTGGTTTGGTTTTTATGGCACATGGGCGACTAAGGCCATGATATGCACCAAGTTCATGATATGCATCAAGCCCATCTGCAAAGGAGCTAATTATTCCACTGTAAAAGACAATGGTAAGACCACATCTTGATTATTGCATACAGATCTGGAAGCCACATTTTAAGAAGAAACTGGATCTGCTGGAACGGCATATCCACATTCCTCCTAAAACTAGAAAGGAGATCTGATTGAGGTATTCAAAGGCTCTGAATGGAGTAAACAAGCCATTGGCATTTAGTAAGCTAAATGTCAATGGCATACTTACTCTTGCTGAGACACACACATAAGGAGTCATAAATTTAAATTAAGGAAGGATAGTTGCCTCCATAGCCGAGTGGTCAGGAGTGGGGTGCAGTAGCGCACGCGCACACACACACACACACGCACGCGCACACACACATTCCTTGAGTAGACTGGGGTTCAAGCCCCTGATTGCTAAATACGTTCGATCTGCCAACCTGCACTGGACCAGCATGGCAGATTATGGCCCATTTCCCTCAGCATGAATTGTTGAGGAGGCTTCCATCCTGCAGTGAGTTGATAATAGCTGCAGTTTACCTTTTTTTTTACCTTTAGTTGCAGGATAGATGCAGAGAATTTTTATTTCATCCAGAGGGTACTTTGAAGATTTAAAAGGAATTAGACAAGGTGTGTTTTTCTTTTTCCTGATGCTGTATAAGCTTATTTTTTTAACGTCAGGCCAATACTTATTCTCATCCTAAAACACCATAAGATAGCAATGCAAAAAAATCAAATATTACTGAAAACAGATGCACTCAAAAATCAACATGCAACTGCATTTTCTACTACACTAGTTTTAAGCTTAAAGCAGAAAGTGACCATAACCTTAGAGCTGCTTACATCACTGCAGGTCAATATGAAAAAAATGGACCACACGTGATAAGGGTTAGACATTCCTGACTTAGCCAAAGGCTCTAAATAAATTTTCTGTATTTACTCTGAGACAACCACATGGTCAGAGGAGTTTACAAGGTACAGAGAATACTAGTAACAGCACCATGTTGGAAATAAACTAATAATATAATAAAAAGTTCTTTCTTCATGCAAGGCAGCACTTAATAGTGAACATTTTTTACTATTTAATAGTAATTATTTAAGACTAATTATTTGCTCAGCACCTCTGCTGAGCAAATAATTAAACAAGCAGAAAGAATCTTTAATTTTTGAATAGTTGTACACAATGAACTGCCAACAGCACTCTTAAATGCACATGGCCACTATTCAACCAAATATATATAACATGCAGCATAAAGTATCATAATGTGGTTTTATCAGTATTTGTTTTACTGCAGAATAAAACCTAAAAAATTTACAGCAGATTATTCCAAATAATCAAGAATATGGACTAGCCCTTTCACCACTGCCTATCATGACTTGAGAGAGTACCTCTTAATGCATTTAAGGATGTATTTCCTGGTGCTGTTAATAATGGCTGCTTCATCCATTTTTCTCAGCTTCTTTTGTTTCACTTAATTATCTGATGAGCAGCCAAATTATGTCATAGCTTGAATGTGATATTAGCAAACACGGCACTTCAAAATGTGGTCTAAAATGTTGCAGAGGCATCTTCAGGTCAATTAGGCCAAAATATCCTTAATTCTACATATATACTATTATAATTTATACAGGTACTGGACTATTTATCTGGCTTCAAGAAAACCAGCCAATTCTGAAACTGGCGGGCTTTTTTTTAACAATGTGCAGAATATAGCAAGCGTGAATCATAGCACTCAATCGCAAGTCAGTTTCAGTATGACAGCTGCTGCGTACACTTGCCCCTCTACATTTATCCGATTATTTGTCCCAATTTATTATAATTTTCATTTAATAACATGTCTAAAAGGAAATATTTTGTGCTCAGTATATCAAAAAAAGTAGAGTTACTTATAAGACTCAATAAAGGTGCTTCAGTTTGGCATTTGAGTGAGAAGTATGGTGTTAGTACATCTACTATCTATGATATTAAGGAAAAGAAGGAACAGATACTTAAATTCTATGGTGACAGTAATGTGCCTAAATTAATGGACAAGCGAAAAACTTTACACCAGTCGAAGAGTGTAGACATGGACAGTGTTGCTTGAATGGATTAGGCAGAGTTAGAGTGAAAAGTTTCCACTTGATCGTTCCATTATAATGGCCCAAGCTAAACTTTTTTTCAGGAGGAATTAAATTTGACAACTCCATTCATCTGGGTGGTTCAACAAATTTAAACAAAGGCACGGCATTCGCAAGATGAAGGTTTGTGGAGAAAAGGCTTCTGCAGCCCATGATGCTGCAGTAGCGCATTTATATGAATTTGCCAAGCTGGTTTCTGATGAAGGACTATCAGCTGAACAGGTGTACAATGCAGATGAAACTTCTTTATTCTGGTGTTACATGCCAAGGAAATCTTATGTAACATCAGATGAGAGTCAGCACCAGCAGGGCAGTAGTAGTATTAGTGGCATGTGATGTAAGAAAGCAAGTGTATGAGCTTATGCAGCATCAGCCAAAAAAAAAAAAAAAAAAATCACACCATTCCCTCCAAATGCCTATCCAGTTCCTCCTCAAATTTATTTAACCGATCAACTTCCACAACAGCAGATGGAAGTTTGTTCCAGCCATTAACCACCCGCCGGCTAAAGGCAAATTTCAGCACATCTATTCTACATCTGTCCTTTCTTAATTTGAATTTATGCCCCCTTAGGTTCGTAATCTGAACAAGTGGAAGGATCCCATCAGAATTCAGCGTGCTCAACCCATTTAAGGCCTTATACACCTCAATCAGAACACCACGCAGGTGCCTAGTCTCCAGCCACTGCAATTTGCAGAACTTAAGCCTCTCTTGGTAAGAGGATCCATTCATTCCCCTCACCAATCTTGTTGCCCATCACTGTACATGCTCAAGCAAATCTACATCCTTCCTAAAATGAGGCCTCCAGACCTGTACGCAGTACTCAAGGCATGGCCTGACCATTGCCTTATACAGAGGGACAATCACTTCCTTTTCCCTGCTAGCAAAATTCCTATATATCATTGACAACACCCCATGACTGCCCTGGCAGCCTATCTGCATTGCTCAGAAAACTTCATATCTGACTACACAATTACTCCCAGGTCTTTTTCATTTTCTACCGCCTTAAGTGTAGTACCACACAGTTGGTACGTTTCTCTGGGGTTACTTCTACCCATATGCAGTACTTTGCATTTGTCAAGGTTAAACTTCAGTTGCCACTTCTTAGCCCATCTGCCCAAATTATCTAGATCCTGTTGCAGTAGCACACTGCCATTGCTGTTATTAACAACCCTGCCAACCTTTGTATCATCTACAAACTTCGATATTAAGCCTGATATACCTTCATCAATATCATCGATAAATATACAAAACAACAGTGGACCTAACACCGAACCCTGTGGGACTCCACTAATAACATTAGTCCATGAAGAGCAGCACCCATTGATTACCACCCTCTGTCTTCTCCCACTTAACCATCCTTTTATCCATTGTAGCAACTTACCCTTAATGCCATTCTCCTCCAATTTGTACAATAGTCTTCCATGCACAACAGTGTCAAAAGCTTTCCTGAAATCCAAATATATGATATCAAAATTATTTTTTGCATCCAGTTCCTTTGTAACCACATCATAATATCCTATCAAATTTGTCAGACAACACTTTCCCTTAAGAAACCCATGCTGTGTCTGAATTATTGCTGCAGTCTTGTCTAGATGATCCTGCAATGCATCTTTAACCAGTGACTCCATTATTTTACCCGGAACAGAAGTTAAACAAACTGGTCTGTAATTACTCGTTTCACACTTCAATCCCCCTTTGCGAATTGGCGATACAAATGCACATCTCCAGTCCGTGGGAACCTTACCCGAGTCCAAGGATGCTCTCATAATTATGGCTAAGAGTTTGCTTAGTTGCTTTGCCGCCTCCTTTAATATAACTGGATAGATCCCATCCACCCCAGGTGCTTTTCTTATGTTTAACTTCAACAATTTCTCCTCCACTTTGCTCTCAGTTATTACAAAATCATTAAGTATCCTGCTACAATTTGATAACCTTCTGCCATTTTCAAACCTTAATAATTCCTCATGTGTGAATGTAGATGCAAAATACTCATTCAGTTTGTTTGCTCTCTGAGCAGGATAATCAACAGTCGAACCATCGATGTCAAGTGGACCAATCAGATTCATCCCTTTCCTTTTAGAGTTTATATAAGTAAAGAAATCCTTGCTGTTTTTCTTAGCATCTTTTGCCAAGGATTTCTCGTAATCTGCCTTCGCCTGCCTAACCTCCTTTGTGATCTGATTACAGACTAGCTTATATCTGCCATAGGCTTCTGAGTCGCTTGATAATTTATATGCATCCCATGCATTTTTCTTCTCCGCCACAAGTCTCATTAGTTCATTTGATAACCATTTACGCCTAAACCTTGAAGAATATTTCTTAATAGGTATGAAACTTTTAGTAGCATCCACGATTAATTCCTTGAATGCTTCCCACATAGAATTTACTGTTGGTAACATCATCAGTTGATCCCACTGTACAGAATTTAAAAATTTTCTGAGACCACTGTACTCACCTTTACGGAAGCAAAAACACTTTCCTTTACCCATGATGGTAATTAAATCTTTAAGTAAATCCCACAACAGTACACTGTGATAACTGCCACCTAGTGGTTCCTTTATGTGCAAATTCTTAATACATGAATGATCACTGCTGATAACCAGATCAAGAGTATTACTCTCTCTGGTTGCCTCGCGAACATGCTGCTGCAAAAACAATCGTCCAATAAATCCACAAAAGTCTGACTAGTGTGTGAGTGACCAACCCACAAGTTCCAGTCAATATCTGGGAAGTTAAAATCCACCATTATAAGACATTCCGATTTACTAGCCCACTCAGGGTGTTTCCTGTGATTTATTTATAAGGCAAATAACCGAGCTTGGATTAAAATGCAGATTTTCACCAATTGGTTTCTAAAGAACTTTGTGCCTGATGCCAGGGCTCATTGTAAATCTGTGGGACTACCTGATGACTGCAAAATTATTTTAGTGCTTGTTAATTGTTCTGCACACCCTCCTGCTGAAGTTCTAGTCAAGGACAATGTATGTGCTGTTTACTTGCATCCCAATTGTACTTCACTATTTCAGCCTTTAGACCAAGGCATTCTTACTATGCGTTCAAGTGCAGGTACAGGGATGTATTTCTATGGAAAATGCTAGCCACTTGCAACAAAGGTACAGGGATAAAAGAATTTCAGAAAGCACTTTGGAGTGCAGCAAAGTACTAGGACAATGTACCCAAGGATACTTTGATAAACGGCTGGCATAAACTATGGCCATCTAACTTATTTCTTGACGGTGATGATGAACCTGATTTTTGTGGTTTTTGTATGTCTGGGTGAGGAAGAAATAGTGAAGAATTTATTGGAATATGCAAAAGGTTTGTCATGTGAAGTAGCCAAGTCACTTGATGAAGGGGCTATACAGGAGTGTATAAACATTTATGTCATGTGATGCTCAGTTGTGCTCCAACTCACTGATAATGAAATTGTAGATATGGTAATGAATGCTAATAAGAACAAATCAGATGAGAGTGATGATGATGATGATGATGGTGGTGATGACAGTGCACTGAAAGAAGAAGAGAAAGTGTCTATAGATACATGCAGCAGCCTGACTGAGGGGAATGGAGCAAAAGAGCTTCATCAGTGAGCAGCATATGTAGATGTATAAAATACAAGAGGTTTTCATTAAAGAAAAACCCAAGTATATGAAACAACAGAATCTGCAGGACATATTTCCAAAGATCAACCAGAAACTTTCAAGTAAAGTCCAGCATGAGCTTCAACCTCCAATACCTGTGCTTCTTCTCTTCCTGTACCTGTCACCCCATATGGTGAATTGTCTTCAAATGAACATTAGTGGATTAATATTGATTAAACAGACCTGCTTTAGAAGTGTATTAATTTGTATCTGTTAAATACAATTTATTTCTTTACTTTTCATTGTTTATTTTATATTTTAAGTATATATTAAGCCTTGGTCCAGAAAACCAGAAAATCCAGAAATCCAGGTCACCTCTGGTCCTAAGCTTCCCGGATAAATGGTCCGGTACCTGTACTAATAAATTATTTGGCCTAATTGATCTTCACGTCAATTAGGCCAAAATATCCTCAATTCTACATATATACTACTATAATTTATACTAATAAATTAGCTTGTGAAAAAATGGGAGTAAATGAAAATAAAAGAGAAACACAGATCTATATATATCATTTGATATGGGAAGATAAGTAGTTCAGCACTGTAAAGATTTAACTATTAAGTTGAACACCATTATACCATGTTAGAGTCCTGCATGGATCCATTGAATCAGACCCACAACCACAGCAACTGAAAGTGCCCCCAAAAATGACTCAAACTGTTTGTAACCACAAAACAAAATAAATTATAATGAAAATATATTCATAACAATTTTACACATTTTGCTACGTAGGAAGAAGATAATCATCAACAGTTCTTGGTTCAGCTGTATTCTTTCTTAGATTAGAAATCCAACTACAGAAAAATCTCTCTCACTGTCCACACTGCAGGCAGGGATGGGAAGAATGAAACTAGCCACAACTGCAAGATTTTGGAAAAAAAAAAAAAAAAAAAAAAACTGATTTTACCTACCACTACAACAATTGAAAATATTCTTCATCATCAGAATTGGGTTTGGAAATTTCATTGTGATATAATTTTGGATTTTGTCAGGTGCAGGTTCATCATTTTCACTGCACACCAAATAAATCATCTGCCTTCCTCCTTTTTCTTTCTGTTGAACCATTTAATTCTGGACTTTCGGCATCACATAGCAATGATTTATTTATAAAAATAACATAGAACTGCACCCAACTTGCAAACCACAAAATTATTCAAGACCCGATTGCAGGACTCTACCCTGTGTTACTAATTAATTTAATTCGAACTGTAACAAAATCAGAGAACTAGCACGCTTAATACTTAAAATTAAAGTAATATTAGTTAAGTTTCAAGAAAATGCTAAATCTTGAAATGTATTTTTATTTCAATGTACAAAAATGTTATATCACCCAAAATAGTTACTTACATCAGTAACAGTTGTTGAAATAAACTGGGAATGGTCAAAAACCCACTTGCTGCAACTAATACTCTGTGGTAAAAAGGATTCTCGTTCACAATAAATACTACTGTTATTTATTTCATAGTGCTTACAAGAATCATACTGTCCATCTTCTGTTTTTGGAATTGCAAATTTCACAAAGTATTCATCATAGAGAGTTGTTTGATTATCACAGTTGTATAGAAAGCACCTAAAAAAAGAAACACCACTTAGCATCAATTTCAGTATATTCAAAAAAAAAAAAAAAAGTCCAATTATTATTATACAAGGTACATTCAAAATGTTTGTGGACTGAACTAATATATGAGAAATGAAGTATACTAGCTATTTGGTTGGATCTCAACCAAGTAATGCCTCCTTGGCACTGTATACCCTAATTCCAACCAGTCTGAAACTTCTTGAAGCATTACTGATAGGCTTCTTTTAAAATTGCTGATACGTTACATTCTGAATAATTGATCCTGAAGCCGACTGGACTAGCCGGGTGGGTAAAGCGCCTGCCTGGCAACCCAAAGATTGTGGGTTCGAATCCCACCTCGGGCTTGGATCAAAGTACTGCAAAAAACTGTGGGAGGTGCACTATGGCCACAGAAGCTGATGCGTCAATAACTACCAAACAAAAAAAAAAAAAAATTGATTCTGATCTCCGGGCATTGCAAATCTGTGACACACTATGGCCACAGACGCTGATGCACCTAAACAAACATTGTAAATCTGACCTTTCGAGGGAGTGTTAAGTTTGGGAAACAATGAAAACAAATCATGTGTACTAAATCCAGTGTGTAAGATAGATGGGAGACACAGAGAAGGAGTGCTTCACAAATTCTAGAATGGAAAGTGCCAAGTTTCCATTCTAGAATTTCAAGGCTTTGTCATGGCACAAGTGACAGTTCCGCCAAAGTTCACTTTTGTAGCCATTTTCATCAAATGGCAGTACAGAATCAACAAAAAACTGTTTTATAGTATTGCTGGTTCATTGTTTGACTACATAGGACAAATTCATAATGAATGAAGAGCTCCAAGTCAAAAAAAATACGATACCATGATCTTCATATTTGATCAAGGCTGACTTGCTTTTTTGGGGGGCCTTGGAGAAAAGTCTGGGCCTTTGTTCATAGCCACATGTGTGCTCACAATTCTTACTAAGTAATGGGGGAAAATGTGAATCAGCAGCAGCACAATGATGAAAATCCTGCCATACGAGAACTCACTGCTATCTGTGATCATCAGTGAGGATGCAAAGCAACAAACTTTGTTGAAATGTGTCGCATTCCTAAATCTTGTCTTAAAATTGAGTGATATATCCACAACTTTGTAGATGGTCAAATATTGACCACTCGGGATCAAGCATGACTAAATTACGTTTCTAAACTTGAAGGGCAGCAGCAACAAGAATCATCTTCAATAGACTGGCAACCCTCTTTAAGCTTAGCAAACCACTGAAACCCTTCAAACAACACATGGCATCTTCTCCACAAGCTGTTTTTAACATTTTTACGACTCTCTATATTTAAACAATTGGAGATTAGGAACAAATCTAATGCAAATTCACTGTTCAATATAATCACTCATTTAAAAATGCAATGAAAAACATAAAATGCCGTCTATTTAATGGGTGCTAATTCATAGTGACCACGGATAAATACATTACTATATCCAGATGAGTCACCAAATATGTTTTGACAAGTCATAACAGCCCTGAAATTTCAAGATACAAAGTCAGCCCCCAAAACTTTTGATCACATCTTGCATAAATGAAAAATTACATAATAATGCAAACATTTGTCAAAATATTTCTGATAACATAAAAACATCAGAACTATTTGGTAGTGAATATATTTATTCAGAAGTTTACCATTAGTAGAGGCATATGATGCAAGAAAGCAAGCTTATACAGCATCAGCAAAAAAAAAAAAAAAAAAAAACCATTCCCGTTTCACCCATCGATTTTCTCCAAAGGTTTGTCACCTTAAATTTATTTAAGCTATCAACTTTCACAATGACAGATAGAATGTACTTCCACTAATCAACTGCCCACTGGTTCATTACTGGAAGTATGTTCTAATAATCAATCACCCACTGCCTACAGACAAATTCCGGCACATCTATTCTACAACTGTCTTTCCTAAATTTTAATTTATGAACCCTCAAGTGCATAATCTAAGCAAGAGAAAGAAGCCCATCAGCATTGAGCATGCTTATACCATTCAAAGACTTATATACATCTCAATCAGTTCACATTACAGGTGGCTAGTCTCCAGACGCAGCAATTTGCAGAACTGAAACCTTTCTTCGTAAGAGCAACCCTTTGTTCTCCCTACCAATCTCATTGTCTTTCTCTGTACTCGTTCCAGCAGCTCTACATCCTTCCTAAAATGAGGCCACCAGACCTATACGCAGAACTCAAGGGGTGGCCCAGCCATTGCCTTATACACAGGGATAATCACCTCTTTATCCCTGCTAGGCCCCGAGCGCCAAGCGAGTGACTATAGCGATTTCTAAGTGATTTACTTAAAAGAGCGGTTGATTATAGAATAGTGTTATTTTTCTGAAGTTATTTAATTTTGCATTTCTGAAGTAAAGAAGTTAGCTCACTTGACAGAAAGGCAAGACACCTTCCTTTTTGTATATAGGAATAACTTATTAACACACTAACAACTAATCTCTTTATCGCTTGGTCACTGGTGGCACTGCTCCTGCCTCCACGTGGCGGGGCTGGAAGTCTGGAAGAAGAAATCCACTCTCCCAGGGCTAAAAGGAGCAGTGATGGAAAACACAAAACAGTCCAGCTGTGGATCTACTGATACAGATCTAGATAGGCATGACCTAGACCATGACTTAAACCCAACCCATCCCATGCCAAGAGACAAAAAAAAAAGAAGGGACAGATTATTCTGCTCCTCTCTTTTTAATATTGCATTCCTCCACAGACCAACCACTGAGTAAGTTATCTCCGTTTTTGATTCAGAAATGTCTCGAAAATGTGGCTGGCCCTCCAAAAATGGTTCGTCGATTAAGATCTGGAGATTTATTAGTGGAGATGAATGAACATAGACATGCAGAGAGACCTGAAAATTTCTACCTTTGGTGGAATTCCCACAAAGGTTACCCCACATGCCACCTTGAACTCCTCTAAAGGGGTAATATCAGAATGGGATCTCCTAAATGTATCGGAAGATGAACTTGTCCAGGAATTAAACAACCAAAATGTAATCCACGGCAAAAGAATTTTGATCAAAAGAGATGGAGAGCTTGTCCCTACTCTGACAGTTATACTGACTTTTAAAACACCAATTCTCCCCACAACTATAAAGGCTGGATACCTCAGATGTCATGTTTGACCATACATTCCCAATCCGGTACGGTGCTTCAAGTGCCAAAAATTTGGTCATTCGCAAACTGTATGCAGAGGTGTAGTCACTTGTGCTGCTTGTAGTTCTAAAGAACACACACATACCGATTGTAACAAGGAAACTCAAAACTGTCCTAATTGCCATGGAAATCATTCTGCCTTCTCTAAGGACTGAGATCAACGGAAATGAGAGAAGAATATTCAGAAATATAAAATAGAGCATAAGGTGTCATATTAAGAGGTAAAAAAACAATTTACAATTCCTGTTAAATCATCTACGTATGCGTCAATTACTCAATGACTACGCTCAGTATCAACTCAAACTGACTGCTCAGTCCCTCCAAATATCTCTATATCTGGTTGGGCTAAATCAGTACTTTCTTCATCAAAGGAACACTCTCCCTCCAAATATGTAACTCAAGAAGGAAATACACCAGTAACAGTACCTCCAGATAAGAATCCCAAACAGCAACAGAAAGAACAAATCAAGAGCTCTGAAAGAAATGATAAATACAAACTCAGATCTGATACCATGGACATCGATGAAAAAGCAGGCGAAGACAATACAATTCTTGAAATTCATCCAGAAGATGACATCGACATAGGCAGACCAGTTTTCTCAAAGAAGGAAAAGGGAAAAATAGACAGGCATAAGCAGACTACTTCACGGATGTTAGCAGACACCAGTTAAAACCAAACAATGAGTACAGTTATTCAGTGGAATTGCCGTGGGCTCCGTGCTAACATAGATGACTTTTACGATCTATTAAGTAAATATAAGCCTGTTGCAGTATGCATTCAAGAAACCAATCTCACAAATACAGTATCTATGACAATTAAGCATTATACTATATATAGAAAAGATAGAAGTTCCTCTAATTCAGCTCATGGAGGAGTAGCAGTCATAGTAAACTCTGTAGTTCCCTGTAGACCTATCCCCATGCAAACATCTTTAGAGGCGGTTGCAGTTCGTGTCACCATTGGTATAACAGTAACATTAGTTTCGTTGTATCTATCGCCAAACCATGCATACAGCCTTGATAATTTAGATGATATAGTAAAGCAAATACCTGTTCCCTTTTGTATTATGGGTGACTGGAATGGTCATCGCCCCTATGGGGTTCTCAACATCTTGACTCGAGAGGACAGATAATAGAAAAATTTTTAGATAAACATAATCTAACTATTCTAGACACTGGTGATCACACATACATACACTCTCCATCTGGTTCAAGTTCAGCTATTGATCTTTCAATATGCTCCCCAGCAATATTTCCTATGATAGACTGGACTGTTACTGATAACCCTTGTGGTAGCGATCACTTTCCTATCATCTGTACTTTCAGCTCAAGTTCTCCTCCCCAGAGAGAAATTAGGACAACCTGGAAATTTTGAAAAGGCTAACTGGACAAAATACCAGGAAATAGCTCGAATAGATACTTCCGTCATAACAACCCTCACAATTGATTCTGCAGTCAGGTATACTACACGAAAAATAATGAAAGCATCGGAGGCTGCTATTCCAAAATCTTCATCCAAAATCCGGCTTCATCCAAAAATGTGGTGGAACGAAGCAGGTAACAATGCTAAAAAAGAAAGGAATAAGTACTGGAATCTGTTTCGGAAATATCCAACCACAGCCAACCTCCTACAGTTTAAGAGAGCCAGAGCTAAAGCTTGTCATATAAGACGAGAGAGTAAAAAAGAAGCATGGGCACATTTTGCTTCCACCATAAACAGATCCACAGATACTTCTACAATATGGAAAAAAACCAGACGAATTAATGGCAAATACCCGCAAACAATGTCTCCTATTCTACTTGTAAGAGGGAAGGAAATTTCTGAACCTCTAGAGATTGCCAATATCTTAGGTACTTCATTTGAAACACTTTCAGCTGTTGCCACATATGAACCAGCATTTAAATTGGTAAAATCCCAGACAGAAAAATACAAACTAAAATTTAATACTGCCATCCCATATTCGTATAACCTACCTCTGACCATGATTGAATTGTGCAGTGCACTTTCCCAATTAAAGAATAGTGCTCCAGGCCCCGATGGAATTTTTTACACCATGATCTGTCATTTAAGTGAGGATTCGTTAACTGCCCTATTACAACTGTATAACAGAATTTTTCTAGAGGAGTATTACCCTGCTAGCTGGTGCCATTCTTATGTGCTAGCTTTCCCGAAACCAAGAAAAGACCACACAGATCCCAGAAACTACCGCCCTATTTCTCTAACCAGTTGTCTGGGAAAAACATTAGAAAAAATAGTTAACACTAGATTGACACGGTTTCTAGAAACGGAAAACATTCTAAGTCCAAACCAGCATGGCTTCCGGAGAAGAAGATCTACACTTGATCTCATTATCAAAGCAGAAACAAATATCCGAAACGCTTTCCTCAGAAATGAGCACCTAGTCATGATATGTGTTGACCTAGAGAAAGCCTTCGATACAACTTGGCAATATGGGATTCTTCAGGACTTACATAAATGTGGACTTCGGGGTCATCTGCCGATATTTATTAAAAACTTTCTATGCAATAGATCGTTTCAAGTCCGATTCCATTCATCATTGTCTCGAGCATATGTACAAGAAGAGGGAGTTCCCCAAGGTTCAGTGTTGAGCACCACACTCTTTGCCATTAGGATTGATGCCATAAACAAGTGTATACCTAATACAGTTGATGCATACCTATATGCTGACAATCTTGCCATCTCATGTCACTCTCAAAATATGCGACTAATTGAAAGACAACTACAAGGTACCATTAACAAAATAGTCTCTTGGGCCAAAAACAATGGATATCGACTTTCTAAACCAAAAAACAACTGCCGTACACTTCTGTCGCAAATGTTTCTTACATCCTGATCCAGACCTACAGTTAGATTCTCATCATATTACTTTCCAGCCTAGTATTAGATTCCTTGGTGTAATTTTTGATAAAAAATTAAACTTCCTGGAGCATATAAAACATATTCGTACAAGTTGTCTTAGAAAACTAAATCTTCTCAGAGTAATTTCTTCCATGTCATGGGGCGCAGATCGCTACGTGTTGCTACAGCTATATCGATCACAGATTAGATCCAGGTTAGACTATGGGTCTCCTGCATATGACTCGGGCCAGACCGAGTGCACTTAAATGGCTCGATCCCGTACATCATAGTGCCCTACGGGTTGCACTGGGGGCTTTTCGTACTTCACCAATCTTAAGCCTATGAGCCACCGCTACATCTTCGACGACAAGTTCTGTTACTAAACTAAGCAGCCAAAATCAGCAGTCTTCCACATCATCCCATATGGCAATATCTCTTTATGCCCAAATGGAGTAAACTTTATGAAAGTAAACCACGGCTCAATAAACCATCTGGAATTATGCATCAAGCTCTTATCACAAGCTGGGATCTGAATTTTACTAACATACTTCAGGATACTAGCATGGAAACCAAGCCATGGCAAATGCCCCCGATACTTATTGATAGACACTTTCAGCAATGGGGAAAGAATAACCTTTGAGAGTCCAACATTAGGCAAATTCATATGACCCACTCCTCTGAGTTTAGCATTTCCATTCAAATATATACAGATGGATCCAAAATTGGTAGTAAAGTTGGTACCGCTGTAGTATTACCAAATGTTACCATCTCCAGACAGCTTCCATCTGAATGCAGTACTGATACCTCAGAATTATACGGTATTGTTCTAGCCCTAGAGAATATCAAAGAAGACTCGTATACCAAATCCATCATATATACGGACTCGTTAAGTGCTGTTAATGCTCTACAGTGTAAATTCTTCCCTAGTCATCCGCTGGTACAAAAAATTTGGGCACAGCTACTAGAACTTCACGGACATGGACAGCTAGTAATATTTTGTTGGATCCCTTGACACGTTGGAATACCAGGAAACGAGCAGGCAGATTTAGCTGCTAAATGTGCTACAAATGTGATACCATCTAATTTCAGGCCTCCTTATATTGACCATAAATCCATTATCAAACAGATGTATAAACAAGAGTGGACATGCACGTGGCAAGATCAAGCAAATAATAAACTTCTTGAAATCAAGAGAGAACCCAAGCAATGGCAATCCAGTCTGAGACGAAACAGAAAGGAAGAAACCATCCTGGCCAGATTACGCATTGGTCATACATTCCTCACTCATAGCTACCTACTAACAAACGATGATTCTCCACAATGCAGTAACTGCTTATGCTCATTAACAGTAAAACATATTATCCTGGAATGCCTGATATATCTGAAAGAACAGAAAACTACTTTCTTCTCTCATTTTCATAACTTCAGCCAGTTATCATTACAGTGTGTTCTGGGAGATCGTGAGGATATGGATGACATTTTTCTCTTTCTAAAATCGATAAATAAATATCACAATATATGAGTCATATCACTCGTAAGACAAACGAAGAAGATATTAGACAGTAATCAGTGCATTATAGCCTAAGTTGCTGATGCACCAACAAATTTAACAACAACATATCCCTGCTAGCAAAATTCCTGTATAGCATTGACAAGACCCCCATGCCTGCTCTGGCAGCCTGTCTGCACTGCCCAGAAATCTTCATATCTGACTGCACAATTACCACCAGGTCTTTTTCATTCTCAACTATCCTGAGTACAGTAATGCACAATTAGTACGTTTCTCTTCGGTTATTGATACCCACATGCAGAACTTTGCATTTGTCAATGTTAAACTTCATTTGCAACTTCTCAGCCCATTTGCCCAACTTGTCTAGATCCAGTTAGAGTAGCATACTGTCTTTACTGTCGTTGACAACCCTGCCAACCTTTGTATCATCTGCAAACTTGGACATTTAACCTGATATACTTTCATCGATATCATTGATAAATATACAAAACAACAATGGGCCCAACACCGAACACTGGGGAATTCCATTAATAACATTTGTCCACGAAGAGCAGTGTCCACTGATTACCACTCTCTGTCGTCTCCCACTCAACTATCCCTTTATCCATTGTAGTAACTTACCCTTAATGCCATACCTCTCCAATTTGTACAGCAGTCTTCCATATGCAACAGTATCAAAAGCTTTCCTGAAATCCAAGTATATGATATCAAAATTATTTTTGGCATTCAGTTCCTCTGTGACTACATCATATTATCCAAACAAATTCATCAGACAAGATCTCCCTTTAACAAACCCATGCTGTGTCTTAACTATTACTGCAGTCTTGTCTAGATGAGCCTGCAATGCTTCTTTAACCAATGACTCCTTTATTTTCCCTGAAACGGAAATAAAACTAATAGGTCTGTAATTACTTGTGCCACCCTTTTATCCCCCCTTTGTGAATTGGAGATACATTTGCACATCTCCAGTCCGTAGGGACTTCCCCTGAGTCCAAGGATGCTTTCATAATTATGGCTAAAGGTTTTTTTACTTCAATGCCACCTCATTTAACATAACTGGATAGATCCCATCTTCCCCAGGTGCCTTTCTTATGTTTAACTTCAACAATTTCTCCTCCACTTTGCTCTCAGTTATTACAAAATCACTTAGCTCCCTGTTAAGGGTTTGATAAACTTCTGGCACTCCTCTCATTGAATAACTCCTCATGTGTGAATGTAGACACAAAATACTCATTCAGTTTATCAGCTCCCTGAGCATAATCATCAGCAGTCAACCCATCTATGTTAAGTGGTCCAATCTGATTCATCCCTTTCCTTCTAGAGTTTACATAAGTAAAGAACTCTTTGCTGTTTTTCTTTGCATCCCTTGCCAAAGATTTCTCATAATCTGCCTTCGCCTCCGTAACTTTCTTTGTGACTTGATTACAGACTAGTTTATATCTGCCATAGGCTTCTGTGTCACCTGATACTTTATATGCATCCCATACATTTTTCTTCTCTGCCACGAGCCTCATTAATTCATCTGACATCCATTTAGGCCTAAACCTTGAACAGTATTTCTAAGTTGGAATGAAAAGCCTAGCAGCCTCCAAAATTAAGTCCCTGAAGGCTTCTCATTTATAATTCAACATTGGTAATATCATCAATTAATCCCACTGTACAGAATTTAAAAATTGTCTGAAACCCCTGTAGTCACCTTTACGAAAGCAAAAGTCCTTCCCTTTAGCCTTGATGGTAGTTACATCTTTAAGTGGCACCTCCATAGCCAGGTGGGCAGGAGCAGCAGTGCATAGCACACGCTTCTTGATTAGACCAGGGTTCGAGCCTGTGCCCACCAAATACGGAGGATGATTGGAAAGGTCAGGGAATGACCACCGCATATCCCAGGAGCAATATGCCCTTAGTTGCTAATGCTCCTAAAAACCAAATAACAAACAAACAAACATCTTTAAGTAATTCCCACATCAGTACATTGTGATCACTGTCACCCAGTGGTTCCTTTATCTGCAAATTCTTAATGCATCAATAATCACTACTGATAATCAGATCAAGAGTATTACTCCCTATGATTACCTCTCGAACATGTTGCTGTAGAAAATAGTCATCTAATAAAGCCACAAATGTCTTGCTAGTGTGCGAATGACCAATGGACAAGTTCCAGTCAATACCTGTAAAGTTAAAATCCCCCATTATAAGACATTCTGATTTACTGGCTCACTCTATTTCTCTGCACAATTGCTCATTATGCTCATCAAATTCATTAGGCCTGTAACACACACACACACCTACTCTCATTTTTCCTTTCCCAGTGCTTATGTCACACCAAACAGACTCAACATTGCATTGTCCACCAACATCAATTGGATGCACTTCCTTAGATGTTATGTTTTTCTTAACTAACAGCATAACCCTTCCCCCCTTCCTGTCCTGTCTATCCTTTCTATACACATTGTACTCCCTAAATTCTAATTCTGCACTGCTTATATCTATGTGACACCACATCTCTGATATCCCAACAATATCTGCCTTTGATGTATTGACTAGCACTTCAAGCTCATCAAATTTATTAACTATACTCCTAGCATTGGTCATACTATCATTAGTCATTAAGCTTTCAGATAATACAAAGTTTGCAGAGTGGTTAATGACAGTAATCAAGGTAAGTAATCAAGGGAGAACTAGAAACATTAGGCAGATGGGCTGAGAAATAGCAGTTGAAGTTTAACATTGATAAATGTGAGGTACTGCATATGGTAGCAGTAATCCCAGATTAACATTTGTCATTTGGTTTTTAAGAGTATTAGCAACCCCAGATTAACAATTCAACTATGGTAGTACACTGAGAAAAATGGAAAATGAAATAGATGCGAGGAATTGTGCAGTCAGATATAAAATTCTCTGACAGTGCAGACAGGCTGTCAGAACAGCTCATGGGGTTTTGTCAATGATATACAAAAAGTTTCTAGCAAGGATAAGAAAGTTAATATCTCCTTGTACAAAGCTATGGTTAGACTGCATCTTGAGTACTGTATAAAGGTCTGGTGGCCTCACTTCAGGAAGGATGTAGATCTGCTGGAATGGGTGCAGAAAAGAGCAACTAGATTGGTGAATTGAACAAAGGGGTGCTCTTACCAAGAGAGGTTTCAGTTTTTCAAATTGCAGAGTCTGGAGACTAGGCACCAGTTGGGAGATCTGATTGAGGTTTTTAAGGCCTTGATGGAATGAGTAAGCTAGTTGATGGCATGCTTCCCCTTTCTGAATCTACACAAGACATAGCATAAATGCA